>NC_054477.1:119507393-119817684 GCF_017639515.1 Carcharodon carcharias
TTAGCATCTGTTTTTATATTTCTAGCTAGCTTTCTCTCATACAAAATTTTCCCTTTTATTATTCTTTGTCATTGTTCACTGTTTTATATTCTGCCCAATCTTCTAACCTACCCCCATTCTTTGCAGAATTGTACACTTTTTCTTTCAACTTGATACTATCTTTAACTTCCTTAGATAGCCATGCCTGCTGTGCCCTTCCCCTAGAGTCTTTCTTTCTCACTGCAATATATCTTTGAGGACTATGAAACATCTGCTTAAATGTCTGCCACTGCACTTCTACTGATCTATCCCTTAACCTAATTTCCCAGTTCACTTTAACCAGCTCTGTCTTTGTTCCATATAATTGCCTTTATTTTAGTTTAAAACATTAGTCTTAGACCCAGTTCTATCTCCCTCAAACTGAAAGTGAAATTCAATCAGTATGGTCACTGCTACTTAGGACACATTTATTATGATATCATTAATTAATCCTGTCCTGTTGTACATTACCTAATTTAGAATAACCTGCTAAATGGCTGGCTATAGAATGTGCTGCTCTAAAAAACCATCTCAAAAACACTATGGACTTACCTTCCAGGCTACCCCTGCCAATTTGATTAGTTCAATCTTTAAGTAGATTAAAATCACCCATGATTTTTGCTGTACCTTTTTTCATGAACCCCCATTATTTCTTCCTATTTACCCCAATCCTACCATGTGGTTACTGATAGAAACATAGAAAATGGGAGTAGGAGGAGGTCATTCAGCCCTTTGAGCTTGCTCCACCATTTTAATATAGCCATGGCTGATCTGCTATCTCAATGCCATTTTCCTGTGCTCTCCCTGTACCCCTTGATGTCTTTAGAGTCCAGAAATCTGTCTATTTCCTTCTTAAATATATTCAGTGACTTGGCCTCCACAGCCTTCCATAGGAATTCCATAGGTTCACCACCCTCTTGAGTGAAGAAGTTTCTCCTCATCAGTCCTAAATGATCTACCGTATATCCTGAAACTGTGACCCCTTGTTCAAGACCCTCCACCCCCAAGGCAGAGGGAATATCTTTGCTGTATCCAGTCTGTCCATCCCTGTCAGAAGTTTATATGTTTTAATGAGATCTCCTCTCATTCTCCTAAACTCCAGTGAATATAGACCTAGTCAGCCCAATCTCTCCTCATACAACAATCCTACCATCCCAGGAATCAGTCTGGTGAACCTTCCCTGCACTCCCTCTATGGCAAGTATATCCTTTCATAGGTAAGGAGATCAAAACTACACAATACTCCAGGTATGAGCTGCTTCTACAAATGACTTCCCACCTTTACTATTTCTTATCTCTGCCCAAACTGATTCTACATTTTAATCTTTAAATCTAAGGCTATCACTCTTTAATGAATTAATTAACTTAATTAACATTGCTACCCCTCTACCTTTTCCCTTCCAGTCCTTTTGAAATGTCACGTACCATTGAATATCTAGATCCCAGTCATTATCATCTTGCAGCCATATGTCTGTAATGGCTATCAGATCATGCATATTTATTTTTATATAAGCTCACAGTTAATCCATTTTGTTATGAATGCTGTGTGCATTTAAATACAGAGCTTTTAGTTGTCCTTTTACTGTTTTTACATCTTCTAGCCTTTTCTGTTAGCTCAGTCATTCAAACAAGGAGCAGAAGTAAGCCATTCGGCCCCTTAAGCCTGCTCCACCATTCAATAAGATCATGGCTGATCTGATAGTAACTTCAAATCTGCATCCTGCCCACCCCCAATAACTTATCACCCCCTCGCTTACCAACAATCTATCCACCTCTGCTTCAAAAATATTCAAAGACTCTGCTTCCCCCATCTTTTCAGGAAGATAGTTCCAAAGACTCACGACCCTCTGAAAGGAAAAAATTCACCTCATATCTGTTTTAAATGGACGACCCCTTATTTTTAAACAGTGACCCCTAGTTTGAGATTCTCCCACCAGAGGAAACATCCCCTCTGCATCTACCTTGTCAAGACCCCTCAGGATCTTATATGTTTCAATCAAGTCACCTCTTACTTGTCTAAACTCCAGCAGATACAAGCCTAACCTGTCTAACCTTTCCTCATAAGGCAACTTGTCCATTTATTACCAGGTATTAGCCTGGTAAATCTTCTCTGAACTGCTTCCAACGCTTTATATCCTTCCTCAAATAAGATGACCAATACTGTATACAGTACTCCAGATGTGGTAACACTAGTGCTCTGTATAACTGAAGCATAACCTCCTGACTTTTGTATTCAATTCCCCTTATAATAAATATTCTATTCTATTAGCTTTCCTAATTACTTGCTGTACCTGCATACTAGCCTTTTGCAATTCATGCACTAAAAAACCAGATTCCTCTGCATCAGAGCTTTGCAATCTCTCACTATTTAGATAATATGCTTCTCTTTTATTCATCTTGCCAAAATAGGCAATTTTACATTTTCCCACATTATACTCCATTTGCCAGATCTTTGCCCAATCACTTAACCTATCTATATCTTTTTTTCAGCTTCCATATGTCCTCTTCACAACTTACTTTCCCACCTACCTTTATGTCACCAGCAAATTTGGCAACATTCCCATCCATCTGTTCATCCGAGTTATTTATATAAATTGTAAACAGTTGATGTCCAAGTGCTGATTCCTGTGGCATACCACTCATTACATCTTGCCAACCTAAAAAAAAGACACATTTATGCCTACTCTCTGCTTCCTGTTAGCCAGCCAATCTACTATCAATGCCAATATGTTACCCCTATACCATGAGTTTTTATTTTACGCAATAACCTCTGATGTGGCATTTTATCAAATGCCTTTGAGAAATCTAAGTAAAGTACATCCACTGGTTCCCCTTTATCGACAGCACATGTTTCTTCCTCAGAGAACTCCAATAAGTTGGTTAAACTTGATTTCCCTTTCACAAAACCATGTTGAATCTGCCTTATTACCTTGAACTTATCCAACTGCCCTGTTATAACTTCCTTTAATAATCACTTCTAACATTTTCCCTATGTTAAGCTAACTGGCCCGTCATTTCCTGCTTTCTGTCTCCCTTTTTGAATAATGAAGTTACATTTGCTATCTTCCAAGCTAATGGGACCTCCCTGAATCGAAGGAGTTTTTGAAAATTAAAACCAATGCATCAACTATCTCACTAGCCACATTTTTGAAAACCCTAGGATAATTGTCCATCAGGACTTGTCAGCCTGCAGCTCCAACAATTTATTCGATACCACTTTTCTGGTGATTGTAATTTTCCCGAGTTCCTCCCTCCCTTACATTTCCTGATATTTTGGCTGCTTCTTGGATGTTACTTGTTTCCTCTATAGTGAGGACTGTTCAGTTTATAGAGTCATAGAGGTCTACAGCACAGAAAAAGGCCCTTCAGCCCATTGAGTCTGCGCCGGTCAAACAAATACATAACTATTCTAATCCCATTTTCCAGCACTAGGCCCATAGTTTTTTATGCCATGGAATCGCAATTGCACTTAAATGTTATGAGGGTTTCTGCCTCTACCATCTTTTCAGGCAATGAGTTCCAGATTCCCACCACCCTCTGGGTGAAAAAATTCTTCCTCACATCCTCTCCAAACCTCCTGCCCCTTACCTTAAATCTATGCCCCCTGGTTATTGATCCCTCCACCAAGGGGAAAAGTTCCTTCCTGCCTACCCTATCTATGCCCCTCATAATTTTATACACCTCAATCATATACCCCCTCAATCTCCTCTGCTCCAGGGAAAATAACCCCAGTCTATCCAATCTCTCCTCATAACTAAAACTCTCCAGCCAGGGCAACAACCTGGTAAACCTCCTCTGCACTCTCTCTAGTGCAATCGCATCCTTCCTATAATGCGGATTCTAGAACTGCACGCAATACTCTAGCTGTGGCCTAACCAGCATTTTATACAGTTCCAGCATAACCTACCTGCACTTATATTCTATGACTCGGCTAATAAAGGCAAGTATCCCATATGTCTTCTTAAGCACCTTATCTACCTGTCTTGCTACCTTAAGGGACTGGTGGACAGGCACACCAAGGTCCCTCTGACCCTCGGTCCCTACCATTCATCATGTATTCCCATGCCTTGTTTGTCCTGCCCAACTGCATCACCTCAAACTTATCCAGATTAAATTCCATTTGCACTCCCCACCTATTTCCATTATTTTTAAATGTATTTCCATCCATTGTTTTATGTCTACCTTTTAGCCTTTTTCGATTCCTTCACCCCACCCAACCCCCACTAGGGCTATCTGTACCTTGCTCACTCTGCTTTCTACCCTTAATTAGCACATTCCTTTACATAATATCACCACCTTCAACACCTCTTTGTCCTTTTGTCTGTGACATTTTTTGATTATCTCTACCTTTCATTGGCCCTCTATCCAGCTCTTCTTGTCCCAACGCCACCCCCCCTTAAACCAGCATATATTTCACCTCTTTTCTATTTTTCCTTAGTTCTGTTGAAGAGTCGTGTGGACTCGAAATGTTAACTGTGCTCCTCTCCACAGATGCTGCCAGACCTGCTGAGTTTTTCCAGGTATTTTTGTTTTTGTTTTAAATTCCATTTGCCGCTGATTAGCCCATCTGACCAGACAGTCTAAATCCTCCTGTGATCTAAGGCTATCCTCCTCACTATTTACCATGCTAACAATTTTCGTGCCATCCACGAACTTACTGATCAACCCTCCTACATTCAAGTCTAAATTGTTTATAAATAACACAAACAACAAGGGACCCAACACCAATCTCTGTGGAACTCAGCTGGACACAGGCATCCAGTCACAAAAACATCCCTCGACCATCACCCTCTGCTTCCTGCCACTCAGCCAATTCTGGATCCAATTTGTCAAATTGCCTTGGAACCCATGGGCTCTTACCTTCATTATCAGTCTCCCATGCGGGACCTTATCAAAAGCCTTGCTGAAGTCAAAGAAGACTATGTCAAATGTATTGCCCTCATCTACACACTTGGTCACTTCTTCAAAAATTCAGTCAAATTGGTCAGACATGACCTCCCCTTAACAAAACCATGCTGACTGTCCTTGATTAATCCCTGCCTTTCAAGTGTAGATTAATTCTGTCCCTCAGGAATTGCTTCTAATAGTTTCCCCATCACTGAAGTTAGATTGACTGGCCTGTAGTTCCCTGGTTTATCCCTTCCTCCCTTCTTAAATAATGGTACCACATTGGCTGTCCTCCAGTCCTCTGGCACCTCGCCTGTGGCCAGAGAGGTATTGAAAATTATTGCCAGCATCCCCTGCTATCTCCTCCCTTGTCTCACTCAACAGTCTGGGATACATTTCATCCGGGCCTGGAGATTTATCTACTTTTAAGCCTGCCAGACCACTTAGAACCTCCTCCCTTTCTATGCTAATTTCTTTAATTATATCACAGTCCTTCTGCTTGATTTCCGTACAATCTTGCCAAACTCCCTTGTGCCTTAACCAGCCTACAATTTCTATGCCTTCCAGACTCACCTGCTCTCTCTTCTAATTGTGGCCGTGCATCTCCCCCCACTGAACCTCCTCTCAGGATCCCATCCCCCTGCCAATTTTGTTTAAACCCTCCCCAACAGCACTAGCAAACCTCCCAGTAAGGATGTTGGTCCCATTCCTGTTCAGGTGCAACCCATCTGCCTTGTACAGGTCCCACCACCCCATCATTCATTTGGCATCTCCTTGTTTTCCATTATCAATTCTCCAGACCCACCTTCTATAGGCCCAATGCTCACTTTCTTAACTCATTTATTTTTAAAATATTTATAGAAACTCTTACTATCTGGTTCTATATTTCTGGCTAGCTTTCTCTCGTGCTCATTTTTCCCCCTCATTAATCTTTAAGCCATCCCTTGCTGATACTGTCTTTAAGCTTACTAGTTAACCACAGATGGGTGTCGGTCCTTGGATTATTTCTTACTCGTTGGAATGTATCAATTCTGTGTATTCTGAAATATTCCCTTAAATGTTTGCCACTGCATCTCTATTGACATATTCCTTAACCTAATTTGCCAATTCACTTTAGCCAGCTCTGCTTTCATGCCCTTAATTACGTTTGAAAACATGGCCTTGAACTCAATCCTCTCTCCCTCAAACTGAATGTAAAAGTCAATCATATTGTGGTCGTTGCTACCTAGGGCCACCTTTACTATTAGATCATTAATTAATCCCATTTTGATGCATGGTAGCAGGTCTAGTATAACCTGCCCTCTGGTTGGCTCCAGAACATACTGTTCTGAGAAATTATTGCAAAAACATTCTAGGCTACCTTTGCCCATTAAAATCTCCCATGATTATTTTTGTGCCTTTCTGACAAGCTCCCATTATTTCTTCCTTTATGCTTCACCCTACCATGTGGTTACTATTAGGAGGTCTGTACACTACTCCCACAAGTGACTTCTTGCCTTTAGCATTTCTCATCTCTACCCAAACTGTTTCCACATCCTGGTTTCCTGAGCTTAAGCCATCTCTCTCTACTGTGCTTATACCATCATTAACTAACCAAGCTACCCCTCTACCTTTTCCTCACTTACAGTCTTTCCTAAATGTCTAAAACTCTTTAATATTCATGTCTCAATCCATGTCTTCCTGCAGCCATGTCTCTGTAATGGCTATCAAATTGTGTTAATTTATTACAAAAGTAAAATACTGCAGATGCTGGAAATCTGGAACAAAAACAAAAAATGCTGGAAAAACTCAGCAGGCCTCTCAGCATCTGTGGGGAGAAAGACAGAGTTAATGTTTTGAGTGCATATGAATCTTCTTCAGAGCAGAAGAGTCATACGGACTCGAAACGTTAACTCTATCTTTCTCTCCACAGATGCTGTCAGACCTGCTGAGTTTTTCCAGCAACTTTTATTTTTGTTTGTGCTTATTTATTTCTATGTTTGCTCCCAGTTTATCTGTTTTGTTTCAAATGCTTCATGCATTCAGATACAGAGACTTTAGTTTTATCCTTTTTATAACCTTTATCCTCATCTGTTAATTTACTGTTAGATTTGTACTCTCCATCCCTCCCTGTCATGGTCTGTTTTTCATTACCTGTAATAACACCTTTCTCTTTTGCCTTGTCTCTACTCGATTTACCACATCTTCCCAAATTTGATCCCCTGTCCCCACTACTCAGTTTGAAACCTTCTCTTTCCCTTGTTATGCGTCTCGCAAGAACACCAGTCCTAGTACGGTTCTGGTGCAGGCCCTCCCAGCTGTACAGATCCCACTTTCCCCAGTACTGGTGCCAGTGGCCCACAAACCAGAACCCACTTCTCCCACACCAGTCTTTGAGCCATGCATTCATCTCTTTAATCTGATTTGTCTTTTGTCAATTTGTATGTGGCTCAGGTAATAATCCAGAGATTATGACCTTTGAGGTCCTGCTTCTTAATTTGGTGCCAAGGTCCTCATACTGACTATGCAGAACCTCCTTCTTTCATTGGTACCCTACATGGGTCCTCCCCCTCCCACTGCACATTCCTCTCTAGCTCCAGGTAGATGTCCCAAACCTTGGCATCAGGCAGGCAACACAGACATGTGGAATCACTCTTTGCCACAGAGAGTGGTGTCAATCCCTCAGACTATACTGTCCCCAACTACCATTGCATTCCCTGTTACTCCCTCCACTGAATGACTACCTATACCATGGTGCCTTAGTCAGTTAGCTCATCCGCCCTGCAGCCCCTAATCTCAACCAAACAAGCTGAAAAAACCTCAAACCTGTTGGACAATTGAAAAAGTCAAGGCTCATGCACACCTACCCTCTGGGTCCCCTTAACTGCCTCAATTGCAGTCACACTGTCCTGTCCCTGACCAAATCAGAAGACCCTATCCTAAGGGGTGTGACTGCCTCCTGGAATAAAGTATTCAGGTAACTTTCCCCCTCCCTGATGTGCCACAATGCCTGCAGCTCGGCCCCTAGCTCAATAACTCTGAGTTGAAGTTTCTGCACCGCAAACATTACTGCAGATGTGTTTGCCGTGGATCACACCGGTTTCCAGAATCTCCCACACCCTGCAATCGCAGCACATCTCCTGCCTGCCCTGCCATTTTCGATATGTCCCAATTAAATAATAATTGCTAATTAATTTATAAATTATTTATTAATAAAGCCTATACCTCCCAATAGGTTTAGGCATTACCAAAACCTTACAATATTAATAAAACAGTACAGTATTTACAATACTGATAAAACTTAAGTTTCTAATAATACTGGTTACTGATTTACCTGCTTCTTCTGCTGCACCAAAGTGGAAATCAAATGATGGAGGCTGAAAAAAAGCACCTCCTCCCTGTTTTTCACCAAACTCCCCACTCAACACATACTACTTCTTGCAGTAAACCTTACCCAAAGCACCTCTTTCCCCCATGCAGCAAATTCCCACTTTGAACCAATTATACTCACTTGGTCAAAAACAGAATTACCTGGAAAAACTCAGCAGGTCTGGCAGCATCGGCGGAGAAGAAAAGAGTTGACGTTTCGAGTCCTCATGACCCTTCGACAGAACTACTGAGTTTTTCCAGGTAATTCTGTTTTTGTTTTGGATTTCCAGCATCCGCAGCTTTTTTGTTTTTATACTCACTTGGTCTCTGTTTCGCTAAGGCCAAAGTCACAGACCATGCACCATTACTTAAGTGTGTTCGCTCTGTCCCTTCTTACTACCCTCTGATTATTATTTCCCTTATTGGTACCTTGGTCTGTTGCCTTGACTTCACTCTTTAATTTATCATGACTTCCCACACTTGATCCCTCAACCCTCCTATTTAGTTTAAACCCTCTCTGCTGCCCTAATTATACAACTCACCAGAGCACTGATCCCAGCACCGTTCAGGCGAAGACCATCCCAACGATACAGCACCCACTTTCCGCAGTACTGGTGCCAGTGCCCATAAATCAAAACCTATTTCTCCCACACCAATCTTTGTGCCACACATTTAACTCTAATCTTACTTACCCTTTGCCAATTTGCTTGTAGCTCAGTTAATGATCTATGGAATAGTGACTTTGATTTAATTTAGCCCTGAGCTATTCATAATCCCGAAGTAGAACCTCTTTCTTTGTCTTATCTATGTCACTGATAACCACATGGACAACGACCACTGAATCCTCCTCTTCCACAAGAAGTTACACTCCAGCCTTGAGCAATAGTCCTGAACCCTAGCACTGGGCAGGCAACACAGTCTTCTGGACTCTTGCTCTCAACCGCAGAGAACTGTGTCCATTCCCCTACTACCACTACATTCCTATTAACTTGAATGGCTTCCTGTACCACAGTTATCATGGTTATTTCACTCATCCACCCTGCAGTCCCTGCTTTCATCCATACAGGCTAAAAGCACCTCAAACCTGCTGGACAATTGCAACTGCTGAGGCTCCTCCCTTTCTACCTTCTTGATCCTCATAACTGCCTCACTCACTCGCACACCCTCCTGTCCCTGACCACAGACCAAATTAGAAGACCCCAACCTAAAGGGTCCTGCCTCCTGGTACAAAGTGTCCAGGTAACTTTCGCACTCCCTGCTGCATCGCAATGTCTGCAGCTCAGTCTCCAGTTCAACGACTTTGAGCTGAAGCTCTTCTAGCTGAATCCACTTGCTGCAGACATGTTTGTCCTGGATCATACTGTCGTCCACAAGCTTCAGTTCTACAGTTGCCACACATCACCTACCCTGCCAACTTTATTATGAGCTAATTAATTTATTATTTCTCTCCCTCTTGCTGGGTCTCTCCCCTTCACTGGTCTCTCCCCTTCACCCTGTTTCTCCCTCTCACCAGGTCTCTTTCCCCCTTGCACCGCTTTTGAACTCTCGCTAGGTCTCTTCCCCTTGTCCGCTTTTGGACTCTCACTGGGGGTTTCCCTCTCGATCCTCCTCACTCCATGTTTGAACTCTCGCTGGGTCTCCCAGTTGTTCCTGCTAGCATCACTTTTGAACTTTCACTGGGTCTCCCTCTCACTCCCCATCATGCCACCTTTGAACTCTCTTTTAAGACTCTCCTTAAAACCTACCACTTTGACCAAGTTTTTGATTATCAGTCCTAATAGCTCAGTGACAAATCTTGCTTGACAACATTCATATGAAATGCTTTGAGATTTTTAAAGGTGTTATATAATTGTACATACTATTATTGATTGTTGTTGAAATACTGCAAGGCTTGGGAAACACAACCAAATTAAAACAACTGCCGAGGATGAGGACAGTTATTTCAAAAAATTGATAGATTGTAGAATCTTATAGCAGGCCATTTAGCTCATCATGCCTTTCCTAGATCTTTGGTAGAGCAATCTAATTAATCCCAGTCCTCTGCTCTTTCCCATTAAATTTTCTGTGTACTTTGGTTAACAGCCATTCTGCCACTGAAAGCAATTTCTTTGTATTTACTCTATCAAAAGTATACATAGGCCTGAATTTTACCTTTGGCGGGCAAGCCTGATTGGCGGGCCCGGGAGCGGATAGGAAACAGACTGCCGACTGCGATTGGCCCTGAATGCGATTTCACACTGGCTGGCCAATTAGCCAGCATGAAACATGCACTGAAATGCTCAGCACTGCTGGGGCGGGAAGAGGGCAGGCGATGACTTTTCCGCGGGCACGGATGAGCACTGCGAGAAAGCTCCTGTGAAGGCAAATAGCTGCTTCGGAGCTAGAGATCTGAAAAAGCTGAAAAAAAGTGTCCATACATCATAATAAATTACCTGAAAGTATAGCTGATAAAAGTGCTATCCACAGAAATTTATTTTTATTTTATTTAATCACAGAAATTTCATCCCACCCTTGAATGAGGTTTGATGAAAAATGCAAAGGCTGATTCGCCCGTCCGCCAACTGTAAGGTTGGGTGGGCAACAAAAAATCAGCGTTGATTGCACCGTTAATGGGTTAATTGCCTTCTTAATTGTCGGTGGGCGCGCTTCAGACTTTTGTCTGAAATATCGCGCGAGTGCCTGATGACGTTGGGATGCTCGCCCAATGTTTTTTTGGGTGATTTTATGCCTGATTGGGCCAGGCGTACACCTGCCCACGGGACATAGCATACTACCCAGAATTTTGAATTCCTCTAATATATCTTGGGATTTGTATAAGGAAACTCAATTGCATTGAAGTATCTCGCCCGACAGACGTAAAGAACATATCATTTTCTTCAACAGTCGCTGCTCTGTTAGAGTTTTATTTCAGTTGGCTTAAATTAGTGTTTATTTTCTCCAAAGAGGTTTTTGGCTGTGCACAGCATGAAGCCCTTGGGGTGAAATAGGCCCTGAGTGACAGTGCATTATAAACGATAGCTAATCGGCTGTAATAATGTCAGTGATAAAGAAAATTTGGTGGGGTGTAAAATTGGCTGTTGATTCTCCATCACAATTTTGTGCTGCTGTGCAAAATTATTTTACTTCTCTAGAGCTTTAATGTGAAAAGCTATTCCGGCAGGGGCTGGAATTTTCCGAGTTTCCACAGCAGCAGAGCCCCACGTGATGGCTACCACTGATCTCAGTTGGCACTATACTTAGCTGTATGAATATTTAAATATGAATCAGATGGACGATGGTGAAAACTGGTAATTAATTTGTGATAAGATTTTTACTATTCATGAGTAACTGTGAAAGACAAGTGGTAGTACAGAACTGGTGAGTTGTTTTCAGTCGCTGGAATGGCTACTCACCTTTTTAATTGAGGTCACTGTAATTAAGCAGCTACTATTAATTTTCTGAAACAAAAACAGAAAATGTTGGAAAAACTCTTTTTATATTCTACTCTATCTATTAATTTTCTGTAGGTCACTTGAGCAATCCCTGTGTAGTAGTTAATGTATTACTAATTTTTACAAACATGAGTTCCTTTTTGATTTCCTATTTCTCACGCTTATAACTACTAAATAAGCAACTATGAAGGAACATCAATTGCTAAAGCTATTTTATAATAACAGATAGCAGGAATCACACCTTCACAAGTAACTAGTTGGTTAGCTGGGCATTCTTATGGTAAGGTGACAATCAGTGTGTGATTTTCCCTTGTACCACATTCCTTAATGTGGTATGGCTGAGATGTGATATGGTAGTTTATGACAAATTAGTCCAAATTGGCCCAATGCCATGAAATTGCAAGGACTTTCACTTCACTTCACAAACAGATGATCTCTGAATCAAGTCTCTACTTTGTCTGACACAGACTTCTCTGTTGTAACTTAACTTGCGACTTTAAGAAATACCCCTCAGCAACATGACACTGCACCTTGGAAAATGCAAAAAGTTGTTACATCTCCTAAATTTTACAACTATGTGAATTAAAGCATGAAAATAAGGGACAATTTTCTGATACTGGCTGGTGACATACTGTAGATCATGGAATATAAATCGACCCATGTAGAGGCCAACCCCATCTTTTCAGCTCTAAAAATCATGTTTTTACACATACTTGGAGTTTATGTTGTTTCCCCTTTTTCAGACAGGACATGCAATACACGTAGTGGTCAACCTCAATTTTTCACCCCACAAGTGGATGCTTTTCTTACTGGTACCTTATAACTGGGTGCAAGGGATCAGGCAGGTGATGCAGACTGTATTGCAAAGATGTGTGGATATTTAAGACAGGCCCACATAGAGCAAAGCCCCTGTACCGAATATGACCACCCACACCCACGCTGGTAGTTCACTTTTACATTCAGTGCATAAGTTGACTCCTTCACAGTTTTGGAGGGACTTTTCGAGGCTTCAGTGGTTGACTTATACGCCGACATCTACAGTGGTTGGAAAGTCATCACAATACAAGCATGAAGCCCACAATTAAATCATGGATTGACTATCTTAATTACAAATCTATCCACTATTCAACTTATCTTTTAAAAAAGCTTATGTACCTATTTAAGTTTGCTTAATGTTTTAATGTGTTAATAATAATGTACAGTATATAATGTAATCAAGAATTTCTGAACAATAACTGGTGTATCATCCACCTCAGCTTCCTCCTGAGGACCCCAGCATCACAGGTGCCAGTCCTCAGACAATTTGATTTACTCCATGTGATATCAAGTAACAGCTGACTACATTGGATACAGCAAAGGTTATGGGCCCTGACAATGTCCTGGCTGTGGGCAGAATTTAATGCCCTTTCCCGTAGTAAGTTTGGAGGCGGGGGCATTTAATAAGGCAGGAGGATTCTGAATGCGGACCCCACTGCCTTCCCGTCTCCACCACGATTAAGTCAGTGGTGTGAAGGCCATCCATGGGGAGAATACCTCATTCAAAGGCACTCGATGCCTGATCGAGAGACGGAGCATCAGCAAAGGGGGCCGCACTGAGAGCCACCCCCAGCCCTTGCTGATGACATCTCTCCCTTGCAACACCTTCTCACCTGTGGCCTGGGATCCAGCAATGATACTAGACCTTGGTTGGGTGTTGTACTGGCAGCAGCCACTGCCTCGGTGGCACTGCTGTCCATTAGAGCTGCCGGCTTTTGATTGGTTGGCAGCTCTTG
Source organism: Carcharodon carcharias (assembly GCF_017639515.1). Lineage (NCBI taxonomy): Eukaryota > Metazoa > Chordata > Chondrichthyes > Lamniformes > Lamnidae > Carcharodon > Carcharodon carcharias. The sequence goes on from NC_054477.1 coordinate 119,520,849, forward strand.
GTAGGCAGGACTTCTTCACTTGACCGCGGGGAAGGTCTGCTGCTGTCCATTTAAGTGTCTGAGTGCCACTTATTTCGGCAGGCCTTCCCTAAAAGAGCTCTCACCATTTCAGCAGCCGGAGGACAAAACTGCCTGCTTTAAACACCTCCATGTCAGACTGAAGACTTGTGCTCCAAAACTAGCTCCATACCTAGCTAAGCTATTCCAGTGCAGTTCCCTCACTGACTGGCATCTACCCTACAACGTGGAAAATTGCCCAGAGATGTCCTGTCCACAAAAAGCAAGACAAATCCAATTACCACCCCATCAGCCTACTCCTGATCATCAGGAAAATGATGCAGTGTTGTCAACAGTGCTATAAAGTGACACTTTCACAGCAATGACCTACTCAGTTTGGGTTCCACCAGGGACTTTAAGCTCCAGATTTCTTTATAACCTTGGACCAAATATGGACAAAGGAGCTGAATTCCAGTGGTGAGGTGAGAGTGACTGCCCTTGATATCAAGGCTGCGTTTGACTGATTGCAGCATCAAGGAGCCCAAGTGACATTGAAGTCAATATGAAACAGTGGGAAAACTCTCCACTGGTTGGAGTCATACCTAACATAAAGGAAGGCAGTTGTGGTTGTTGCAGGCCAATCAACTCAGCCTCTGGAGTTAGTTGCCAGAGCTCATAAGGCTGGTGTCTAGGCCCAACCATCTTCAGCTGCTTCATTAATGACCTTCCCTCCATCATAAGTGCAGAAGTAGGATTGTTCACTGATGATTGCCCCTCAGGTACTGAACCAGAAATTTCACCATCACTTGACTACATTCTTAAATGTTGGTCTCACCAGTTGGAACTGGTGACTTTCAGCAGTGCTTGCTCCTTCTCTGGAACTCCATCCCAATGAGCAACATGTAGAGGCAGCAAGACCTTGTGGTCCCAAATCAATTTCAAGTTGCTGACATCCCAAGACTTGGTTTCCTGTGCAGGTAAATGTTAGTGGGATCCATACTGAGCAATTCACACAGTGTCAACTGCCTTTAAGTTCTCTGTGTCCAATCGCATTATCATGCCAGGCTTATTCTTCACCAAATATCTAATCATAAGATCAGAAGAAATAGGAGCAGGAGTAGGCAATTCAGCCCCTCGAACTCTCACTACCATTCAACAAAATCATGGCTGATGTGATTGTGGCCACAACTCCAGTTTTCTGCCTGCTTCCCATCCCCCACCAACACCATTACCTCTGCTCCATTGCCTGCTCAACATTTCCTCATAAGACAACCCCTTCATCCTAGACTCCAGCCTGTGAACTTTCTCTGAATTGCTTCCAATGCACTTATATCCCTTCTTAATTAAGGAGACCAAAACTGTACACAGTACTCCAGCTGCAGTCTCACCAATGCTCTGTACAGTTGTAGCAAGACATCTCTACTTTTATACCCCATCCCCCTTGCAATAAAGGCCTACATTCCATTTATTATCCTAATTACTTGCTGTAACTGCATGCTAACATTTTCTGATTTGTGTACAAGGACACCCTGATCCCTCTGTACCATTGTTACTTCCTCAAGGAACTCCATTCTGCACTCACTCTTCTTTAAATTGACCCATTTATCCCTACTCTCTCTTTCTAGTCAATCCTCAGTCCATGCTAATATATCACCCCCAACACCATGAGCCTTTATCTTGTTCAGTAACCTTTTCTGTGGCACCTTATCAAATGCCTTTTGTAAATCCAAATAGATGACATCTACCAGTTCCCCGTTATCCACCTGCAAATTAAGTCATCTAAGATTTGTCAACCACAATTGCCCTTTCAGAAAACTACATTGACTCTGCCTGATTGAATTGTGATTTTCTAAATGTTTTGCTACTACCTCCTTAATAATGGATCCTAGCATTTTCCCAATGACAAATGTTAGACTAACTGGTCTAAAATTTCCTGCTTCCTTCTCCCTCCTCCCTTGAAGACTGGTGTTACATTTGCAGTTTTCTAATCTTCTCGGACCTTTCTGAAACTAGGTAATTTTGGAAGATTACAAACAATAAATCCACTTTCTCTGCAGTCACTTTCTTTAACACCTTAGGATGCATGTGATCAAGTCCAGGGGACTTGTCAGCCTTTAATGCCATTAGTTTCCTTTAGTGATCATGATTGTTTTAAGTTCCTTCCTCCACTTTGTCCCCTGCTTTCCTACAATTCTTGGGATGTGTTTTATGTTTTCTACTGTGATACAAAATATTTGTTCAAAGTCTCTGCCATCTCCACTTGTTTCCCATTATTAATTCCCCAGTCTCACCTTCTAAGGGACCAACATTCACTGTCATTACTCTTCTCCTTTTTAGATACTTGTTGATGGTTTTATTATTTTTTTAACATATCTTGTTAGTTTTTTCTCATACTCCAATTTCTCCCTCTTTAGTTTTTTAATCATCCCTCACTGGCTTCTAAAGTTTTCCAATCTTCTGGCCTACTACTAAACTTTGTACATCTTTTCTTTCAATTTGAAATAACTTCCTTAGTTCACCATGGTTGGTGCACCCTTCTCTTAAGAGTCCTTCTTTCTCAATGGAATATATCTTTACTGAAAGTTATGAAATATCTCCTTAAATATCCATCATTGCTTCTCTATCGTCTTACCTTTTAACTTATTTTCCCATTCCACTTTAGCCAACTTTGTCTTCATACCTGTGCAGTTGTCTCTATTTAAGTTTAAAGACACTAGTTTCACACCAGAATTTTTCACCCTCAAACTGAATGTGAAATTTCATGAAATTATGATCACTATTACCTAGAGGATCCTTTACTATCAGTTCATTAATTAATCCTATCTAATCACACATTACCATGTCCAAATAGCCTGTTCCCTGTTTGGTTCCATGATACATTGTTCTAAGAAATTATCCCAAATACATTCTATGAATTCATCCTCAAAGTTATTTTTGGCAATTTGATTAGTCCAATCTATATGAAGATTGAAAGCTTCCAAGATTAATTCAGCACCTTTATTACAAGCCCCCATTATTTCTTGATTTATACTTTGTCCCACAGTGTAGCTACTGAAGCCTATAAACCATACCTACTAATGACTTCTTTCATTTGCTATTTATGATCTCCACCCAAACCAATTTGGTATTTTATTCCTCCAACCAAGATGTCTCTCTACTGTGCTGATCTTATTCTTTATAAATAGAGCTATCCCACCTCCTTTTCCTTTTCTCCCGTCCTTCTGAGATATCAAGTATGCTTGAATGTTTGGGTGCAAGCTGTTGTCACTTTGTAACCATGGCAGAACCGTCCCAGATTTGCACTAAGTGCGATAGCAGGTGGGTAAAACGTTGTTTCACCTGCCAGCCGCAATGGTGGGTTTTCATGCCCTATTGTCCCAGGAAACACGCTGTTTCCATGGCGGGTGGGCTCTCATTCGCCCACCATGCCAACACCTCGCTGCATCACCACACCAGACGTCATAATTAAAGTCCAGATGCGCTCACACATCTCTCTGCTTCCAGCCCATGACTACTGCAGGGAAGATATCCACAAAATGAAAAATATTGCAGCCCCTAGGGTTAGTGACACGTCACTGGAACACCTTTTGGATGCCATGGTGGCTTGCTGTGATGTCTCCTATGCCAGCTCTGGCTGCAGGATGGGCAGCAGCATGACCAGCCAGGCTTGGGTGGCAGTGGCAGCAGGTCAGTGCCAATGCTGCTCAGAAGAGGTTGGCCATCCAATGCAGAAAGAGGATGAATGATCTCATCAGTGCAGCCAGGATATGGCAACCATCTCAGCATTCTAAATTCACACATTCAAGCCCATCACAAATTCACTGGCATCTCACTCACTGCCAGCTCAAAGGATATCACCACCCTTTCTCTCATGTCCATCTGGTCTTACCTCCTCTGGAGACTGTCTCCTCAGCCCTCACCATCTTGAAGCCACTTGCACAAATCAACAGGTGCCCCCACACACACCCTGGGTTACCCTCCTTCCCCAGTGCAGCTCTCGTCCTGCAGCCTCTTCCCTTGCCTGAGGCCATTTCTCCCTCTTCACCAAGCAAGCCCTAGCCCTGCAGCCATTGAAAAGCCACCCACATATGGTTAGTCTGGCAGGTAGAGACCTGCCGTGAGCCCCCTAAAAATGATCTGGTGCGTCTATGAAGCCTGGCGCTGATGACTGTGAGTGCTGACTAAAGCAAGGTAAGCAAGCAAAGCATGAAGACTGGAGTGAAGAGCAGCCCGCCAGGTGCACATTGTTTACGTGCTGTTGTGAAATACATTGGCGTGTTTTCCCACTGACGTGGGTGGACAATCCAGTGGGTGGGGGGACGATTCCAGCTGGCTGGCCTAATAATGACATGCTGGTGTATTACAATGAGGCACCCAAAGCTTGATGGCAGGAAACGCAGTCTGCCATCGGCTGGCTGAGCGGACGATCGCAAACTGGTTTCACGCCATTGTGAAACTGATCATGCCATATTGTCCGCTCAAGCCGCCAAACATACCCGATGCCTGCAGGCCACGGAAATCCTGGCCCATGTCTTTCTAAGGCTATCACATCACATTCATTTATTTTTATTCATGCAATCAATTCATCCATCTTGTTACAGATGCTCTGTGCATTCAGATAAAGAGCCTTTAATTCTGTATTTTTAACCATTTTTCCCTACTTTGACCTTATTTGCTGGTGCACTCTTATATTTTTATGCTCTGTCCTTTTCTGTTATACGCTAGTTATCACTACCCTACATGATTGCCTTGTGTTTTCTCTTTAACTTTCCAAATTTTCCTTCATGCGAACCCTCCCTCCCCATGCCCCTCCCCTCCCATCCGTGCCTCCCCACCCCAGCTATTTAGTTTATAGCCATCAACACAGCCCTGGTGAAACATTTTGCTGGTACATAGGTGCCAGTATGGTTCTTGTGAAGGCCATCTCAACAGTACAGCTCCCCCTTTCTCCAGTACTGGTGCCAATGTCCCATTTAGTGAAACCCATTTTTCCCATACTAATCTTTGAGCTATACATGCAGCTGTACATACATACAAATCTTATTTGTACAATGCAAATTTGCTCATAGGTCAGCTAATAATCCAGAGATTACCTTTGTGATTCTTTTTAATTTAGCCCTGATCTGTTCATACTCTCTCAGCAGAACCTCTTTCTTAATCCTACCTATGTTATTGGAGGGGGGTACTTACAGTTACAATCATCAGGGGAAGGGTATTTAGGAAATTATTAGGACTAAAAGTGGACAAGTTCCCAGGTTCAGATGGACTTCATCCTAGGGTCTTAAAAGAAGTGGCTGCTGAGATAGTAGATGCATTGGTTTTAATTTTCCAAATTTCCCTAGATTCAGGAAAGTTCCCGTCAGATTGAAAGATAATGAATTTGACTCTTCTATTCAACAAAGGAAGGAGACAGAAAGCAGGAAGCTACAGGCCAGTTAGTTTAACATCTGTTGTTGGGCAATTGCTGGAATCTATTATTAGGGAGGTTATAGCAGAGCACAGAAAATTTCAATGCAATCAGGCAGAATCAACATGGTTTTGTGAAAGTGGAATCATGGTCAGAATCTTTGAGTTGGCATGCAGGGATGGCCCTGCTCGCCGACAAGTAAAATGACGCATGGTGACATCGGGCATGTGTCCCGACGTCACTGCGCGTCATTCTGATCTTCAATTCGGCGGGCGTGCACCAGAGTTGGCTGCGTGCCCGCCGAATTGTCAAAGGCCTGTTTAAGGCCATGTAAAAACTAATTAAAAGGATTAACAGGGCTGCCTATCCAACCTTAAGGTTGGCGGGCAGGCGAAGAGCCCAGGCGGCCTTCACATTTATTATGAAACCTCATCCACGGGCGGGATGAGGTTTTATGAAGGATTTTTAAATCAAATAAATTTTTTCATCAAAATTCATTGACAGTGTCACATGAGCTGGGACATGTCACATGAGGGGACATGTCTGAAAAAAATTTTTTCTTTATTTAAATTTTTAAGAATGAAATTAAACTCGCTGGGGCAACTCCATGCCTCAGGGAGATTTCTGCACCCTTTTGCGTGCATGCATGAAAGAGCACAGGCCCTAAACCTGCCCCTTCTCCCTGCCTGCACAGGGAGCGCTCAGCGCTTCCGGGTGCATGTCACGCTGGGTAGGCCTTAATTGGCCCGCCCACATAAAATAGCAGCACGCAGCTGATCATGAGCGGCGATCGGCTGCACACCCGCCCGCTCACACACAGCACCCCCCGACAGGGAGAAAATTCTTCCCCATGCTTCACTAATTGATTGGAGTTCTTTGAGGAAGTAACAAGCAACATGGATAAATGGTAACCTGTGCATGTGTTGTACTTAAATTTCCAGAAGGCATTTGACAAGTGCTGCATCAAAACTTATTATGCAAATAAAGAGCTCATTGCATGAGGTAACATATTAGCATGGATAGAGGATTGGTCAGTTAACAGGAAATAGAGAGTAGGCATAAATGGGTTGCTTTTGGATTGGCAAGATGTGACGAGTAGAGCGCCACAGGGATCAGTGCTGGGGTTTCAACTATTTACAATTTCTATCAATGAGTTGGGCGAAGGGACTGAATGTATAGTTGATCAATTTGCCGATAACACAAAGGTAGGGTAAGAAAATAAGCTGTGAGGACACAAGGATCTACAAAGGAATATAGATCTGTTGAGTGAGTGCAGAAAATTTTGGTGGGTGGAGTATAATGTGTGAGAATGTGAACATGCCCACTTGAGCTGGATGAATAGAAAAGCAGCATGTTATTTAAATAGAGAGAGAGATTGTAGAACTCTGAGGTTGAGAGGGATCTGGTTGTCCTGGTGCATGAATCAGGCAAAGTTAGTACACAGGTACAGCAAGTCATTAAGAAGGCAAATGGAATGTTGTTGTTTATTGCAAGGGGAATGGAATATAAAAGTAGGGATATTTTGCTACAGTTGTACAGGCATTGGTGAGACCACATCTAGAGTTCTGTGTATAGCTTTGGTCGCTTTATTTAAGAAAGGATATAAATGCATTAGAAGCAATTCAGAGAAGCTTCACTTGACTGATACCTGGAATGAGGGGGTTATCTTAGGAGGAAAAATTGGACAGGCTGGGCTTGTATCCATTGGAGTTTAGAAGATCGAAAGGTGATCTTATTGAAACTTGACAGGGTGGATGCTGAAAGGATGTTTCCCCTTGTGGGAGAGTCTTGAACTAGGGGATAGAGTTTCAAAATAAGGGGTCTCCCATATAAGAGAGATGAGAGAAAATGTTTTCTCTCAAGGGGTTGTGAGTCTTTGGAACTCTCATCCCCAGATAGTGGTGGAGGCAGGGTCAAAGAATATTTAAAAAACATAGGTCGATAAATTCTTGACTAACAAGACAGTCAAAGGTTATGGGGGTAGGAAGAATGTAGAGTTGAGGCCACAATCAGATCACCCATGATCTTATTGAATGGTGGAGGAGGCTCGAAGGGCCAAATGGCCTACTTCTTCTCCTTTTTGAATTCATTTATGGGATGTGGGTGTCACTGGCTAGGCCAGCATTTATTGCCCATCCATAATTGCCCTTGAGAAGGTGGTGGTGAGCTGCCTTTCTGAACTGCTGCTGTCCCTGAGGTGTAGGTACACCTACAGTGCTGTTAGGGAGGGAGTTCCAGGATTTTGACCCAGCAACAGTGAAGGAACGGCAATATACTTCCAAGTTGGAATGGTGAATTGCTTGGAGAGGAACTTCCAAGTGGTGGTGTTCTCATGTATCTGCTGCCCTTGTCCTTCTAGATGGTAGTGGTTGTCGGTTTGGAAGGTGCTGTCTAAGGAGCCCAATTGTTCATTGGTATCCACGTCGACCACGACAATGGGATTCTTCCCCTCCTACCCCCAAGTTCCTTTCGAGCCCTGAGGAGATGTCCTTAACCTTACCAGGACAGCAACACAGCCTTCTGGATTCATGCTCTAGGCTGCAGAGAACAGTGTCTAATGTCATAACTATATTGGTCTCTACTACAAATGTATTCCTTTTTGTTCCCCCCACTTGAATGGCCCACTGCAATATGGTGATATGGTCAGTTTTCTCATCCTCCCTACAGTTCCTGCTCTTGTCCACATGAGTTTCAAGAACATCAAATCTTTTGGACGTTTGCAAGGGCAGAGGTTCCTTAATTGCTACCTTCTGGATCTCCATACCTGCCTCTTTAACAGTCACATCCTCCTGTCCCTGACCATGGACCAAATCTGAGTACCTAACCTAAGCTGTGTGACTGCCTCCTGGTACAAACTGTCCAGGTAATGTTCCCCCTCCCTGATGTATTGCAGTGCCCAAAGCTCGGACTCCAGCTCATCAATTCTGAGCTACAGTTCCTCGAAACTGTGCATTTGCGGATGCCATGGTGTCCACTGCATCCACATGCTACAGCTGCAACACATCACCTGCCCTGCCATCTTTATTTTCTCTGTATTTAACTAATTAGATTTCAAGTTTAGAATATCACTCAATGATTATCCATAGTTATATTATGGAGTTTAACTAGTTATATTATAAATTTAGCACCATACTTAAATCTCCTCAGTACCTGTTAAACTACTGCCTCAGTTTAGATGGGAAAAAAACTAAAAACTCACCTGACCACCTAATTAATGCCTCTGGGCTTCAGCTGTCAGGTCCAGCTGTCTCCACTTCCCTCTCTTGAACCACCTTCAAGCTACATATTTAATTTGTTCAATCTGTGTGATATATGCCAATTTTTAAAACTTCTTTCATGGGATGTGGGCATCACTGGCTAGGCCAGCATTTATTGCCCACCCCTAATTATCCTTGAGAAGGTGGTGGTGAGCCGCCTCCTTGAACTGCTGCAGTCATGTGGTGAATGTACACCCACAGTGCTTTTAAGGAGGGAGTTCAAGGCTTGTGACCCAGCGACAGTGATATAGTTCCAAGTCAGGATGGTGTATGGCTTGGAGGGCAACTTGCATTTGGTGGTGTTCCCACATGTCTGCTGCCTTTGACCTTCTTGGTGAAGGTCGGGGTTTGGAAGATGCTTTCGAAGGAGCCCTGGTAAGTTGCTGCAGTGCATCTTGTGGGTGGTATGCTCTGCCAGTGGTTGAGGGAGTGAATGTTTAAAGTGGTAGGTGGAGTGCCAATTAAGCGGGCTGCTTCATCCTGGTTGATGTCAAACTTCCAGAGTGCTGTTGAAGCTGCACTCATCCAGGCAAGTGGAGAGTATTCCATCACACTGCTGACTTGTGCCATGTAGATGCTGGGGAGTCAGGAGGTGAGTTACTCTCTGCAGAATTCACAGCCTCTGACCTGCTACAATTTTTTTATGGCTGGTCCTGTTCTGTTTCTGATCAATGGTAACCCCCCAGGATGTTGATAATCGGGAATCAGCGGTGGTAATGCCATTGAATTTCAAGGTGAGATGTTTAGATTTTCTCTTGTTGGAGATAGTGATTGCCTTGCAATTGTTTGGTATGTATTTTACTTGCCGTTTATCAGCCCAAGCTTGAATGTTGTCCAGGTTTTGCAGCACATAGGCATGGACTGCTTCAGTATCTGAGGAGTCACGAATGGTGCTGACCATTGTGCAATCAGTGAACATCCCCACTTCTGTCTTCATGATAGTGGGAAGGTCACTGATGAAGCAGCTGAAGATGGTTGGGCCTAGGTCAATACCCTGAGGAAGGCTTGCAATGTGTCCTGCGACTGAGATGATTGATCTTCAATAACCACAACCATCTTCCTTTGTGTAAGGTATGACTCCAACCAGCGGAGAGTTTTCCCCGATTCCCATTGATTTCAGTTTTGCTAAGGCTCCTTGATGCCAAACTCAGTCACATGCCGCCTTGATGTCAAGGGCAGTCACTCTCATCTCACCTTGAATGGCATCCTGTACCTTGGTGCTATGGTCAATTTTCCCATCTATCCTGTGGCCCTTGTTCTCATCCAAACACAGCAAGTACTTTCGTAGCCGATGGATAAAGGCAAAGGCTGAGGCTTCTCCATCACTACATCCTAGATCACCATACCTGCCTGACACACAGTCACAAACTCTGCCCTTGACCATTGTCCTACTCTAAAGCACTGCTGAATGTAAGGGCTGTGAACTGCCTCCTGGGATAAAGTGTCCAGATAACTCTCCCCATCCCTGATGCCCCACAATGTCTGCAGTTTGGTCTCTAGCCCAAGCACTCAGAGCTGATGTTCCCGAGCTGCAGACATCACATATGTAGTTATCCTGGATCACAATGCTGCCCAGAATCTCCTACATGCTCCTGCTGCAGCACATCACATGTACTGCCATGTCTAACTAAACTTATTATTGAATAACTGGTTATTTATTTAGTTAAAACTATTATTCAATAAGTTATTTTAGTTGTATAGATTAATTTGTTTATCTAGCTTATTCATTTAATAAAGTAATCGTAAGTTCTGGATTATTAACTCTGAGAAGGACACACATCTCTAGTTTAAAAGAGCAAAAATAAAACTGCAATACTCCCCGATCAATCACATAACTGCTGTCTTTGATATCACTCCTTGATTTTTTTTTTCGTTGATTTTGCAGCTCCAGCTCAGAACTCTGTTGCTCTCATTTTTCTGCAGGTTCACACTCGGCCTGGTTTCCTGGGTCACTGTTCTCTCCTTCCTGATGGTTCACACTTGGGCTAGTTTTATCCTGGATCACTGCTTTCATTCTCCTGCAGATTCATTCTCAGTCTGGTTTTATCCTGGTTCACTTTCAGTCTCTCCTGAAGGTTCACACTCAGTCTGGTTTTATCCTGGTCCACTGTTCACTCTCTCCTGAAGGTTCATACTCAGGCTAGTTTTATCCTGGGTCACTGCTCTCATTCTCCTGAAGGTTCACACTCAGTCTGGTTTTATCCTGGGTCACTGCTTTCGTTCTCCGGCAGGTTCACACTCAGTCTGGTTTTATCTTGGGTGACTGCTCTTGTTCTCCTAAAGGTTCACATTCGGGCTGGTTTTATCCTGGGTCACTGCTATTGTTCTCCTGCCCGTTCACCCTCAAGCGTGTTTTGTCCTAGGTCACTGCTCTCTCTCTCTCTCTCTCACGCTCCCTCCCACCAGTTTAATCTCTGCCCTGGTTTTTTCATGGCTCTCTCCTCTTTCTAATAGTTACAATTAAGCTGATGTGTTTTCATGTAAATGTGAAAAAAAATGTAAAATAGTTATTAAAAAATTATACATTGTATGACTTGTTTCCCGTTTAAAACCAGAAAGCATTATACATTCACTTTGTCCATTTTTTGACTGAACATGTTTACTACAATTTAGGCAAGTGAATATTGGACCTCCTTGAGAGACACAGCACAATACTATATTGGTTTGAGTTCAATTGGCTTTGCATCGGATCCATCTGTTGTACAGTGAGTACTGAATTGGTTATTTTATCCAAATGTTGTATTTTACAAAAAAAAGAATAGCCTGGTGTGAATGTTAAGCTGAAGTCAATGGAAATGCAGAAGAAACACAAAGAAATGTTTGATGCTGGTTACAACTTGCATCCAGAAAGGCAGATACCCCAATATTGTGCTTGGAGAACAGCCTCGTGCCAGCGATTCGTATGGTCCATGGAATGAGGCTGGTTGGCCTGAGCAAGCTTGACATTTCAATTTCCAATTCCAAATGGGAATTTCAGGAGGCTGAGCTATGAACAAGCACTAATCTCATAAATCCCATGCAGATTATTTAACTAAATTATGTAATGGGTCCCACAGTGAATTCCATAAGCTCTTGTGAAGCGCAGCTCCTCACTCACTGAATGTGAAATCGGGGAATTATCCTTGACATCTAAGCATTGACAGCCTGGCCCTGGTACAAAATGTTAATTAGGTAGTTAAAATCTCTTGTTCCTTGTGACAAATGACACAATCGACATGCTCTTCAATTATTTCTTGCAATGCACAACTGTTAAATTATTTTGTGCAGTCACATTCACAGTAACTTAAAGGTAGCAATTTGTGCACAGCATGTGTGGGAATTTTCAAGGTTGAGAAATAATTGAGATTTATGAATGGCCCAGATAGAGTGGATAGGAGGGATCTGTTTTCCTTAGCAGAGAGGTCAGTACTGGGGTGGGATGGGAGGCATAGATTTAAAGTAATTGACCGAAGAATTAGAGGGAAGTTGAGGGAAAAATCTTTTCACCCAGAGAGGTGGGGATCTGGAACTCTCTGCCTGAAATGATGTTAGAGGCAAAAACCCTCATTTCATTTTGTTACACAGTTGAAGTGCCATGATCTGCAAGGTGACAGACCTAGAGCTGAAAAACGGGATTAGGCTGTATAACCCTTTTGGCCAGCAGAGACATGATGAGCCAAATGGCTGCCCCATCTGCTGTAAATTTTCTATGATTCTATTTGTTTCCAATCAGAGTATCATCTTGCCTCAATCTAGTAGATTGTGTTTTTCCACAAGTGATGTTTATATTTGCAAGTTTGCACAGAATCATCTTAGTCTGGGTTGTTTTCATAACAAAGGGCATCTTGACATCGACAAAAACAAAAACAGAATTACCTGGAAAAACTCAGCAGGTCTGGCAGCATCGGCGGAGAAGAAAAGAGTTGACGTTTCGAGTCCTCATGACCCTTCGACAGAACTTGCGTTCGAGTCCAAGAAAGAGTTGAAATATAAGCTGGTTTAAGGTGTGTGTGTGGGGGGCGGAGAGATAGAGAGACAAAGAGGTGGAGGGGGGGGTGGGGGGGTGTGATTGTAGGGACAAACAAGCAGTGATAGAAGCAGATCATCAAAAGATGTCAACGACAATAGTACAATAGAACACATAGGTGTTAAAATTAAAGTTGGTGATATTATCTAAACGAATGTGCTAATTAAGAATGGATGGTAGGGCACTCAAGGTATAGCTCTAGTGGGTTTTTTTTTATATAATGGAAATAGGTGGGAAAAGGAAAATCTTTATAATTTATTGGAAAAAAAAAGGGAAAGGGGGAAACAGAAAGGGGGTGGGGATGGGGGAGGGAGCTTACGACCTAAAGTTGTTGAATTCAATATTCAGTCCAGAAGGCTGTAAAGTCCCTAGTCGGAAGATGAGGTGTTGTTCCTCCAGTTTGCGTTGGGCTTCACTGGAACAATGCAGCAAGCCAAGGACTGACATGTGGGCAAGAGAGCAGGGTGGAGTGTTGAAATGGCAAGTGACAGGGAGGTTTGGGTCATTCTTGCGGACAGACCGCAGGTGTTCTGCAAAGCGGTCGCCCAGTTTACGTTTGGTCTCTCCAATGTAGAGGAGACTACATTGGGAGCAACGGATGCAGTAGACTAAGTTGGGGGAAATGCAAGTGAAATGCTGCTTCACTTGAAAGGAGTGTTTGGGTCCTTGGACGGTGAGGAGAGAGGAAGTGAAGGGGCAGGTATTGCATTTTTTGCGTGGACATGGGGTGGTGCCATAGGAGGGGGTTGAGGAGTAGGGGGTGATGGAGGAGTGGACCAGGGTGTCCCGGAGGGAGCGATCCCTACGGAATGCCGATAAGGGGGGTGAAGGGAAGATGTGTTTGGTGGTGGCATCATGCTGGAGTTGGCGGAAATGGCGGAGGATGATCCTTTGAATGCGGAGGCTGGTGGGGTGATAAGTGAGGACAAGGGGGACCCTATCATGTTTCTGGGAGGGAGGAGAACGTTTCATTTTATCCTTTGGCTCATCCGACGCCTCAACAAGAAACTTTTTCTCTTTCTCTCAAGTGCTAAGGAACGCAAGCTACAACAACTCATTGACACCAACACCCATCTAGGACCCCCCACCCCTGCCTGTTCCTCCGTCCCCACCCTTTCTTCCAATCCCAACCCCAGCCGTGTATTCACTATACCCCCTGACCTTCCCCTCTCCGATGCTGAACGTTCAGTGCTCAGCAAAGGACTTAGTTTCATACCCTTACGCCCTCACCTCAATGAATTTCGGGCTCAGCATGATACTAAACTCTTCTTCCGCCGTCTTCGTCTCCGGGCTCACTTCTTTGGGCAGGAGTCCTCTCCCAGTTCAACAGATCCTTTTACCCATCTCCAATATTCTCCCTCCACCTGGACCCCTCCCTCTGGATTCTTACCTTCTCTCGATCTTTTCATTGAGAACTGTCGGCGCGACATTAGCCGTCTCAATTTCTCTGCTCCTCTCACCCATTCTAACCTGTCTCTCTCTGAACTTACTGCACTCCATTCTCTCAGGTCCAACCCTGACATTGTCATCAAACCCGCTGACAAGGGTGGTGCTGTTGTTGTCTGGCGCACTGACCTCTACCTCGCGGAGGCTGAGCGTCAACTCGCAGACACTTCCTCCTACCTCTCCCTGGGCCATGACCCCACCACTGAACATCAAACCATTGTTTCCAGGACTGTCAGTGACCTCATCTCCTCTGGGGATCTCCCTCCCACAGCTTCCAACCTGATAGTCGCCCAACCTCGGACGGCCCGCTTCTACCTCCTACCCAAAATCCACAAACAGAACTGCCCCGGTAGACCGATCGTCTCAGCTTGCTCCTGCCCCACAGAACTCATTTCTCGTTATCTTGACTCCCTTCTCTCTCCCCTTGTCCAGTCCCTTCCCACCTACATCCGTGATTCCTCTGACACCTTACGTCACATCAACAATTTCCAGTTCCCTGGCCCCAACCGCTTCCTCTTCACCATGGACGTCCAATCCCTCTACACCTCCATCCCCCACCAGGATGGTCTGAGGGCCCTTAGCTTCTTCCTCGAACAGAGGCCCGAACAATCCCCATCCACCACTACTCTCCTCCGTCTGGCTGAACTTGTTCTCACACTGAACAATTTCTCCTTCAACTCCTCTCACTTCCTCCAAATAAAAGGTGTGGCTATGGGTACCCGCATGGGCCCCAGCTATGCCTGTCTCTTTATGGGGTATGTGGAACATTCCTTGTTGCAGTCCTACTCCGGCCCCCTTCCACAACTCTTTCTCTGGTACATCGATGATTACTTCGGTGCCGCTTCATGCTCTCGTCAGGACTTGGAAAAATTTATTAATTTTGCTTCCAATCTCCACCCCTCCATCATTTTCACGTGGTCCATCTCTGACACTTCCCTTCCCTTCCTTGACCTCTCTGTCTCAATCTCTGGTGATAGACTGTCCACCAATATCCATTACAAACCCACCGACTCCCACAGCTATCTCGACTACAGCTCCTCACACCCCGCTTCCTGTAAGGACTCCATCCCATTCTCTCAGTTCCTTCGCCTCCGTCGCATCTGCTCCGATGATGCTACATTCAAAAACAGTTCCTCTTACATGTCCTCCTTCTTCCTTAACCGAGGTTTTCCACCCACGGTCGTTGACAGGGCCCTCAACCGTGTCCGGCCCATCTCCCGCGCATCCGCCCTCACGCCTTCTCCTCCCTCCCAGAAACATGATAGGGTCCCCCTTGTCCTCACTTATCACCCCACCAGCCTCCGCATTCAAAGGATCATCCTCCGCCATTTCCGCCAACTCCAGCATGATGCCACCACCAAACACATCTTCCCTTCACCCCCCTTATCGGCATTCCGTAGGGATCGCTCCCTCCGGGACACCCTGGTCCACTCCTCCATCACCCCCTACTCCTCAACCCCCTCCTATGGCACCACCCCATGTCCACGCAAAAAATGCAATACCTGCCCCTTCACTTCCTCTCTCCTCACCGTCCAAGGACCCAAACACTCCTTTCAAGTGAAGCAGCATTTCACTTGCATTTCCCCCAACTTAGTCTACTGCATCCGTTGCTCCCAATGTAGTCTCCTCTACATTGGAGAGACCAAACGTAAACTGGGCGACCGCTTTGCAGAACACCTGCGGTCTGTCCTGCAAGAATGACCCAAACCTCCCTGTCACTTGCCATTTCAACACTCCACCCTGCTCTCTTGCCCACATGTCAGTCCTTGGCTTGCTGCATTGTTCCAGTGAAGCCCAACGCAAACTGGAGGAACAACACCTCATCTTCCGACTAGGGACTTTACAGCCTTCTGGACTGAATATTGAATTCAACAACTTTAGGTCGTAAGCTCCCTCCCCCATCCCCACCCCCTTTCTGTTTCCCCCTTTCCCTTTTTTTTTCCAATAAATTATAAAGATTTTCCTTTTCCCACCTATTTCCATTATATAAAAAAAAACCCACTAGAGCTATACCTTGAGTGCCCTACCATCCATTCTTAATTAGCACATTCGTTTAGATAATATCACCAACTTTAATTTTAACACCTATGTGTTCTATTGTACTATTGTCGTTGACATCTTTTGATGATCTGCTTCTATCACTGCTTGTTTGTCCCTACAATCACACCCCCCCACCCCCCCCTCCACCTCTTTGTCTCTCTATCTCTCCGCCCCCCACACACACACCTTAAACCAGCTTATATTTCAACTCTTTCTTGGACTCGAACGCAAGTTCTGTCGAAGGGTCATGAGGACTCGAAACGTCAACTCTTTTCTTCTCCGCCGATGCTGCCAGACCTGCTGAGTTTTTCCAGGTAATTCTGTTTTTGTTTTGGATTTCCAGCATCCGCAGTTTTTTTGTTTTTGACATCGACAAAGCCTGACTGACAACTCCTATTAGCAGAATTGGTGGACTTTGTCTAGTCTGCTCCTACCTTTAAATCTGTCAGACTTAAATGCCTTTAACAGAAGTTATCATCTTGGCAGCTTGGCTCACAGGGTCATAGGAGTATGCAAGTTTTTCTGCAATGTCACTGTACAGTGTCTAAGAGTGGGTGTAGGATTGGGAGTGTGTGGTATTTTCTTTCGAAAGTAGAATTCCTCCATTGAAAGTTGGGTTGAAGGATTGTGAAGATTAGCATTTTCTCCAAAGTATCTGGCTTGCCAAAATGTCCCTAGTGCATCATTTCTGCAGCTTGCATAATCTTGAAATTCTTTGGTGCATTCTTTTAACAATTGACATTAATTTTGTAAGTAAATATCCTCTGTCCTCTTCCCACATGCAATTACTTGAACATGGATTCAGTCTGAAAGTTCTATTTCTCCCAAGGAATAAAATCTTTGCTCAGAGATTATTAAGAATAATTGTATGACTTTCAGGCTCCCAGCAGCAGCCTTACCCATTGGAATACTAGGTGCACACTGCATGGTCAGGAAATCATGCCCTTGAATTTCTGAAATGCACTCCAGTGGTGAAAAATTTGCCCTATAAGTAACATGTTTGTTTTAGAAAAATTACAGCCTGTTATAAGAGATTTGTTTCATTGTAATGTATTTCAGATTTGTTGGTACATGTGGGGTTAGTAGCTGTGCCCTGCGGATTGGTTTCCAACACCCTAAGAAAGTACGCAATTTCACAAATATTGTGAAGTTAGTTTCTATATTTCTGGAAATTGCCATTGTAATGTTGCAGCTCTTTTGGAAAAAATGTTCACCTTCAGAAGGACTGTGCTAACATAACCCTGTGGATTGTTGTCTGTCTAAGCCTGCATTTCTACTGTGGTCCTTTGTAGGGAGCATATCAGGAGCTACATGGATTACCTGCGACAGACAAGCGTTTATCTTCAACAGCAACCCACATACAAATGATTCCAAAGAATTGATGGATAAAAATGACTTCAAACAATTCTAATCTTGTGATTAATTCAGAGCAGATAGTAAAGGCCCAGAAATCATGTCATTGCCAATCAGTCTGCCCTGACAGCATGGGAATGCCTCTCTGCTTGCAACAAAGCACAATGTAACCACAGCTCAATGAGCTCTAACTGTGCCAAGATTTATCCAGAGTAGGGGCCATACATTCAGCATTGCCTGAAAAATGTTAATCAATAAATATTGATGGTAAAAAATTCACTCTGTGTTGTGATATTATTTATCTGCACATCCCTGATTTTATTCAGAATGATTTGTAATGTTTGCTGACATTTTAGAACTAAATAAACTGACTGTTTTCCCCAGTGAGAAAAGGATAGAAACAGTCCAGCATCCATGTCAGATGCCAGTACATTACATTAATTCCCCAATGTGTTCCTGAACTGGAAGCATCACCAGAGATCATGGGTAGACAGCCTATTATGTTAAAGAGATACACTTACATTAAAGGCTTTTCCATCACAGTCAAACTTGAAAAATTAGCCTTACAACCTTGCAGCATCTTTAAATGTTAGTGCTTGGTATATAAAGATATTCAGGTTAAAGGCTGAATTTGTATGCTGTTTGTGGTGAGGGAGCCCAGTACTGAGGAATAGAATGCTTTGCCGTTGTCATACTCAGTCTTGATTTGCACATTTTACCCTGTCATATTTAGCAGAAATATAGAATTTAACCTAGATTCCAAACAACCTGTCAGACTTTCACATGCAACGCATGTTGTGTGTTAGTGTTGCGAGGTCTTAAGACCAACCCAGTAAACATGACAAAGGGACGGGACTAGTCATCCTTAACAAGTGTGACTATATCAACAAAATGCACGCCATTTTTAATGACATGTCCAAGGTCATATCCATTGGACATGCCGCTCAACATGACTGGACAGCCTTGCTTGAAAGTAAGCTAAAAAAAAATGCTTGCTGGACTTGTGCAAGAGCAATGAGCTACTGTGTGGTATATATGGCAGGGTTTGTCCTCATGGTTTGCTATGTCTGCATATGTATGGCAGCCCAAGACACACAAAAGTTATGACCCTCTACGCGCTACCTTATCTGTGACTAGTTCTGCACAACATGAATTGGCCAAATGGTTGGGCGAATTGTTACAACCAGTTTTGATCAAGTTTTCCACATACACGGTGAAGGACTCCTTCACATTTGCAAGGCCATACAGGACTTGCATATCGATAGCAGTGCTGTGTCTATGTATTCATTTGACATTGCTAGCCTATTCACCAATGTTTCACATAAGGAAGCCATAGATATATGCGTTGCAGCACTATATCATGGCGATCTAGACCCGCCACCATTGTGTGAATTAGTATCCATTGAACTTATGAACTCAGCAACTAAGCACAGTTGAATTCAGTTTTCATGAAATCATGTACACCCAAATAGATGTTGCCAAGGGATCCCCTCTTGGCCCAGCTCTCTCAAACATCTTTGTTGGGTTCCATGAAAAACTGAACGTATTTCTGATATGTGGATAATGTATTTGCTATATTTAAATCCGTAGCAGCATGTAGTAACTTCCTTACACATCTTAATGGGCTCCATCCTGTGCTCAAATTCACCGATGAAATGGAGCAATCAAATGAACTCCCCTTCCTTGACATAGTGGTTGAGAATTCTGCTGGGGGTTCTCTACCATGGTCTATGCAAGCCTACCTTCACTGGTCAGTATACACGTTGGGATTCTTACAGTTCTACATGCTATAAGATTTGTTTTATTAGCAACCTTGTGCATAGAGACTGAGCCATTTGCTCATCGTGTAAGCTTGATTCTGAAATAGGGCGCATCAAAGGCATCCTGCAGGATAATGGATACCCTGATCTAATCATTCCACACTGCAGATCAAGCAAACTCATGAATGGGCCTAAAGCCATCACTTTCGGCCCTGAAAAGTGCCCAGTCTACCTCTGATTACCCTGCAAGGGCAAGGCATCTCAAAAATTTGAGCAACAGTATAAATTGTTATTTTTTTCCCCCTTATATTGGCATTCTTGCAAGTGTGCTGATGAGTGTATGATGGAAAGCTTAGACATGTCTCTTTTTCACCATACTCAAGTTCTTTACTACCAAAAGACTATTAATCTTGAATATGTAATCTGACACTCTACACAACAGTAGTACACAACAGTAGTAATTGCAATGGAGACAGGAATTCAAAAGCAAAATATTTTGGATGCTGGAAATACTCAATGGGTCTGGCAGCATCTTTGGAGGGAGAAACAGATTTCATGTTTTAGACCTGTGACCTTTTGTTGGAAGTTATGGAAGTTATAAATATAATAGGTTTCGAATGAGTGAAAAGGGGAGGGTGGAAGTATTGAGATATCTGCAGATTACTGGGACCATGGACTTAAAGATTGATATATGTCCCCCAAGGCTCCAAAGGTATCATCCATGAGAAAGCTTGCTGAGGCACAGAGTCACTCATAAGGCTGTAGGTATGATTTCCAGCCAAAGCAGTTTGCAGATCCAGGAAGAGCAGCGATTTGGGTTTCTGTTATGGTCCATATTAAGAAATGTCCTTGGGTGGAAATCAGGTAAGTGGGTGCTGGGCTGTATGTGCTCTCTGCTGAGTAACCTGCCAAAATCCACTGTATGAAGAATGTTACTGGGTGAGATTTGGATGTGTACCCAATCACCATTTAACTGTATTCCAGCAACTGTTAACATTTGACTAAAAGGATTATTTGTCTTTTCACTATAGGCAGAATTTTGGCCCTGATATTGTAGTATAAGGTAGTAACTGAAGGTATATCCTCTCCTACTGTCTATCAGGGGCCATGTGATGTTCTTGGGGGCCCCAACCAATGAGTTCTAAATGCAGGTAATCCAGGGGGCAGGGTTTCCTGTTGAGGATCCTGTTCAAGCTTGTAGCACCTGAAAAGCGCTCTGTAATAAAGTTTATGTATTTCTTGTTGAAACCTGTTTGGTATATCAAGTCATTTACATTTGGTGACAAGGGTAAAATAGCTCTGACGCTGCACCTTGCCTTGTTAATGTGAGTACATCAGTCCTTAAGAAAAAAGAAAAGACTACTCTCTAGGCATGCCATTCTTCAGCAGAATTGATGCTTACCATGTGACAATGGAAGACTGGAGCCAGTATGTAGAGCGCCTTGGTTTTTATTTCGTAGTGCATGAAATTACTACAGAAGAAAAGCAGAAAACAATAATTTTGAGTGTATGTGATAGCAAAACATACAATCTCATCCTCAATCTGACGGCCCTGGGTGTGCCCAATTCTAAATCCTTTAGTGAATTAGTGGGCCTCGAGAAAATGCATTTCCAGCTGAAGCCATCTGTAATAATGCAGGGGTTCAAATTTAATTCCAGAGTTAACCTACATAGCGAAGTTGAAGCAGCTGACAGAACACTACGATTTCAGAGACATACTAAATGATATGCTGAAGGACCGATTAGTTTGTGGAGTTCACGATGACATGATTCAGTGACATTTACTTGCGGAGGTTGACATCAATTTGAAGCGCACTACAGAAATAACACTAGCCATGGAAAGTGGCTAGTTGCACTTTACAACACATAAAACATGACGCTGTTCTTCACGTGGGGCAGGAATCTACCGCCGGGTGTAGCGTGAAAACCAGAGAGACAGTGGTGAAGCAAGACGCAATATCCACTGTTAGAAACACGAAAAGGCCTAACAGAAATACTTTGGCAGCAATTCCAAGGTTACTTTGTTATAGATGTGGGGGTGACCACATACCAGACACAGAATGCCATTACTGCCATATGAAAGGTCATGTAGTAAGGCAATGCAAGGCAAAGTCGAAACAGCCCATAAAGCAGCAATCCGACATGATTGAATTCAAAAGTACAGCAGAACCTGAAGCTGCCAATATTGATATCTATTCCCTGTGTATTGTCACCGCTGTAAAAAACGAACCTATCACTGCCACAATCCAAGTTAATGGGAAGCCACTAATAATGGAGGTAGATACGAGAGCCTCAACTACAGTGACAGGACAGCACACATTTAAATAACTAAATGAAGGTACCCAGCGGCTAAAACTGGAGCGGACAACTGCTAAAGTGAAGACAAACACTGGAAAATCTGTACAGATAAAGGGCATCGCCACAGTACCAGTGTCTTAAAGGCAACAGAAAGCTCAGCTCCCAGTGATAAGTGAATATTATTTGATAGCCATTACAGAGACATGGCTACAGGATGACATAGATTGGGACCTGAATATTGAAGGGTGTGTGACATCTAGGAAGGGTGGAAGTTAGGAAAAGGTGGAAGTGTGGCTCTGTTAATTAATAATGATATTAGCACATTAGAGACAGATGACCTAAGTTCAGGAATTAATGATGTAGAAGCGGTTTTGGGTTGAAATGAGGAATAATGAAGGCAAGAAGTCACTTGTGGGAATGGTGTACAGGCCCCCTAATTATAATACAGTAGGACAGTGTACAAAAGAAGAGATAGTGGGAGGTTGGCAGAAAAGTACAGCAATAATCATTGGAGATTTTAATTTACATATAGACGGAAAAATCAAATGTGCAAAGGTAGCCTAAATGAAAAGTTCATATAATGTTTTCAGGATAGTTTCTTAAAACAGCACTTTCTGGAGCCAACCAGAGAGCAGGTTATACTAGGCCTGGTCTTGAGCAATGAGATAGGATTAATTGATAATCTCATAGTAAAGGCACCCCTAGGTAGCAGCGATCATAACATGATTGAATTTTACATTCATTTTGTGGGAGAAACAAGTGCGCCCATAACTAGTATTTAAATCTTAAATAAGGGCAATTATGAGGGCATGAAAGCGGAGCTAGCTAAAATGAACTGGCAAATGAGGTTAAGGGAGAGGTCACCAGAGGTTCAGTGGCAGACATTTCAAGGGATATTTCAGAATACACAGAATAGTTACATTCCAATGAGAAATAAAAATTCCAAGGGGAGGGTCCACCATCTGTGGTTAATTAAAAAAGTTAAACACAGTATCAAACTTAAAGAAAAAGCATATAATTATGCATGTCAGAAGATTAGCAACATAAAGAACAGCAAAGAATGTCAAAAAGATTAATAAGGAGAGAAAAATTAGAGCATGCGAGAAAGATAGTTAGCAATATAGAGATGGATATTAAAAGTTTCTATAGATATTTAAATAAGAGAGTTAATAAAATGAGCGTTGGTCCTATGGAGAGTGGGTCTGGGGAATTGATAATGGAAAGCAGAGAGATGGCAGATGAATTAACCAAGTATTTTGCTTCAGTCTTCATAGAAACATAGAAAGTAGGAGCAGGAGTAGGCCATTCGGCCCTTCGAGCCTACTCCGCCATTCATTATGATCATGGCTGATCATCCAACTCAATAGCGTGCTCTTGCTTTCTCCCCATACCCTTTGATCCCTTTTGCCCCAAGAGCTATATCTAAAACAAAAACAGAATTACCTGGAAAAACTCAGCAGGTCTGGCAGCATCGGCGGAGAAGAAAAGAGTTGACGTTTCGAGTCCTCATGACCCTTCAGCAGAACTGAGTGAATCTTAGGAAAGGGGTGAACTATAAGCTGGTTTAAGGTTGGGTGGGGGGGTGGTGGTGTGGTTGTAGGGACAAGCAAGCAGTGATAGGAGCAGATAATCAAAAGATGTCACAGACAAAAGAACAAAAGAACACAGGCGTTGAAGGTGGTGATATTATCTAAACGAATGTGCTAATTAAGAATGGATGGTAGGGCACTCAAGGTACAGCTCTAGTGGGGGTGGGGTGGAAAGGCTAGCAGGGCATAAAAGATTTAAAAATAATGGAAATAGGTGGGAAAAGAAAAATCGATATAAATTATTGGAAAAAACAAAAGGGGGAAGAAACAGAAAGGGGGTGGGAATGGAGGAGGGAGTTCAAGATCTAAAGTTGTTGAATTTAATATTCAGTCTGGAAGGCTGTAAAGTGCCTAGTTGGAAGATGAGGTGCTGTTCCTCCAGTTTATATTCCTCCAACTATAACTCCTTCTTGAAAGCATACAATGTTTTGGTCTCAAGTACTTTCTGTCGTAACGAATTCCACAGGCTCACCACTCTCTGGGTGAAGAAAGTTCTCACCATCTCAGTCCTAAATGGTCTACCCCGTATCCTCAGACTGTGACCCTTGGTCTGGACTCCCCCACCATCGGGAACATGCTTCATGCTTCTACCCTGTTTAGTCCTGTTAGACTTTTATAGGTTTTATGAGATCCCCCCTTATTCTTCTGAACTCCAGCAAATATAATCCTAACCAACTCAATCTCTCCTCATATGTCAGTCCCGCCATCCCAGGTCTGGTCTGGTAAACCTTCGCTGCACTCCTTCTATAGCAAGAATATCCTTCCTCAGATAAGGAGACCAAAACTGCACAAAATATTCCAAGTATGGTCTCACCAAGGCCCTGTATAATTGCAGCAAGACATCCCTGCTCCTGTATTCGAATCCTCTGGCTAAGAAGGCCAACATACCATTTGCCTTCTTTACCACCTGCTGCACATACATGCTTACCTTCAGCGACTGATGTATGAGGACACCCAGGTCTCGTTGCACATTCCCCGCTCTCAATTTATAGCCATTCAGATAATAATCTGCCTTCGTGTTTTTGCTACCATAGTGGATAACCTCACATTTATTCACATTATACTCCATTTGCCATGCATTTGCCCACTCACGCAACTTGTCCAAATCACACTGAAGCAGCTCTGCATTCTCCTCACAGCTCACCCTCCCACCCAGCTTTGTGTCATCTGCAAATTTGGAGATATTACAATTAGTTCCCTCATATAAATTATTAATATATATTGTGAACAACTGGGGTCCCAGCACCGATCCGTGCAGTACCCCACCAGTCACTGCCTGCCATTCGGAAAAAGACCCGTTTATTCCTACTCTTTGTTTCCTGTCTGCCAACCGGTTTTCTATCCATCTCAATACATTGTCCCCAATCCCATGCGCTTTAATTTTATTCGCTAATCTCTTATGAGGGACTTTGTCGAGAGCCTTCTGAAAGTCCAAATAAACCACATCCACTGGCTCCCTCTCATCAACTCCATTAGTTACATTCTTGAAAAATTCCAGTAGATTTGTCAAGCATGATTGCCCTTTCTTAAATCCATGCTGAGTCTGTCTGATTCTGCTACTGTTTTCCAAGTGCTCAGCTTTTAAATACGTTATAATGGGCTCTAGAATTTTTCCCACTACCGACGTCAGGCTGACTGGTCTATAATTCCTTGTTTTCTCTCCACCTCCCTTTTTAAATAGTGGGGTTACATTAGCTACCATCCAATCTTTAGGAACGGTTCCAGTGTCTATAGAATCTCAGAAGATGACCACTAATGCATCCACTATTTCTAGTGCCACTTCCATGAGTACTCTGGGATGTTGATTATCAGGCCCTGGGGATCTATGGGCCTTCAATCCCATCAATTTCCCCAACACCATTTCCTTACTAATACTGATTTCTTTCAGTTCCTCCCCCTCAGTAAACCACATTTCTGGTATGTTATTTGTGTCCTCCTTTGTGAAGACCGAACCAAAGTATGTATTTAGTTGGTCAGCCACTTCTTTGTTCCCCATTATAAATTCCCCTGTTTCTGACTGTAAGGGACCTACATTTGTCTTCACCAATCTTTTTCTCTTCACATACCTATAGAAACTTTTACAATCAGTTTTTAGTTCCTCACAAGCTTACTCTCATGCTCTATTTTCCCCTTCTTAATCAATCTCTTGGTCTTCCTTTGCTGAATTCTAAACTGCCCCCAATCCTCAGGCCTATTGTTTTTTCTGGTCAATTTGTCTGCCTCTTCCTTGGATCTAATACTATCACTAATTTCCCTTGTAAGCCATGGTTTGGCCACCTTTCCTGTTTTACTTTTGCAGACAGGAATAAACAATTGTTGCAGTTCACCCATGTGCTTTTTGAACGTTTGCCATTGCCTATCCACCGTCATCCCTTTAGGTAACGTTTCCCAATCCATCATAGCCAATTTGCACCTCATACCATCATAGTTTCCTTTATTAAGATTCAGGACCCTAGTCTCAGGATCAACTACATCACTCTCCATCTTGATGAAGGATTCTATCATATTATGGTCGCTCATCCCCAAGGGGCCTCGCACAACTAGATTGCCAATTATTCCTTTCTCATTACAGAATACCCAGTCTAGGATGGCCTGTTCTCTAGTTGTACACTCCAGGAATTCCTCCTCTGTGGTATTGTTACTAATTTGATTTGCTCAATCTATATGCAGATTAAACCCACCCATAATTACAGATGTTCCTTTATTGCATGCATCTCTAATTTCCTGTTTAATGCCATTCCTAACATCACCACTAGTGGGGATCTATATACAACCCCCACTAATGTTTTTTTGCCCCTTAGTGTTTCGCAGCTCTATCCATACAGATTCCACATCTTCGGAGCTAATATCTTTCTTCACTATTGCGTTAATTTCCTCTTTAACCAGCAAGCAACTCCACCACCTTTTCCTTTTTGTCTGTCCTTCCTAAATACTGAATACTGGATGTTCAGTTCCCATCCCTGGTCACCCTGCAGCCATGTCTCCGTAATCCCGACTATATTATACCTGTTTACATCTATTTGCGCAGTTAATTCATCCACTTTATTGCAAATGCTCCTCGCGT
Organism: Carcharodon carcharias; assembly: GCF_017639515.1. Classification (NCBI taxonomy): domain Eukaryota; kingdom Metazoa; phylum Chordata; class Chondrichthyes; order Lamniformes; family Lamnidae; genus Carcharodon; species Carcharodon carcharias. Next base: position 119,547,066 of record NC_054477.1, read on the forward strand.
TAAGACACAAAGCCTTAAGGCTTGTCTTTTTAACATTACTTGGCCCGTTCCCACTATTTTTCACTGAGGCCCTGTTTGATTCTTGCCTTTGATTTCTCTGCCTATCACTTTTCTTATTCCCCTTTATGTCTTTTGTTCTTGTCCTTGATTCTTTCTCTTCTGACTCCTTGCATAGGTTCCCATCCCCCTGCCATTTTAGTTTAAACCCTCCCCAACCACTCTAGCAAATATTCCCCTGGGACATCGGTCCCAGTCCTGCCCAGGTTACACCTCCACCACTATAGAGGACACAAATAACATCCCAGAAATAGCTGCAAATCAGGAAATGGAATGGATGGAGGAACTCAGGAAAATTACAATCTCCAGGGACTCTTCTTATGGTGCAGTTGCTGTGTTATCACATAGTATGGAAAATGGATTAGAAAGGTTCATTGGCTAAATTTCGAGAACCCTCTCTACAGCCGAGAAGGGTTATTCCCGGCTATAAAAGGAGGGTTAATCAGTGGTATTCGGAGTGAAGAAATTCCAACAGTATCTGCATAGACAACATTTCAGCATTGTGTCAGACCATAAACAATTAATGAATTTATTCAGTGAAGGTAAGGCAATTCCACCAATAGCATCAGCAAGAATAGAATAGGCTTTGATATTATCTGCATTTGAGTATACCTTTATGCATCGTCCTGACCTATGCATCGCAAATGCAGACACACTCAGTTGTCTCCTGTTACCAGATAGCATTGTACATGCTCCAGTGCCACAAGAAGTTGTGCTTGTACTGAATTTCTTGGATTCTTTGCCTGTGTGTGCGAATCAATTTAGAAATTGGACGAACAGAGAGTCAATTTTGTCAAAAGCCTTGTATTGCAAGGGTGGTCAAATTTACAAGTTTCTGAAGAGATGGGACCATTCCATGCCTGAAAAACAGAGTTAAGTTGTCAAGAGTTGTCATCCATTCACAAGGAAGAGAACCACTCTTGACAGAGCTTCCCAGTGTGCATCCAGGTGTATCAAAGATAAAAATGTTTGCGGGAAGCTATGTCTGGTAGCCAGGCATAGACAATGACATTGAAAGCATGCTCAAGCACTGTCTCCATTGTCAGCAACAACAGAAGTTGTCTGTTTCAGCTCCACTGCATCCGTGGGAGTGGTCTGGTTGACCCTGGGTTAGACTACATATTGATTACGTTGGACCATTCTTAGGTACCATGTTTTTATTAATCATAGATGTGCATTCTAAATGGATGGATGTATATGAAGTCAGATCATCAACATAGAGTGCAACTATCGAGAAGCTGTGTCATAGTTTTAGCACACATGGTCTACCAGAAATTATCGTTTCTGATGTCTTTACCATGTGTTTCAGAGATTCATGAATTTAAATAGAATCAAACATATTAAAACACCCCCATACCATCCCTCATCAAATGAGAGAACTGTGCAAACTTTCAAATCTGGAACGAAGAGGTTATCAGAAGATACTCTAGAAACTCAACTTTCCCACTTTCTTCTCAGTTATCATACAGTGCCTCATTCCACTACGGGTTCAACACCACCTGAATTATTGATGAAACACCGCCTATGTACAAGGTTAAGTCTGGTGTTTCCAAACTTGGAGGGGAAAATAGAGAGGAATCAGAGTAATCAAAAAATTGAATCACAATATTCTTAGAAAAGCTTGCAGATTCACTGTAGGAGACACAGTATTTGTGCGGAATTTTGGAACTGTTGGATTCCTGGAACCATTGTCTCCGAAACTGGTCCCTTATCCTTCCAGGTGGAAGTGGAAGACAGAATTGTTTGAAAACATGTGGACTATCTTTGGAATTGAGAGACATTCCAACAACCTACTATTCCACTTGTGATCAAGGTTGAACCATCAATCCTTGAGGTAACAGATTGACCTAGAATAGACATGCCCAATATCTCTGTAGAGTTACCTAACCCTGAACTGCCATTTTCAAATGATGTATCTGGTGCAGTTCCTGATCCTGTGGAAGAACCTCAAGTGGTAGAGCTACATGCTCCAACCAAATAAGGAAAGCACCTCAGAGACTTAATCTGAGTTGTATATACGTATATGTTATTGGATAGTCAAATGTTTTCTGTAAATATAAACTGTAAAAACTAGAGGGGGAAGAAATGTAGTAACTGAAGGTATATCCCCTTGTATTGTATATCAGGGGGTCACATGATATTCTTGGAGGCTACAACCAATGAGCCCTAAGTGTGGGTAATTTGTGGAGTTGGGGCTTCCTGTTGAGGATCCTGTTCAAGCATGTAGCACCTAAAAAACTCTCTATAAGAAAGTTTATCTGTTTCTTGTTGAAACCTGTCTGGTACGTCTAGGAGTTAATTCTAACTGTGTGATATTCTAATGAGACACAGTATACAAGATCACAGGAAGTGATGCAATGTCTCATGATCTTGCTCACTCTTGTAGACATCATGGCAAGGAAGCCACAGTAAGAGATGTTCCAATAAAGTTAACATTTTCCTTACCTCAACAGACTCTGTAAATGTCCTGTATTAGCACTACGAGACTAAGAATATTATATGATCAGCACGTAAAAGAACAAGTATGGAAAAGTTTCTGCCATTATTGGAAAGCTTCAAGCAGGTTACAGGTCTCAACCAATCAGCAGCATGGCTGAACCGGCACTGAAGATTTCCCAGATATCTCAGTAAGCAGGTCAGTTTGCTATTGTATGCAATGGGTGGCTGTGCAATTGATATCCTAGTCAGGCACAGGATCGATGAAGTAATAAAGGCCTACTTTAATTTGCAAAAGAATACCATTATCAAGTAGGCTAAGTTTAAAGAGCATATCCAAAAACAAGGGAAAAGTACATTTATCAACGATCTGTACAGACTTAACAAGGAACTGTGAATATGGTGGCATAAAAGATGAACTAATAAGGGACAGAGTTGTTGTCAGAGTCTTGGATGAAGTCTGACTAATTGCAGTTGAGAGGTGATTTTACCTTAACAAATGCAATTCAACCGAGCGGACAAGCTGAGGTCAGGGATCAAAATCAATTGGTGATTCAGTATTACAGAGAGAACCATGTGCCAAAAATGACTGGCTCAGTGGAGTATGTTAAATTTAAAAGTAGAAAGGTAGCTGTACAAAAGCAGCAGAGGCAGGAAAAACATCCATGAACCATCGCAGCTAACTGTAGTTGGGATGGCGGAAGAAGCACAGGCATGGAGATTGTTCCCTCCAAAGAGGCCGAATGCTATTTTTGGAGAAAGTAATGTCACTTTCCGGATGTGTTGCGCCAAGAAGCTTGTACATAATAGGCAAAACAAAAAGCCTATGAAAGGTGGAAAGATCCATTAAATGGAAGATAACAATGATATTGAGATGCCTTTCCTTGCAGAAATCCAGGAACCAAGGGGAAGCTACTGGACTGCTGATATCCTCGTAGAGGGAGAGAAGATGCACCTTAGGTTAGACATAGGTGCAGCAGTTTTGGTTCTTTCTGATGCTGAACCGTGGTTGGAGAAAAGTTCTCACCAGCCATCATGCAAAAAATGCAATGGAGCAGGAAATACAGAACTCAAGGCCAAAAGACAACCAAATGCAACCCTTTTTTATGGAGAGAAAATTCACTGAAACCTTAGAAATGATCCTAAACCAGGATTGTTTACTCTTAAGCAGTAAAGCCTCTACTGACTTACATCTGATTTGCAGAGTAGAGGAACTGGAAAGCTGAGATCAGCTCAAAAACTTCAGAGCTGAATTTCCACAGCTGTTTATAGGACTAGGAAAGCTAAAGACAGCATACCACATGGTTCCTTGTCCTGAAACGAAGCCAGTGTGCCTGTTTACACCCAGAAAAAGTTTCTCATCCACTCTTAACAAGGTAAAGAAAGAAATTGACTATGTTGAAGCAAGGAATTTTTTCACCTGTGACAAAACCAACAAGCTGGTACTCAGGGATGGTCCCAGTGCCAAAACCTAACGAATCTTACCCAGCTGAACAAAGCAGTTGAACATGAAATTCATCCCATGTCATCTGGACAAGGGCTTGGCTAAATTGCAAAAGAGTTAAATCTTCCTGAAGCTAGATGCAAATAATGATTTTTGGCAATTAACACTTGATGAAGAGTCTAAGTTGCTCACAAACTTCATAGTCCATTTGGGAGGTTTTGCTACAGCAGACTACCCTTTGGCATCACATCAGCATCAGAAATCTTCCAGCGGACAATGATAAGTATCGTAGAAGGACTGAATGGAGCTGTGTGTCATATGAATGAAGTCCTGATCCATGGATCCACTCAGACAGAACATGACAGTAGCGATTTGTACTACAATGTCTACAGGAAGCAAGACTTACACTAAACAACAAACTCAAATTCTCACAGTCAACTGTCAAGTTCCTTGGGCATATTGTGGATGTTTCTGGTGTCAGAGTTGATCGACAGAAGACAAGAGCAATCAAGGAGTTTCCTGCTCCTCACAATGTGACTGAGCTCCAGAGATTCATAGGTATGATAAACCAAGTTGGAAAATTCCTGCCCAACTTAGCAGTTCGTCAATGAGCCACCATGTCAGCTGTTACGATAGGAGGTCTTTTGAGAAAATCAAAGAGATGCTGATATCATTATCGTTGCTGCAGATGCATCTTCTACAGGACTGAGAGCTGTACCTTTCAGATATTGATGGAAAGTGTGGACCAGTTTGCTACACATCCCGTTCACTGGCAGAGACTGAACAGATATATACAAAAAAACACTAGCTGTTACATGGGTTTGTGGAAAGTTTGCAGATTATTTTCTTGATCTCTACTTCAAGATAGAAACAGACCACAAACCCTTAGTGACACTCTTAAATTCTAAGGATTTAACAAAATGCCTCCACGAGTACAATGATTCAGGCTGAGGATGTTGAGGTTTTATGCAAAGACAGAGTATGTTTCAGGAAAATAGCAGAACACAGCAGATGCTTTGTCCCATATCCCAGTGGCAAGACCTGAACAAGGTGATGGAGCCCTTGTTGAGGTAAAAACCTTTGCATTGATAAAAATCACAACTCTACCAGCAACAGCTCAGTGAATGAAATCAGAGATGCGCAGAAATCTGATGTAGAATGTGCTCAGGTCAGAGAGTACTGTGTTAAAGGATGGCCAGCAAACATGTCACACAATCTCATTCTCAGACAGTACTATGAACAAAGAGGATGCCTGAGTGTAGTTGATGATTTACTCACCCGTGATGAGAGATTGGTCATTGCAGTGTTTGAAACTTGATAAAACTACAACGATTGCACCAAGGCCATTTGGACATCACAAAATGTCGAACAAAAGCAAGATATTCTGTTTGGTGGCCAAGTCTCAAAACCATTGGAAGAGATGCTATCAAATGGAATTTCTTGTGCTATTCATCACCAGGACAAGGGGACAGCTGATGTCATCTTCCTTTCCATCAAGACCATGGGAACATCTTGGGATGAACCTCTTTGAAAATTGAATTAAGATGTTCTTCATTACAGTTGACTACTATTAAAATTGGATGCAAATCAAGCAACTGCAGCTTCACACTTCTGAACCAGTAATTACACCGCTAAAGAAGATATTTGTGGCCAAGAGACCAAGAATGTTATAGATATGGGGATGGAATCTGAGGTGGGTGGATTTGTAATTTTCTGCTGCCAGTCAGTTTGTCAGCACCGTGATGGCCTTGAGCCATATTTGCAGAAGTCAGATCAGAGGCAGAATGGCTACCCACCTGCAAACACCATTAGCTTCTTAAGGCAATTAAAAGGAAAATTAAAGTCATTTACTGGAATTTTCAAGTTGGCTGCAGGCCCTCTGCAGCAACAGGATCACGGCAGCTGCCAGGAGCCAGCCTCTGATGGCAGATCAGAGTCCACTGCTCCAGGATGGCTCTGAGGCCCCCCACCCCACTCCTACCCCTACAGACCACCCCACACCACATACCCCCAACACCAACCACCACCCCACCCCACCCCACCCCCCACCCCCCAGCTATCTTGATAAAGCTGGGTCAACAGATCACCCTGTGGAGGCGTTTTCCCTCACAATGGTGGTCTGGGAGCTCTGGCCATTTTTAGTTCAAAGCTTTTGAAAATGCTAAGTGGGTAACTCAAGGTGGAGGTGCTCTCTCTCTATCCTTATTACCTGCAACAGCAGGCTGCAGCCCCTTTCATGATGGGGTGGGTGGGGGGGGGGGGGGGCAGGGGGGTGTCCTTTTGGCCCTCCAGCTTCGAGAGACCACCCACCATCCTTAACTGGACAACGAGCATGCCATTTGGCCACTAATTGGCCAATCCAAGCAAAATCTATGTCAGGTGACTGCTCCCAACATTTGACCCCAATGCCCAGGTCCCAGCACAAAACAAAAAAATCCTGCCATGTGATCCAATTCATCTGATTAGTTCACTGCAGCAGATATCACTGTTTGCTTACAATACATCAGCTGAGTTCTGGTATGATAGCCAAGTGGTTATGATACTGTGTTTATAACCCCAAGATCAAGAGTTCAAATCTCACCATGGCAAATTATGAAACAATGTAATTTCATCTGAATAGGAACAGATGGAAACGTGTTTGTACTCGAAAGAGTTACAATACATCAGCTGCTTTCTCTCCAGATAGGGAATGACAAATGTTTTTAGCTGGAAATATTTAGGGAATTTGGGTTTAAAAGAATCTTAAACAGGAATGCATGACCATCTGTTCTATAAGCTGTATTTCATGTTTTCTGACCTGTGCGCAAAGAATTTATTACCATTAAGATTCAGTTTGCCATTATTTTAACACCCATTAGGGGTTACCATTGACCAGAAACTGAGCTGGACTAGCCATATAAATACTGTGGCTACAAGAGCAGGTCAATGTCTGGCTGGGAATTCTGTGGTAAGTAACTCACCTCCTGACTCCTCAAAGCCTGTCCACCATCTACAAATCACAAGTCAGGAGTGTGATGGAATACTCTCCACTTGCCTGGATGAGTGCAGTTCCAACAATGGTCCATCCAGGACAAAGCAGCCCACTTGATTGGCACCCCATCCACCACCTTAAACATTCACTCCCTCCACTACTGACACACAGTGGCAGCAGTGTGTATCATCTACAAGATGCATTGCAGCAACACACCAAGACTCCTTTGACAGCATCATGACCTCTATCACCTTATAGAATGAAGGCAGCAGATGCAGGGGAAAGCCACCACCTGAAAGTTCCCCTCGAAGCCACACACCATTCTAACTTGGAACTATATTGCCTATCCTTCACTGTTGTTGGGTCAAAATCCTGGAACGCTCATCCCAACAGCGCTGTGGGTGCACCTACAATGCACGGACCACAGAGGTTCAAGAAGGTGACTCACCATCACTGTCTCAAAGGCAATTAAGGATGGGCAATATACATATAATATATAAATATAGTGCTGGCCTAGCCAGTGACACCTACATCCTGGGAACAAATAAATAAAATAATGACTCTTATATGGTTATCTTGCACTTACTGTATACATGGACAGAATTGAAGTATTTATGCTCCAATACTCAGACATTGCAATCCCTGTGACTGGGGACTCATATGTGCTTCATGGAACATTTCCTTTCCCTTTTAATGTCAATTGGCATGTTTTTATAGTTTGCTGCAATTAATTCCCCCTAACTGCCTGTTGGTTCCACATGATTTGGAGTCATGTTTCTGTTAAATATAATGGTGATGGGATATGTGCTGTGCTTCATTTAAAGGAAGAACTCACTGTGCCTTTTATGACCTCAAGCTGGTCCAAAATGCTTCACAGTCAATTACATACCTTTGAAGCGAGGACACTATTGGGAAACATGGCCAATTTGTGCACAACAAGCTCTCACAAACAGCAATGAGATAAACGGTCAGCTAATCTCTTTTTGGTTGTTAATTGATGCACAAATTTTAGCCAGCTCACAAAGAGTACTCCCCTGATCTTCTTTGAAAAGTGACAAGGGATCTTTTACATCCACCTCAGGGACAGGTGGAGCAGGAGTTAAGGGTGCACAGAATTCTTATGATCACCTGAATCAAAACAAATCAAGAGACAGCTAACAATCCTTGGGTAAGCGGGAAGGCTGTTTTGGGATGCAGTTACTGACCAGTGCCTTCTTCAAAACGATGAGCTATAAAGATCGTCTTCAGTTAGCATCACCCTCTTTTGATAGCCAAATTAACGATGGTTCTCAATATGTTGCTTCTCGGTCCGCACAAAGATATCAGAGGCTGTGCTGCTGTTCTGTTCACAGAGCTCTAAGATAAGTGGCTGATATGTTGGGTGGAATTTTACAGCCCCGTGGTGGCAGGGGTGGGGCCGTAAAATGTGGCAAGCCGTTCGGAAGTCCACTGACTTTTCCGCCTGTTGTTTATTTGTACTTTGCAGTACAACAAAGTTGGCAATTCCAAGTGCAGCTGAGCTTTCATCAACTCACTAATTTCCGAACTTTTCAAAGAATAGTGTTGTACCATTGTTGTTATACCAATTGTAAATAAGTTAAAAGTGAGGGTGGTATGTTATCACCAATTTCTGATTGTAAACCACATGTACATGGGAATGGCCATGATTCCTAAACTTGCACTGACACAATGGTTAGTGTTTTCTCTTGGATTTTGGTGGCTGCATTGTGACGGGGGCTTCTGGTGTGTCATGACCACTCAAACACCGTGGTTGAGGTGCAGTGAAATGAGGTCCATGCCTAGTCTTGGATGCTGATCAAGTGGGGCATTGGCATTTGGTCATCCTGTACTGGCAATTGTCTAATGGATGCCCATGAGAATGGAAAGAAAAATGAGGAGAGATATAAAACTGATTGTTGACTTAATATCATTCGTTTTGCATCACTGCCAAAAGTCAAGGTCTACTCCAGTGTGTAGGCATGTCCCCAAAAGGACTATTGGTTTTGTTGGGCATAAAACCAATATCAGGAATTAGTTGCTGTCTAATAGTTTGCAAGCTTGCTGTGACTGAGACAAAGTTGGCTCTCTAAGTCTCCACCTATCCCCAAAACTGTAGTCATGATCACTGTGAGATGTAGAATCTTTTGACAATTGTTTCCCTTCAGAACTTAAAACTAGAGAAACTACCTGGATCATCTTACCCATGTCATATAGGCTGCTTGTGATTTTGGGCACAAAGTAAGTGAGATTGATGTGTGTTTTCTTTGTCTTAGCCCAGAGCCAACTGCATGAAAAGAAGTAAGCAGAAATAAGAAAACAAAAACAGAATTACCTGGAAAAACTCAGCAGGTCTGGCAGCATCGGCGGAGAAGGTTTTTCCAGGTAATTCTGTTTTTGTTTTGGATTTCCAGCATCCGCAGTTTTTTTGTTTTTTTTTCTCAGCAGAAATAAGAGGCTGTTTCCTTTCAGAATGTCCTCATTATTTCTTTTCTCTTTCCTCCTCTCCTCCCTCTCTCATCTCCACTTTTGTCCTCTTTTCTTTCCTCCATTCTCGCCTCTTTTTCTCTCTTACTTTCCCTCCTCTTCAAAGACAATGAAATAGAAATTGTTCCAAGTGTGTTTCCTTTCCAGAATTGGGGCCATGCTTTGGAGAATGTGCTCCTTCACATAGAACTATGGTTACGGCACAGAAAGAAGCCATTCAACCCATCGTGTCTGTGCTGACAAAAACTAGACACCCATTCTAATCCCAGCTTCCAGCATTCAGTCTGTAGTCTTGCAGGTTACAGCACTTTAGATGCAGGTCCAGATACCTTTTAAATGAGTTGATGGTTTCTGCCTCAACCACCAATCTGGTCCGTGAACTCTAGGCACCTACCCTATGGTAATACATCACCCAAAATTCTTGTTCATCATTATTTGAAATAAAATAAGCAGGCTACTAGCACTAATTATGCTCTTCATTGGCAGCTTTTCTAATTAGGGACATTAATATTGCACATTGCCAATGATTTTAAAGGGCAACCTGTAACACTTAATAGTGAGGAACACTTTGGCTGCAGGCAACTGTCAGCGAAGATTCTGCCTAATGGTGGCACTTCAGAAGCTGCAAGGACCCTTGGGTTTTGCATACCGCTTTGGAGGTTTTGATGGAGAAGGTTAGCAGGATGAGGGAGATGCTCTATCCACTTGCGGAGAGGAACACAGTTAACATTTCAAGTCCGAATGACTCTTCATCAGAACTAAGGAAAAATGGAAAAGAGGTGAAATATAAGCTGGTTTAAGGGGGAGTGGGACAGGTAGAGCTGGATAGAGGGCCAGTGATAGGTGGAGATTGCCAAAGGATATCATAGACAAAAAGGACAAAGAGGTGTTGACAATGGTGATATTAGCTAAGAGATGTGCTAATGGTGACATTAAGGGTAGAAAGCAGGACGAGCAAAGTACAGATAGCCCTAGTGGGGGTGGGGTGGGGGGGGGAAGGGATCGAAATAGGCTAAAAGGTAGAGATAAAACAATGGATGGAAATACATTGAAAAATAATGGAAATGGGTGGGAAAAGAAAATATGTAAATTATTGGAAAAAGGGGGATCGGAAAGGGGGTGGGGATGGGGGAAGGAGTTCATGATCTAAAGTTGTTGAACTCAATATTCAGCCCGGAAGGCTGTAAGTGCCTAGTCGGAAGATGAGGTGCTGTTCCTCCAGTTTGCGTTGAGCTTCACTAGAACATTGCAGCAAACCAAGAATGGACATGTGGGCATGAGAGCAGGGTGGAATGTTGAAATGGTAAGTGACAGGGAGGTGTGGGTCATGCTTGCAGACAGACCGAAGGTGTTCCGCAAAGTGATCACCCAGTCTGCGTTTGATCCCTCCAATGTGAGGAAACTGCATTGGACTGTCACTGACCTCATCTCCTCTGGAGATCTTCCTTCCACAGCTACCAACCTCATAGTCTCCCAACCTCGGACGGCCCGCTTCCACCTCCTACCCAAAATCCACAAACAGGACTGTCCCGGCAGACCCATCATGTCAGCCTGTTCCTGCCCCACGGAACTCATTTCTTGCTATCTTGACACTATTCTCTCTCCCCTTGTCCAGTCTCTTCCCACCTCTATCCGCAATTCCTGACACCCTACATCATATCAACAATTTCCAGTCCCTGGCTGCAACCGCCTCCTCTTCACCATGGATGTCCAATCCCTCTACACCTCCATCCCCCACCAGGATGGTCTGAGGGCTCTCTGCTTCTTCCTCGAACAGAGGCCCGAACAATCCACATCCATCACTACTCACCTCCGTCTGGCTGAACTTGTTCTCTCACTGAACAATTTCTCCTTAAACTCCTCTCACTTCCTCCAAATTAAAGGTGTGGCTATGGGTACCTGCATGGGCCCCAGCTATGCCTGTCATTTTATGGGGTATGTGGAACATTCCTTGTTCCAGTCCTACTCCGGCCCCCTCCCACAACTCTTTCTCCGGTACATCGATAACTGCTTTGGTGCTGCTTCATGCTCTCGTCTGGACCTGGAAAATTTTATTAATTTTGCTTCCAATTTCCACCCCTCCATCATTTTCACATGGTTCATCACTGACACTTCCCTTCCCTTCCTTGACCTACCTGTCTCAATTTCTGGTGATAGGCTGCCACCAATATTCATTACAAGCCTACCAACTCCCACAGCTACCTTGACTATAGCTCCTTACACACCAATTCCTGTAAGGACTCCATCCCATTCGCTCAGTTCCTTTGCTTCCATTGCATCTGTTCTGATGATGCCACTTTCAAAAACAGTTCCTCTGACATGTCTTCCTTCTTCCTTAACCGAGCTTTTCCACCCACGTTCGTTGACAGGGCCGTCAACCATGTCTGGCCCATCTCCCGCGCATTCGCCCTCACACCTTCCTCTCTCTCCCAGAACCATGATAGGGTCCTCCTTGTCCTCACTTATCACCCCACCAGCCTCCACATTCAAAGGATCATCCTCTACCATTTCCAGCAACTCCAGCATGATGTCACCACCAAACACATCTTCCCTTCACCCCCTGGCGGCATTCTGCAGGGATCATTCCCTCCGGGACACCCTGGTCCACTCCTCCATCACCCCCTACACCTCAACTCCCTCCCACGGCACCTTCCAATGCAACCACGGAAGGTGCAACACCTGCCCCTTTACTTCCCCCCTCCTCACCATCCAAGGGCCCACACACTCCTTTCAAGTAAAGCAGCATTTCACTTGCACATCCTTCAATTTAGTCCACTGCATTTGCTGCTCCCAATGCGGTTTCCTCTACATTGGAGAGACAAAATGCAGACTGGGTGACCGCTTTGCGGAACACCTTCGGTCTGTTCGCAAGCATGACCCAGACCTCTCTGTCGCTTGGCATTTCAACACACCACCCTGCTTTCATGCCCACATGTCCATTGTTGGCCTGCTACAATGTTCCAGTGAAGCTTAACGCAAACTGGAGGAACAGCACCTCATCTTCCGACTAGGCACTTTACAGCCTCCTGGGCTGAATATTGAGTTCAACAACTTTAGATCATGAACTCCTTCCTCCATCCCCCCGTTTCCGATCCCTCTTTTTCCAATAATTTATATATATTTTTCTTTCCCACCTATTTCCATTATTTTTCAATGTATTTCCATTTATTGTTTTATCTCTACCTTTTAGCCTATTTCGATCCCTTCCCCCCACCCCACCCCCACTAGGGCTATCTGTACCTTGCTCGTTCTGCTTTCTACCCTTAATGTCACCTATTAGCATATTTCTTAGACAATATCACCACTTTCAACACCTCTTTGTCCTTTTGTCTATGACATCCTTTGCCAATCTCCACCAATCACTGGCCCTCTATTCAGCTCTACCTGTCCCACCACCCCCCTTAAACCAGCTTATATTTCACCTCTTTTCTATTTTTCCTTAGTTCTGATGAAGAGTCATTCAGACTCGAAATGTTAACTGTGCTCCTCTCCGCAGATGCTGTCAGACCTGCTGAGTTTTTCCAGGTATTTTTGTTTTTGTTTTGGATTTCCAGCATCTGCAGTTTTTGCTTTATCTTGGAAGATTGGAAGCTGCCCACCAGGTATTGGGAGATTGAAAGACAAGCTGTCCAAAATTGGTGGGCAGAGGCAGCAGAGTGAGTGAGTGGCAAAAACATTGACCGAAGCGCATGGCAGTGATGTTGAAAAAACTTTAAAGATCTCAAGATGAATGCTAGGGTAAACTTCTAAACTCATTTCTCTGCTTAGCCTGCATTTCCTGTTTTCCAGCGTCCATAACTCTTTCCACCCCATACCAGCAGCCTCCTCCAATCACCGAAGCATTCTTCATTCCACCTCCTTCTAGTTCTACCCAGGATAATGCTCTGGGGACCTGGGTTTGAATCCTGCTTGGCAGTTGGTGGAATTTGAATTCAATAAAATTCTGAAATGAAAAGTCTAATCATGACCATGAAATCAGTGTTGTAAAAACCCATCTGGTTCACTAATGTCCTTTAGGGAAGGAAATCTGCCGACCTTACCTGGTATGGTCTACATGTGACTCCAGACAACAGCAATATGGTTGACTCTTAAATGGCCTAGCCATGTAGTTGTATCAAACCAATACAAGGTCTCAAAAAAGGAATGAAATTGGACGGAAAACCTGGCATCGACTGAGGCACCGGAAACAACAATGGTAAACTCAGTCTTGTTGACCCTGCAAAGTCCATCTTACTAACATCTGGGGGCTTGTGCCAAAATTGAGAGCGGTCTCACAGACTAGTAAAGCAACAATCTGACATAGCAATACTCACGGAATCATACATTACAGATAACACCCAGGGATGGGGATGGTGGTGTCTGGGATATGTCCTGTCCCACCAGCAGGACAGACCCAGCAGATGGTCTGTGGCACAGTGGTATACATTCGGGAGGGAGTTGCCCTGGCAGTCTTCAACATTGACTCTAGACCCATGAAGTCTCATGGTATCAGGTCAAACATGGGCAAGGAAACCTCCTACTCATTATCATGTACCGCCCTCCCTCAGCTGATGAATCACTGCTCCTCCATGTTGAACTCAATCTGGAGGAAGCACTGAGGATGGCAAGGGCACAGAATCTACTCTGGGTGGGGAACTTCAATGTCCATCATCAAGAGCGGCTTGGTAGTATCAGTACAGACCGAGCTGGCCGAGCCCTAAAGGACATAGCTGCTAGACTGGGTCTGCGGCAGGTGATGAGAGAACCAACATGAGGGAAAACATACTTGACCTCATCCTCACCAACCTGCCGCAGATGCATCTGTCCATGACAGTATCAGTAGGAGTGACCACCGCATAGTCATTGTGAAGACGAAGGCCCACCTTCACATTGAGGGTACCCTCCATTATGATGTGTGGTTCTACCACCGTGCTAAATGGGATAGATTTCAATCAGATCTAGCAACTCAAGACTGGGCAATCATGAGGTACTGTGGGCCATCAGTAACAGCAGAACTGTACTCGAACACAATCTGTAACCTCATGGCCTGGCATATCCTCCACTCTACCATTACAAACAAGCCAGGGGATCAACCTTGGTTCAATGAAGAGTGCAGGAGGGCAGGCCAGGAGCAGCACCAGGCATAACTAAAAATGAGGTGTCAACCTGGTGAAGCTATAACACAGGACTACTTGCCTGCCAAACAGCATAAGCAGCAATGATAGACAGAGCTAAGCGATCCCACAGCCAACGGATCAGATCTAAGTTCTGCAGTCCTGCCACATCCAGTCGTGAATGGTGGTGGGCAATTGTGCAACTCACTGGAGCAGGAGCTCAGCACACCAGTGCAAAAGATAAGGCGGAAGTATTTGTTACAATCTTCAGCCAGAAGTGCTGAGTGGATGATCCATCTCAGCCTCTTCCAGAGGTTCCCAGCATCATAGATGCCAATCTTCAGCCACTTCGATTCACTCCATGTGATGTCAAGAAACGGCTGAAGGCACTGGATAATGCAAAGGCTAGATGCCCTGACAATATTCTGGCAATTGTACTGAAGACTTATGCTCCTGAACTTGCTGCGCCCCGAGCCAAGCAGTTCCAGTACAGCTACAACACTGGCATCTACCTGACTACGTGAAAAAAATTGCCCAGGTATGTCCTGTACAGAAAAAGTAGGATGAATCCAACCCAGCTAATTACTGCCCCATCAGTCTACTCTTGATCATTCAGCAATGTAATGGAAGGGGTCATCAACAGTGCTATCAGGTGGTTCTTGGTTAGCAATAACCTGCTCACTTATGCCCAGTTTGGGCTCCGCCAGGGCCACTCAGCCCCTGACCTCATTACAGCTTTGATTCAAACATGGACAAAAGAGCTGAACTCCCAAGGTGAGGTGAGAGTGCCTGCCCTTGACACCAAGGCCACATTTAACTGAGTATGGCATCAAGGAACCCTAGCAAAATTGGAATCAACAGGAATCTGGGGGAAATCTCTCCACTGGTTGGAGTCAAACATAGACAAGTGAAGATGGTTGTGGTTGTTGGAGGTCAATCACATCAGCTCCAGAACATCACTGCAGGAATTCCTTAGGGTAGTGTCCTCAGCCTAACCATCTTCGGCTGCTTCATCAATGACCTTCCCTCCATCATAACGTCAGAAGTGGGGATGCTCGCTGATGATTGCACAATATTCAGCACCATTTGCGACTGCTCAGATACTGACGCAATACATGTCCAAATGCAGCAAAACCTGGACAATATCCAGGCTTGGGCTGACAAGTGGCAAGTAACATTCACACCACACAAGTGCCAGGCAATGACCATCTCCAACAAGAGAGAATCCAACCATCGCCCCTTGATGTTCAATGGCATTACTATCACTGAATCTCCCACAATCAACATCCTGGGGGTTACCAATGGCCAGAAACTGAACTGGACTAGCCATATAAATACTATGGCTACAAAAGCAGGTCAGAGGCATGGAATTCTGTGACGAGTAACTCGCTCCTGGCTCCCCAAAGCCTGGTCACCATTTGCAAGGCACAAATCAAGAGTTTGATGGAATACTCCCCACTTGCCTGGATGAGTGCAAGTCCAACAACACTCAAGAAGCTTGACACCATGCAGGCCAAAGCAGCCCACTTGATTGGCACCACAACAACAAACATTCGCTCCCTCCACTACCCATGCACAATAGCAGCAACGTGTACCATCTGCAAGATGCACTGCAGGAATACTTCAAGGATCCTTAGGCAGCACCTTCCAAACCCATAATCACTACCAACTAGAAGGACAAGGGCAGCAGATAGATGGTAATCCCACCATCTGGAAGTTCCCCTCCAAGTCACCCACCATCTTGAATTGGAAATATATCTCTGTTCCTTCACTGTTGCTGGGTCAAGATCCTCGAACTCCTGTCCTAACAGCACTGTGAGTGTACCTACACCAAATGGACTGCAGCGATTCAAGAAGTCAGCTTAAGGATGGGCAATAAATGCTGGCCCAGCCAGCGATGCCCACATCCCATGAATAAATTTAAATACAGAACACAGCCTTTGTGCATGCTCTGGAAGCACACATCATAGCTTTAGATAATGTGGAGGGGAGCTATGGGATAGCAGTGACGGTGTACTGAAGCTGAAGTCTGCTCTTTATTAGAAATGATTCGTCACATTGAAGGTCTCATGATGTCTGAGAATTTTGGAGTTCTCAAGGAACAGGGTTGGCCCTTGGCACAATTTGTGCCTTAAAGAAGAGGCATTTTAATGTCTGGCACACAAGTGATTTAATGTCATCATTTTCAGGTGGTCCACATGCATAGTGAGGTGAGGATAAAAGCAGGCCAACATCCTTAACTGAGAGTGCTGGATGTTAATGTAATAGAGAAGGTGACACCAAGGATTGAGTCACCTCTGATTTGATGCAGACCTTTGGAACATCCTCGGCTGTCTTGGCCCAAGTGTCACCTCTCAGTTTCACCATAGTGATTACACAGAATGAGTTGTCCTATTGCTGGAAATGGATCTCCTTGAGGAGCTTTGTCAGACTGAAGGCATACAGCTCTGAGCCCAATGAGGATAGTGGAACAGTTGTTGGCACTTGTAGACTGCTGTTGTGACTGTGATGCTGGAGATATGCTTGAAGAGGCAGCATTTTCTGATGTCGGATGCCGGGACTCCCTCTCGAGGTATCACTTCATCTCAGCAAGGACACATGCTCCCGGGGCTTCATCATCCTTCAAAGGATCATAGCAATATGAGCCTGATGTGTAACTATTCACTCTCATATTGAAGTGCATGGTTGAAATGAGAGGAATCGTAATACTGGTGTTAAGTTTGGCCCAAGGTCGGGATACTTGCCCAAGAGAGTACTCACTGCAACTTGTCATCCTCCTAGTGGAATTTGGTAGCTATGAGAGCCTCATGTACACGCCTGCCTTGTCTGACCTGTGCTATGGCCTCTTCCCCTGTAGCCTTGGCTTCCTCAAACTCAACACCCTCATCCCCTTCAATTCCCCCTCATCTGAGCAGATGTGCAGCTCCTCCATGTCGGCATCTGACAAATCCTCCCCACTTTGCTGCACCAGGTTGTGCAGCATGCTGCAAGCCACAGTGACCTGTGAGATTGTCTGGGGACTGTACTGGAGCGCTCCACCAGATCTGTCCAGGCATCGGAATTGTATCTTTAAGATGCCAGTAATGTGCTCCATCAATGTTCAGGTAATGGCATGAGCACCATTGTACCATCTCTCTGCAGGATTCTGTTGCCTCCGCACAGGCATCATCAGCCAGGTTTTTTGCAGGTGCCCCTACTGATTAAGAAGCCAGTTCTGGATCCTATGTGGTCCCTGGAAGATGTCCAGGATCTGTAATCTACTCGAGAAGTATGAGTTGTGGTCGCTTCCTGGGTACCTGGCACAAAAGTACATGATCAGTTTTTTGTGGTCGCAGACCGAGCGGAAACAAATGGAAACTTTTCCTGTTTATGTATCAGAGTGCCTGTTGCCAAGCAGCTTTCATAGCCACATGAGTGCAGTCGATGGCACCCTGACATGTGGGAATTCAGAAATTGTTGCAAAGCCCAGTGCTCTGGCATCCTTGCTTGCTTGATCTCTGTCAAAGCTGATGTAATTGTGGGTCTTGGCAAAAAGGGCGTCTGTCACCACCTGGATGCATTTGTGTGTGGACACTTGAGAGATCCCAAAGAGATCCACAGTGGAGCACTGGAAGGAGACACTTGTGTAGAAGTTCAGTATGGCGGTTACTTTTACAGCCAGTGGCAATGGATGCCCTCCCAGTCCGCGTGGCATCAATTCTTGGAGAATGTAGCAAATGAGAGTCACCAGGTCCCTGGACATGCAGAGCCATTTGCGACACCATCTCTCGCTCATCTGCAGATAAGACATGCAAGTTCTGTAGACCCTCAGTCTTGCGAAGCACCAAAGCATGACGTCTCCATGAGCCTCAGCCTCTGCATCCGAAGGGGACCCTATTTCCCCTTGGTCTTGAGTGTTTAGCTCCTCTCTTTGGCGAGCCTGGTGCCTCCATTGCAATTTTCTCCTGTTTCTCCTGCCTGTTTTCGATTATGCAGGCAGCAATAAATCCAGGCTTCATCTTCCTGATAGTCTCCTCTCTGCAGCATCAGTGAGAAACAGACAAGAGTTAGCATCAGTCTGAAGGTCCCATTTCTGTCAATGACTCGTCAGCAAATGTGGGTTCAAGGGCTTTGTTCCAGTGTCATAAACTAGACCCCCAAAAATCCAGGCCAGCGCAGGGTTCGTTTCAAGGTGCACCCCTCAACCCTTTACATGGCCGTCTGCTATGAGATTGCTTTGGCCAGGCATTTGGATGTGCTGTTTTCAGCCCAGGCATTTGGATCCTTATTCACTGCACTCTAACACCACACTCTTTGGAATAAACATGAGGGAAAATGTTTAGTCAGAAACTGAGATTATTTGAGGGGGTCCTGAGGCTTCTCTTCTGTGAAGTTGTCAGCACCACATTTATAATGTGCATCTGAAGCTTGTCCAGTAACCCTCTAGATTTCATTATTGCTTTGGGGAATCTCCAGACTGTGAACAAGTGGTTAATGCAAGAAGATCAATTGGTGCCACTTTGCTAGATTAGTCTCACATGAAAGCACATCATAGCTTCACTTTCGTGATTCCCTGCATTGTCTTTAAATGACTCCTAACATGTCTCAGCTGTGCATCTCTCCTCATTTAGGAATGCACAGTTCAGTTGGGTGCCCCTTTAATTGCCATCCCTCCCTGCAACCACAGTGCATGTACCTGCCCTCCAATTGGCCCTCAGAGCCCTCACTAGCAGAGCATCTCCTCATTTTAATTTTGCACTTCGCTATAGCTGCGGAGCGGAAGATGGTGGTGCTGAGTTCTCACTATGAGACCAGCGTGGACCCTCCCTGTGTGAGTATGGAAATCCCTCCCATCGTCCCAGAGGAGCATAATGTTCATGTTTCGTTACATCCAAGAACCTCTCAATCCCCACCTTATACTCCTTGATCCCATTGTGATTGTGGTGGATGTCCCTTTGTTACCCTCGGAACATAGTGAAGTAGATGTGCCTATGTGGACCTCACCCCCTTCCCATCTTGATGCCATTTGCACAGTCTGACATATACTCCGCCTTCCAACATCCTTGAATGCTGCGTGATACTTTTCCCCCATCTAAAGGCTGCAATGCCTGCCCTGACTGAGTGTGGCATCTGCAGCTCATTATGATGCTAGAAACCCCCTGGACAAACACGCCTGATGTTACGACAACGCCCTGCGCACAACATGTTGAGCACAACTGAGACTGGACTGACATGATCTCCCCCTGCCTGGACTGCGACAATGACAGTCTTTGCAAGCTCAGCATTGAAGCGCTTCTTCACTCAGCCATTATTCTGGCCCAAAGTTGCTTATATCATTGTTACCAACTCTCTCCTCATCCTGGTGCTAAGGATGCTTCTCCACCATCCTCCATCCCCAAGTCATTTGACTGAGTGCAACCTTCCCCACTCTCACCACCCCCGTGGGCCTCTTACCCTGCAGTCCCTTCCCTCACCTCAGGCCAGTTTCCCCCATTCCCCAGTGGAGTCCTTACCCTGCAGTGCATTAAAAGCCACCCCCGCCTTAGCACTGGTTACTTGTCTCTGACACCCCTCTGAAAGCACTGTGGTACTGCCTGCAAAGCCTGGCGCTGAGTCTGAGTTGTCACGAGTACTGCGCAATGCAAGGTAGGCAAACGAATCTCGAAGTCACAAGCAAAGTGCAGGTCTCTAGATACACAATTGCTTATATATCCTGAAATGCATTGGTCTAATTGGACGTCAACGTGCCCTCTTGATCCAGTATGGGGGCATGATTCCAGCGAGGAGCCCTTATAATGAGAGGCAAATGGATTAAAATTACATTCCCTACGGCTGTGGTGGCAAGTGCGGTCCGCCATTGATGGCTGGAGCACGTGATCCCGGACTGCTTTTACAACAGTGGTAAACTGATTTTTTCAATCTCGTGATATTTTCCGCTCCTGCTCACTATGATGCCCTCTGCAGGCAGGGCCAGAAAATCCTGTTCTAAGACTTGCCATGCTAAAATGGACAAGCAGTAACTTTTTCTTGCCTTTTGAATCCTTAAATTGCAACCAATTTTCTCATTAATACCTGAGCCACAACACCACAAACATCTCTCAAGCCACTGTACGCCCCCATTTCATTTAGAACAACATTTCAAGCTTTCAACATTCTTCTAACCCACCTGCACTGTGCCTCAATTCCCCTCTCATGCAATCTGATTCTCCTCCAGTGCAGCTCTGCCTTCAGATATTGGACGGGATAGTCATAAAGAGAGAGGAAATACTTGAAGGGTGGAAATCCTTGAAAGTTGATAAGTCACCAGGGCCAGATGGATTGTTTCTGAGGCTGCTGAAGAAAGTCAGGGAGGAGATAGCAGTTGCTCTGAGGATGATTTTCCAACCTTCACTAGATACAGGGGAGGTACCGGAGGACTGGACAAATGTAAACGTAGTTCCATTGTTTAAAAAGGGATCAAATGAAATGCCAAACAATTATAGGCCAGTTAGTCTTACATCGGTGGTGAGCAAATTAGTAGAATCAATCCTGAGAGATAGGATTAACTGTCAAGGGGAAAAGCATGGAATAGTCAGGGATGGTCAGCATGGATTTGTTAAAGGAAGGTCTTGTCTCACAAATTTGACTGAATTCTTTGAGGAAGTGACAAGAAGGGTTGATGAAGGTAGTGCAGTGGATGTTGTGTACATGGATTTTAGCAAGGCATTTGACAAGATCCCACATGGCAGATTGGTCAGGAAAGTAAAAGCCCATGGGATTCAGGGTAATGTGTCAAACTGGATAAAAGGATTGTTTTGCAACAGGAAACAGAGGGTAATGGTCGATGGATGCCCTTGCGAATGGAAAGTTGTCTCAAGTGGTGTTCCACAGGGCTTGGTGTTGGGACCCTTGCTGTTTGCGTTATATATTAACAATTTGGACGTGAATGTGGGGGGCACGATTGGGAAATTTGTAGATGACACAAAGATTAGCTGATAGTGGATAGTGTGAAGGATAGCCATAATCTTCAAAACGATATAGATGGGTTGGTGGAGTAGGCGGTAAAGTGGCAGATGGATTTTAACATAGAGAAGTGTGAGGTCATACATTTTTAGGGAGGTCAAATAGTTACAGGGATTACACAATAAATGGGAATATACTAAGAGGGGTAGATGAAGTGAGAGATCTTGGCGTACAAGTACACCAAGACAGCAGTTCAAGTAGACAAGGTTGTAAAGAAGGCATATGGAATGGTCTCCTTCATTGGCAGAGGTATAGAATATAAAAGTAAGGATATAATGTTGGAATTGTATAAAACACTGGTGAGGCCACAACTAGAGTATTGTGTGCAGTTCTGGTCACCCACATTACATGAAGGATGTAATAGCTCTGGAGAGAGTGCAGAGGAGATTTACAAGAATGTTGCCAGGGTTAGAAAAGTGTAGCTACGAGGAGAGATTGGATAGATTGGGGTTATTTTCCCTGGAACAATGAAGGCTGAGAGGTGGCTTGATTGAGGTGTACAAAATTATGAGGGGAATAGATCGAGTGGACAGGAAAAAGTTATTTCCCTTGGTGGAGAATTCTAGAACCAGGGAACATAGATTCAAGATAAGTGGCAGAAGGTATAGGGGGAACATGAGGAAGAACTTTTTTATGCACAGGGTAATGCGTGTCTGGAATCCGCTGCCCAAGTTGGTGGTAGAGGCAGAAGATCTAAACTCTTTTAAAAAGTACCTGGATCTGCACCTTAAGTGCTGTAAGCTGCAGGGCAATCGGCTGAGTGCAGGAAGGTGGGATTACAAAGGGCACCTGGGAGTCCTCGGGCTGGCATAGACAAGATGGGCCGAATGGCCTCCTTCTGTGCTGTAACTTTTCTATGGTTCTATGGTTAGTAATTTGCATATGCGCTATATAGTGTAAATGTTTTATTAAACAATGGATATACTTCACTGCTTGGTGTTTGTGATTTAGATATTAAATGTGTTTCACTAATTATGGATGACTGATATTTCACTTTGTGAGATAAATCTCAAAATATTCGGATTACAAAATTCCTAAACATCTATTTATTTATTCTGTCAGATCCAAGCCTGCATAAAATCCTTTGGATGTTTTAGATGAAGGGATTATTTTGCCACACTCAATCAGTTCTGATATAAAGGACAAGGAAAATGAAGAGGTGTCATAGGTGGAGTTGATTGGGTCGGGATTATCATTGTATTTGTCACATTTTTGGGTTCTTGTGTTAAGTATTTTCTCTGGTCTACATTACCAGCAATTTCTATAAGTGGACCATTTATTCTCTATGATCCAGATCTGTCAAATACCAAGGTAAATGATAACAAGACCCAAGAATAACACCAGAGAATTCTTAGGCTAGAATTTTACGTTCAGGGGTCAGGCGTGCACTCAACCCAGCCGACTGTAAAATATCATCAAATAATGTTGGGCACGCTTCCCAGCGTCATTACGCACATGCTGAATATCGCAGTTGGTGGGGCGTGTGCATGAATCGGATCCGTGCCCATCAGTATTTAAAAGTCCAATTAAGGCCATTAACAAGCCAAGATCAGTGATGTTATGCTACCTGTGCAATTTTTAGCTCATCGTACGGGCAAAACAAGTGGGCGGAAATCATGTTATAATCATTTCCTCATCCACGGGCAGGATAAAAGATCTCTGGAGCAGCGGCACTTTCTAGGTTATTGCCAGTCCTTTGCTGAGTGAGTACAGAGTTGTCCCAGAGTTTCTGTGCATCTCATTTGATTTTCAAGCTTGCTTTTCAGCATCTCAGGTCCTCACCTTCCCTGGAAGATTTCCCTGAGTATTGCAGCACAGCGCTCCTTCATTTTCAAGGCACTGCTCCTCTGCATCCCACCTATTGGGGATAGTGTATTCTGCTGGTGGAACTTCCTCTGAAGAGGAAGAGAGGGGCAGGAGGGAGAGGAGGCCTGGTGGGCAAGGGCAGCTTCCCAGGGACAGACCTTTAAGAGGAGAGGCACGGGCTCAGTTGGTGCAGGGTCAGCAGGGAGGCCAAGGCGGGAGGGCATGCCAAAGACGCCACTTCCCAAGTCCGGACTGTTCAGGCAACACTCCAACTACCTCCTGATGTCCAAGGTCCTCTGCCTCAAGACCTTGTGCCTCCCCAGGATCTTCCTCTGAGCCATCACTTGAGTCATCCTCCCTGGCTTGTGGAGCTGCCTCGCTTTCCTTAGCCTCCAAAGCCAGGTTGTATGTGACGACTATAAGGGAGACACACTCTGGAGGAAACTGCAATGATCCCCTTGATCAGTCCAGGCATCTGAAGCACGCCTTCAGCACTACCGCCTTTGTGGAGGCGTGACACCTGTTGTAGGTCCAGTGCCGCAGGAGGCTCTGCCTCTCTGGGGACACAGTGACAGCAATATTTCACATGATAGGTCTGGAAATTGCCTCCAACTGCGTGGGTGGACACCCTATGCCGGTGGCTTTGAAGGTCACAGTGGTCCTTGACTTCTATTCCTCCGGTTCTTTTCAGGGTTCAGTGGGGGATCTGTGCAGCGTTTCTCAATCAGCTGCACACAGCTGCATCAAGCTCATGACTGATGCTACCTTTAGATTTGTCTACACGTTCATCCACTTTTCGATTTACGAGGTGAGCCAGGCAGAGAGAGCACAAGGCTTCGCTACGATGGCTGGGTTCCCCTACATCCAGGGTGTAATAGACTGCACTCACATTGCCATCAGGGAAGCTTTTGTAAACAGAAAGGGGTTCCAATAAATGTTCAGGTCATCTGTGATGACAGGACAATATGTGCCCGTTACCTGGGAGCTCACACGATTTTTACATCTTGCGGCACTCACAGGTACCAAGGCTGTTTGTGGCTCCTGCACAAGTGGATGAATGGTTCCTGGGTGACAAGGGAGGTGGCTGATGACCCCACTCCGTCACCTAAGAACTAAGGCTCAGTAGAGATACAACAGGAGTCACGCCTCCACAAGGGCGGTAGTGCTGAAGGTGTGCTTCAGATGCCTGGACTGATCAAGGGGATCATTGCAGTTTCCTCCAGAGTGTGTCTCCCTTATAGTCATCACATACAACCTGGCTTTGGAGGCTAAGGAAAGCGAGGCAGCTCCACAAGCCAGGGAGGATGACTCAAGTGATGGCTCGGAGGAAGATCCTGGGGAGGCACAGGGTGAGGATCTTGAGGCAGAGGACGGGAACCTTCATTTTTTTTATTCATGGATTCTGGGCGTCACTGGCTGGGTGATCATTTATTGCCCATCACAGAATCACAGTGCAGAAGAGGCCCTTCAGCCCATTGAGTCTGCACTGACACATGAGAAACACCTGACCTACCTACCTAAACCCAGTTACCAGCACTTGGCCCATAGCCTTGAATGTTATGACGTGCCAAGTGCTCATCCAGGTACTTTTTAAAGGATGTGAGGCAACCCACCTCCACCACCCTCCCAGGCAGTGCATTCCAGACTGTCACAACCCTCTGGGTAAAAATGTTTTTCCTCACATCCCCCCCTAAACCTCCTGCCCCTCACTTTGAACTTGTGCCCTCTTGTGACTGACCCTTCAACAAAGGGGAACAGCTGCTCCCTATCCATCCCTAAGAATCAACCACATTGCTGTGGGTCTGGAGTCACATGTAGGCTTGACTAGGTAAGGATGACAGATTTCCTTTCCTAAGGGCATTGGTGAACCAGATGGGTTTTTACAACAATCAACAATGGTTTCATGGTCATCACTAGGTTTTTAATTCCAGATTTTTCTTGAATTCAAATTCCAACATCTGCCATGGCAAGATTCAAACCCTGGTCCCCAGACCATTACTCTACATCTCTGGATTACTAGCCCAGTGACGATACCACTACACCATCAGCTCCCCCTTCATGGAGGCAGGGACACCAGGGATGCTTTGATCCAGCGAGCCATCAGCTAGGCATCCAAGGCATCGATGCCTTATCAAGCCAATCCTGTCTCCTTTGCTAACAATCAGTAAATGAGAACCCACCCCAGTACACCAGCACCACACAATGCCATATGTTTACAAGCCTGTGCTGCATCTGGCACCTGTTCAAAGCATCCAGCCAACACAGCCCATTTAAATCAAATAAACACTTATGTTACTTCACATGAACATACAAAGCACAAATGAAGTGTCCACCCACAACACAAACATCAAAATAAATAACGCAAATAACGTCACCTGTGACAAGCCCCAGTTGTGCTCAAGGTGCCTTCAACTTATGTCTGCGAGTGCTGCACCTTGGTGTGCTCCCGCCCCCTCCCCCCTCCCCCCCTCTCCCCCTCGCTGACAGTGGCGTTGGAGGCAGTCTGCTCACTCTGCTGTCCTGGTGGCCCTGATGACCTTGGCAGTCGTCCTCTGGCCGCAGGAGCCTGAGCAATCTCTGCCTGGGAGGGTGCATCCAGCCTCATGGCTGGGCATTCCTCAGTCATTGCGGCTTCATCAGATGCAGCGGATACCGGCAGAGGGCGGAGGGGCTGGTGCCTCACCCAGGGCGCCCTAAGAGAAGTTCACAGAGATGATGGGCAGCTCATCTGCCAGTGTGAGGCGCATTTGCACTTCCCTGCTCACCATTGATAGACAGGTACCCTGCTGAGGGACTAGGTGCCTCATCCATCTCTCATACTGGTACTGATCTCCTGAGCTCACAGCCTGTGTGAAAGCTTGTAGGCCTGAGTGCAACCCCAGGAACCCCTGAGTCTGCTCCTAAAGGTGCCTCTTCGTGAGAGTCACCACTCTCTCAATGGAAGAGGCTGGGCGTTCGGTGTTAAGGGTCAATACCGAACACATGGTCCACATGGACTCCTCCGTGACAGAGACCACTGCATGCAGACCCTGATGGATCTCCGCCAGATCTCCCTGCGCATCACTCTGAATGCCCAGCATCTGGCGTCTGATGGATGACTCCAGAGGCTAGCCATCTGCCTCAGAATCAGCATGGCCCTGGTCTCCAGCTGTGCTCCCACTGTCAGCCTCCTGGGACCACTCTGCCTCTGCCAGCTCCTCATGTGAATGTGGTGTGCCCTCACCTCTGTGTTTTACCCATGGAGCCGAAGAACTAATGCCCACTGACATGTGAGTATATGCGCTGGTGCATGGTTCAAAGAGACGGTGTGACGCTGGTGCAGATGTGATGTCTTCGTCAGACCTCAAGGGGGAGGGCCCCTTGGGGTCCCCGGTGGCTCCTGCAGATGGCGCATCTGCGGGAGGAAGGCAAAAAATCAGTACATTCAATTATCATAGTCACTATGCATGCTAGCCAGGCTGTGGAGACAGCAGAGACCTGCTGCATGGTGCCACCTGCACTGGAGCTTCAATGGGCTCTCTGGCTATGACAGTTCAGTTTCTGATGAGAGGAGCCTGTTATGTTTCCAGTACCCACTGCACACACATCAGTCGCCTGCACTCTTACCTTCATCCGAGACCCCCACCTCACCACGACCAGAGGAGCGAGCTGGCCGGTGGCATTCCAACTCCAGTGTATCACTCGTGTGCTTCATGAGGATGTACAGATTTGGCACTTCTCCATCCACTCTGCAGCGTTACGACTGCTCTTTTCCTGATAGGGAAAAATAGAAAGGTTCATTATTGCTCCTTCTCTTGGAAGGCCCTTTCCTGACTCCTACCCCCCGCCCGGGTCACTGTGCCACATCTCACCTTGAAATGCACTGAGGCCAGTCATCCTGACATCCCAGTCTTGGCAGAACGGGCTTCAGTGCCAGTTGGCATACACACTCTTAGATTCCTGAACGTTCTGAGAAATAGGTACCTGACTAAAGTTCTCCACACAGGTCCATGCCACCCCTACACTTATCCTTGCTGACCGCAGCAGATCATTGCACCTTTTGCGGCACTGAAGCCACATGCAGCACACCACGTCATGCCCACTGACCTGGACAGTGACCCCTATCCAGGCCTTCTTGGTCAGGTGGGGCGGCCGCGACCGTCTCTTGCTGTCCCTGGGCATTAAGATATGTCACCGGGCATTGATCTCCTTGACCAGCACTCCCAGGCACTCATCTGAGAATTGGGGTGCAGAGCGCCCACCCATCTTCCATGACACCAGGTGCTGAGACCACGACTGCACACGAGGGCTCTTGGATAGCTTCAAAACAGCTTTCCCAGTCTCCCCCACAACTTCTGGCAGCCTTCAGGGAGCTGCCTCTTCCATTTATGAACATCCTGAAAGAGGCTTCTCATAAAAATACTATCCAAGTCCCTCTGAAGTCACATGGAAACTGCTACATTTCTCTTATCAGTATTAATGTGGACCAAATGTATGACAATGGCCCCTTGATCTGCAGTCATTTGACCCAATGAGCAATTGCATTCCAACCAATTCAGATTTTATGAAGCTCACTGCAGCCAATTTTATGGATGTTGAGCTCATGACCGTTTTCAGAAATACTCTGCTTGACTTTGGGTTTTAACTGCTCATATACTGTTCCCAGCAATGAAAAATCTAAATTAAAAATTCAACATGAATAAAGCATTTGTCACACTTCATGAATAAATTGGGAATCTTATTTTCCAAATTGCAGAAAAATGATACATTAGTATCTGTTCTATTTATTTTGTATTATAATTCAGATTACCAAAGTGCCATACAAATCCATAAAAATACCTAAAATTGGGATATTTTTCCTAGAATTGATCAGTGTTCAGAAAAAGGTTCCATTCCATGATTGCTCTGCCGAGTGCAGGTACTTGGCTCATTGTCTGCTGATGCTTCACCCTGAGCTGTTTTCCTTGGCATTTTTTGTCAGTGATGGTGTACTATCACCTTCCACTGCCAGGGGCAGGGCACAGAGGCAAGAAGCAGGTCTATTTCAGCCAAAACTGGAATCAAACCCACTCTATCAGTACTATTCTAAACCATATGCTAGCCATCTAGCCAATTGAGCTAACCAGCCCCCTTCAGGAAAGATAGTGAAGACAAAGGAGAGGCAGTGCTGAAGTACTGATAAGGGAAGACATTGTAGTATTGGAAATAAAGGATATCCTTGAGCAGAAAGGGCAGAACCCATTTGGTTAGAATTGAGAAGCAAAATTGTCAAGAGGATTGTCAAAGGATACAACAGGATATAGATCGGTTGGAGACTTGGGCGGAAAATTGGCAGATGGAGTTTAATCTGGACAAATGCAAGGTAATACATTTTGGAAGGTCTAATACAGGTAGGAATTATACAGTAAATGGCAGAACCCTTAAGTGCATGGACAGAGGGATCTGGGTGTACAGGTCCACAGGTCACTGAAAGTGGTAACGCAGGTAGTTAAGGTAGTCAGGAAGGCATATGGCATGCTTGCCTTCATCGGCAGGGGTATTGAGTACAAAAGCTGGGAAGTCATGCTGCAGCTGTATAGAACCTTGGTTAGGCCACACTTGGAATATTGCGTGCAATTCTGGTCGCCACATTACCAGAAGGATATGGAGGCATTGGAAAGGGTGCAGAGGAGGTTTACCAGGATGCTGCCTGGTCTGGAGGTTATTAGCTATGAGGAGATGTTGGAGAAACTCAGATTGTTCTCACTAGAGCGACGGAGATTGAGGGGTGACGTGATAGAAGTTTACAAAATTATGAGTGGCATGGACAGAGTAGATAGTCAGAAGCTTTTTCCCAGGGTGGAAGAGTCAATTACTAGGGGACCTAGATTTAAGGTAAGAGGAGAAAACTTTAGATGAGATGTGCGGGGCATGTTTTTTACGCAAAGGGTAGTGAGTGTCTTGAATTCGCTGTCAGAGGAGGTGGTGGAGGCAGGTACGATAGTGGTGTTTAAGAGGCAGCTTGACAAATACATGAATAGGTTGGGAATAGAGGGATACGGACTCCGGAAGGGCAAAATGTTTTAGTTTGACAGGCAATATGATTGGCGCAGGCTTGGAGGGCTGAAGGACCTGTTCCTGTGCTGTACTTTTCTTTGTATCTTTGTACCTTTGTAAAAAAGATAGGGTCATATTACTTGGGGTATTCTATAGGCCTCCAAATAGTGAAAGACAGATTTGTGCAAAAACTATAAAATGGTGATATTGAGACTTTAGTTACCCAAATATTAGTTAGGATAATTTTAGAGTAAGTGAAAAGGAGATGTTGGGTTGGGGCAGGGGGTGGGGAGTTGCTGGGTGGGGGGAATTTCTGTAATCTGTTCAGGAGAACTTCCTTGACCAGTATATTCATAGTACAACAAGGAAGGAGGCATTGTTGGATCTGGTACTGGGATTGAGTTGGGCCAAGTAAACCAAGTTTCTTTGGGATAATACAAGAGCCAGGATTTTACAGCCCCTCCCGCCTGACAAGATATTATGGTCCCACCAAACTGAATGGAGATTTAAATGGCTCGCCACATCTGCCAGGGGGAAACACGCTGAGGCGGGGCCATATCGTCCTGGCCAAGGATAAGGTTAGGGTTGTATCATAGGATTTAAATTAGTAATGGAGAAGCGCAAGGAGCAACCTAAAGTGGAACTTTTAAGTTGAAAGAGGGCTAACTTCATTGGAATGAGAGGGGGTCTGGCCAGGATAAAATGGAACCAAAGGCTGACAGGAAAACTGTAAAGGAAACAATGGAACAATCTTTAAAGAAGAGATGACTCAGCTACAGGCTAGGTACGTCCCAACAAGAGGGAAAGGCAGGGGAGCCAAAGCCAGTGCTCCTTGGATGATGATGGAATGAAACAAGAAGTTGTATGCTGAACGTCAGGTAAATTCTTCAAGTGAGAACCAAGCCAAATGCATTAATTTAAGAGAGGAAATAAAGAGGAAAATAAGGCTGGCAAAGAGAGAAAATGACAATAGAATGGTGGTTAACATAAAAGGTAGCCCAAAAATCATCTATCAGCATGTAAATATAAATAAGTAAGCAGGTGGTATGAGGTGGAGTGGGTTCTATTAGGGAAATATTAGGGATGCTTAGATGCGCAGGGCAAGACTAGAATATTTATTGAGTATGTTGTATTGGTGTTTACAAAGGAAGTAAATGTTGTCAGAATATCAGTAGAAGTGAGTTAGTAGAGGTTGCAGATGGGGTGAAAAATTGAGAGGGAGGAGGTAATGGTAAGCCTGGCTATGCTTAGTGTGGTTAAGTCACATGGTCCCGATAGCTTGCATCCCAAGTTGCGAAGGGACATGGGGTTGGAGATGGCAGGACGGCTTCCCATAATCTTCCAATATTTTCTAGATGTAGGCAGTTGCCAAGGAATTAATTGAGGGTGGCAAATGTGGCACTCTTTCACAAGGAAGTGACTAAGGACATTCCCAGTATAGGCCAGGCAACTTATCATCAGTAGTGGATCAGCCTTTGGAAACAATGGGCGGAATTTCCCAGTCCTGTCAGTGGTGGGATTTTGAGTTCGGTGTGTGGGCATGGTCGGTGGGCCTGGGAACAGCTGTGAAACAGGCTGCCACCCATGATTGGCCCCGGACAGCGATTTTGCACTTGTGGGCCAATTAAGGCCCACTGAGCGTGAACGGCGACTACCCAATGGTCATGAAGGGGCGGGCGGGTGCCTGTCTGTTGTTGTGTCCAATGGCGAACCCGGTGGCCAGTTTAAAACTGGCACAGGCAGGCCCTGGAAGGCTGCTGGCAATGGACACATCTTCGGTGTTATCATCAGGAGATTAAAAATTATAGATTTAAACGCAACTGCCGACGTTAAGTGGGAGGGCAGGACAGACGGGCACTCACCTCCATCCCCATTCCCCCGCCTCTCTTCCCCCCCCCCCAGTATTCTGAGTGCCTCACAGTACTCCTAAAGGAGGTGGCTGCCAGGAGGGACACCCTTGTCCCCAGGGATGGAAGGGAGAAGCCACAACACCTTACAAAAAGAGCTTGAGAGGCGGTGGCTGTGCTGGTCAGCAGCCATGATGTGATGCCGTGCTGCAAGAGGTTAAATGACCTGCTGCGCTCAGTAAGGGTGAGTACTGTGTTGGCATGGGTCAGTGTGTTGAAGTATTAAGGGCTGTGGAGCTCGGGGTGTTAGAGTCTGAGTGCCAACTGTGAATGATGCTGAGCTGGCCAGGTGGGTGAGCCCTGATTGCTTGGAGTGAGTGCCTTGCGGCTCGAGGACCATGACTTGGATGTGCCCTGCAAGGTGCTCCTCAGGCGGCAATGGCACTGCAGGTAGAAAGTGGACTCATCAATGCTCCCATGCTCTATCAGGAGAAGATGGCCCATAAACACATTGAAAGGTCACAGACCGGCGGAGGCCCCACTAACCTCCTAATCCTAACCAGATACTAGCAGGATGGCTTGGAGCTAGAGAGGCGCCACGCACCTCAGTCAACTGGCCGCGGAGAGGCTGGGGTGTCAGACGAAGGTGAGAGTGCAGTGCACAGAGGTGAGAGTTTTGGATGGTGCAAACATTCTTGTGTAGTCTCATCATTGATGGGAACCTCAAAACTGGATTCCCCATTGATCATTGAAAGACGATGGCACCATGAAGCAGATCTCCATGGTCTCCAGGCATGCACAGTGACAGTGTGATGACTTAAACTAATTATGTCATTGTTCTTCCTTAGGTTTGCCAACCAATTGGCACCCCTGGTGCCAGAGGACCGCTAGGCTCCACATACATCTGCGTCACACCCGGTCTCTGAACCAGGCACCAGTGCAGATACCAGCACCTCGCTGGGCGTTAGATCTTTGGCTAGAATGTCAGTGCATAGTGGCGAGGGCAATTCACACTCGCTTGAAGTACAGACGGAGGAAGAGAGTGCCCTGGGCACCGGCAGTCGGAGGGCTGCTAGGGACCAGGACGATGCTCAGTCAAAGGCAGTTGATCAGCCTCTGGAGTCATCCATTAGGCAGCAGATGCTGGATGTCCAGTGAGATGTCCGGGGGGATCTGGCGGAGATCCATGAGGGTATGCATTATGGAGGAGTCCGTGCGGAGCGTGAGCCTTATGGTCGAGCGCAATGCCTCCTCCATTGAGAGAGTGGTGATTCTCAAGGAGAGGCAGCTCCGGGAACAGAATCAGGGGTTCCTGGGATTGCGCTCCGACCTGCAAGTCCTCAAGCAGGCACTGACCTCAGACGGTTCGTGTCGGTGTGGGAGATGGATGAAGCACCCAGTATCCCAGCTAGGTGCCCGTCAATCAATGGTGGGCAGGGAGATCAAGAGCAACCTCATGTTGGTGCACGAGCTGCCTGTGATCTCTTCGGGCTCTTCTCAGGGTGCTCTGGAGGATAGCAGCAGTTCCTCCGCCCCTCTGCCAGTGATGAGGCTGCTGCGACTGGGGAGATGCCAACCGTGGACTGGGCCCTCCCTCCCAGGTGGGGCCAGCACAGGCTCCATTGGCCAGAGGACGACCGCCAAGGTGATCAAGGCCAACAAGACAGCAGAGTCATAAGAACTTAAGAAATAGGAACAGAAGTGGACCATTCAGCCCCTCGAACCTGCTCCGCCATTCAATAAGATCACGGCTGATCTTCTTGTGTTTCGATTTCCACATTGCCATCTAACCCCAATAGCCTTTGATCCCCTTGCCTAACAAGAATCTATCTACCTCTAACTTAAAAATATTCAATGACCCACTTCCACCACCTTCTGAGGCAGAGAGTTCCAAAGTCACACAACCCTCTGAGAGAAAACATTTCTCTTAAAGTCAGCAGGCTGTCTCCAACGCCGGTGCCAGTGAGGGGTGAGCACCAAAATGTAGCACTCGCAAACATAAGTTTAAGGCACGAGGGGGATTAGTCACGGGTGATCTTCTGTTGTACAATGTTTTATTTATTTTAACCTGTCTGGGGTTGATGACCAACGTACGTTCTGTTAATTTGTTTACACTGTCAACATGAGATAAACTTTCTTTTGTCGTAATGAATATGCTTCACCTTTTTTATTTAATGTGGTGCAGGTTACGCCAGTATGTAATGCTGGATGCGGGTGGCTTGAAACCTTATTGCGCAGGCACTGAGTGGATTTTGTGGTCAAAGGAAAAGGTCATTTCAGACATCTGGGATGGAGGCTGCAAACCTGGTATGAGGTGGCGGTGCTTATTTGGCAGCCTAGCTGAAGGAACGTTGGATCAAGGCATCCTTAGTGTCCTTGCCCCCCTGGACGTTATAGAGGTCTGCCTCTACGCCATCAGCGTTCTCCTCATCGTGCTCCTCTCTTGACTCACTACTGGATTCATCAACTGTGACCTGTGCAGCTGCGTCAATATGCTCTTCCTCCCATTGGATCTCCCCCTTGCCAGAGCCAGATTGTGGAGAGCGCAGCATGCAACAACTGTCAGTGATACCCACTCTGGAGGGTATTGTAGTGGTCACCCTGAATGGTCCAATCATCGGGAGCGAATCTTCAGAAAACCTATGGTTCTCTCTATCTCCAGCCTTGTGGAGGCATGGACCCTGTTATACCGATGCACTGCCTTGGGTAGTGGAGAGGTGTCATAAGCTATTTTTTCAAGGGATAGCCCTTGTCACCCAGCAGCCATCCATCCAGTTGGGCTGGAGCACTGAAGAGACTTGGCACCTGGGAGTGTCGGAGGATGTGAGCATCATGGGAGCTGCCCAGGTATCTTGCACAGACTCGCTAAATATGCATACCACGGTCACACACTATCTGCACATCATGGAGTGGAATCCCTTCCTGTTGACAAAGGCACCCGGCTAACCCGCTGGTGCCTTGATGGTCACATTTGTGCAGTCTATGGTACCCTGGATGCAGGGGAACTCAGCAATCACTGCAAAGCCTCCGGCACACTCAGCCTGGCTGGCCTTGTTCATATGGAAATTAATGAAAGTCAATACCCACCTGAACAGAGCTTCTGTCACCAGCTTGATGCAACTGTGCACAGCTGGTTGGGAGACGCCACACAGATCCCCCACTAACTTCTGGAAAGAGCTGGATGCATAGAAGTTGAGGGCCATTGTGACCTTCAGAGTCACTGGCATTGTGTGTCCACCCGCACAGTCGGAGCTGGTCTCAGGCCCAATCATCTGACAGATAGGGGTCACTGTCTCCCTTGAGAGGTGGAGCCTTCTTTGGCATTGCACCTCGGACATATTGAGGTAGCTGCATTGCCGCCTGTAAACCCTGGCAGCAGGATAGTGGTGTCTTCTGCGGCCCCTTCCACCTTGGACTGCCAGCTGGCCCTGCGCCCCTTGTGCCTGCATCTCTCCTCCCACTGGTTGCTCCCCTGGAAGCTGCATTGGGACACCTGGCCTCCTCTCCCTTCTGCCCCTCTCTTCCTCCTCAGAGGACGTGCCCCCAGCGGAGACCACAATCCCCATTCCCAGGGTAACGTTAGGCTGTCTGATACCTGGAAGGGTCCACAGGGTCTGAATTCTCCGGGGTCCTTGGAGACAGCAAGGAGACCTGAAATGAAGCTTGGAAATGCTAACAATTAAGCCTTGAACAGAGGTGAAGCTGCCAAGTACCAATAAGCCACCAGCAGTAAACTGTCTACCAAACTCCTCACTACTCACACTGGCAATGCTGTTGACCCTTTTTATCCCGGCCGTGGATGAGGTTTTTGAAATTGTCGGCTGGCTGCCTGCCCATTTTGCACATGCGACAAGCATGGAATTGCACGGGCAACGAAAAATCACTGTCGATTGATTTTTTAATGGCCTTAACTGGTCTCTTAATTAATGGCGGGTGCGGTGCTGGCACCCGTGCGCCCGTCAACTGAAATATCACATGAGTGCGTGATGACGTCGGGACGCTCGCCCTATGTCATCATGTGCTATTTTATGCTCGAGGGTGTCGGGCACGCGCTCACACACCGAGCGAAAAATGCTGCACCATGTGCTTTTTTGTTGCTGAGAGTAAGTCTATTCTCCAGCTCCCTTTCTTCCAGTTGGATCTTTCCAGTTTACCCATTATCATTGGTGAGGATGACATGCGAAAGGTCTTTGCCCTTTGTTACTTTGAAACCAGAAACTAAGAAATATGTAAGGTAAGCCTAGTGTCTCCCTCAGAGACTGAATATATGTTCAACAGCCCAGAGAAACTTTTTTAGCCAGAGTGGTGAATCTATGGAATTCATTGCCACAGAAGGCTGTGGAGGCCAGGTCATTGAGTGTATTTAAGACCAAGATAGATAGGTTCTTGATTGGTAAGGGGATCAAAGGTTATGGGGAGAAGGCAGGAGGATGGGGTTGAGAAACTTATCAGCCATGATTGAATGGCGGAGCAGACTCGATGGGCCGAATGGCCTAATTTCTGGTCCTATGTCTTATGGTCTTATGGTCTTATGACAAGAATGAATTTTACACATTTTGGGAAAGAATAGGTCTGCTAGACTATAAACCTTTATTCTCATTGCTTACTTTCTTGCACTCTTAAATTGAGAAAATTAAGTACCATTTTATTGAGAGGATTTATGTTCCTGCAATGTCACTCAACTTGTCAGGCTCAGAAAGGGAACAATTGCAACCTTGGTAACTTATTCCTACAGGTAGTAAATCATTGAATTTGAAGTTCAGGAATCAAAAGGGTTGCTAAGTACAGTTAGAGAGAGAAAGATGGCCAAATACGCACATTGGAAACAGTAATCCCATTGCCTTGTCCCGATAACAACTCAAGGAGAAATTGAGGGTAAAAACAGAAAAGGAAAAAGGAAAATTGAGTGGATAACATTGAGACATGCACTGAGGGAAGCTTGAAGAAAGCCAGAAAAAAAGCAAGACAATGCTACTGGCCCCACTAAGGCTGTGGTGACAACAAATGCAAGTTTTTTTAGCTTTTAAATTTTTCTCTTACTTTTCCATTCTTTCTTCTCTCCGTCTTTATTTGAATTTTCTTAGTCCAAACTCTTTACTTCTTTCCGTATCTGTTTTGGCTCTAATTCACCCTATTTCCTTCTGCAGTGATCCTGTTTCTTTCTCAACACTTAACATCATATTGGTTAAGGAGAAGACATTCTCTTGTTCACCATGGTCCCAATTGTCCCAATTGCCCTCAGCACATGGTTTTCAGCTCACACTTCCAGCAAACTACTTGCCATGCAAATTTTGGGCTGAAGAGTAAAGGAAGATATCTGTTGAACAGGACACACCACAAGATGATCACGCCAGCGACATCTAAGCCAATGTTTTCCCAGTTGCCTCACAGTCAAAATCTGGCAGTGCTTTGAAATTACAGTAAAACTAACCAAACTAGTATGTATGCAAGGGTCCTAAGGAGGAATGGGCACAGAATTATCAATGACATAAGTGAGCATGTGCTTTGGTAAAACTATTTTTAGAACTTCTTCTCAGGATGTGAGTGCCACATTTAATGCACATGCTGAATGACAATGAGAAGGTGGGAGCAGGAACTCTTTTCTAAGAATTGTATTTACAACACATTGTTTCCTAGGGTACTTCAGAGGACATTCAGGCTGGAATTTTCCAGGCCTTTTTCTAACAGGCTGGGAGGCGGGAGGGCTGGCCAAACGGTGGGGGAAGGTGTCTGGGGTGAGAGAGCCCGATGTCTGTCTGCCACTGTGCCATTTGCCATTACGGAAAGGTGGAAACTCAGATGCCCACTGGGAGGCCAACTGAACCAATTAAAGGCCACTTCCCATCTCTGCAGACATCTTGTTTATGTTGTGAGAGCCCGCCACCATGTAGGTAGACCACTGAGTGAAACCTGGCAGCCTCACAGTGAGCTCTGGGGGAAGTGTGGGGAAAGCCCCCTTTATGAGCAATCCAAGGCAACAGTATTACATTTTACCTTCCCAGTCACTGACCATCACAGTATCCACTTGGTCACAATGCAAAAATAAAAAAAAAAACACAATATAAACATTCAAAACCAAATTTAAATGAAATCATGCCATATTCAATTCAAAAGTCAACCAAACATTCTTGTGCATTTCCTTAGTGTCTGTCTTCCATGTGCATTTTGCTGTTCCAGTTTGCCCTCACTGTACTACTCCAGTGGCTGCAGCGTGGCTGGTGGAAGGCTGCTGATTTTCAGTGGGGGAGACTGCAGATAGCCTCGGAGGACAGCCCGAGCAGCTCTGAGCTGCAGACTGCACAATCTTGGCATGGGCAGCAGTAGTCTGGGCTGGCTGGCGGAAAGACAACAGCAAAAGTGCTGTGGAATGGCAGGAGTGGGAGGGTGAATGTTGTCATCCTGAGACAGGACAGCAGGTTTGTGCTCCACTCCCAGGGATTGGCGTTTTAGCAATCCTGGTAATTTCTCAGGGGACAGGTGGACCATTGCGACACCCTGCAAGCCCCTTCATGAACTGAAATCCGCATAAGTGATAGCAACAGTCAGAGCGGTCACAGTAGCAAGTTTCATGGTGGTCCCATGAGGTAAGGAAGGTTAGGTACAAGTATACCATAATCTCTGATGTTTTCAGCCTCACTGCTGGCTATGGCCTTGGTCATGGTCATCCCAATAATGTTTTCTCCTCCATGGGGATTAGGACCTGCAGGGACGTCAGTTTGCCTTCCTTCAGCTCCTGCTGCATCTGGTTGTATGCCATTTTCTCCTGCAAAGGACAGGGAATGACCATCACGCAATGTTTTTGGCTGATGTGTCTGTGATGTGGTTGCAAAGTCGGCACTATGTGCAACCTGTGAGATGAGGGTATATGAGGATGAAGTTGTTGGTAGGTGATTAATGAGGGTGTGATGATTTGTGGTGATTAGGCTACTGGTGCAGTTGGTGGGATTTGACATTTGAAGACACATTTCACTGACTGTGGTCACTTGTGACATCATTGAACTTTTTGCAGCTCTGGATCCAGATTCCCAGGACTTGACTCCCGGCATTGACTTCTATGGCTATTTGGTTGCACTGCCTTTTAACCATGTTTCTGGAAGGCCTCTTTCCTCCCTGTGAATACAGGACATATCCCCTTCTTTCCATCTCTTT
This sequence comes from Carcharodon carcharias, assembly GCF_017639515.1. Lineage (NCBI taxonomy): Eukaryota > Metazoa > Chordata > Chondrichthyes > Lamniformes > Lamnidae > Carcharodon > Carcharodon carcharias. The sequence goes on from NC_054477.1 coordinate 119,585,349, forward strand.
CACCAAGACTTCCAGTGCAGTGTTCCAAAATCTTTGATCCTACTCTTCTGTTTTTCCATTCCTCACTTTTTCCCAGGTCAGATTTCCAGCACCTATTCCAGACACAATGTATGTCCCCTTTAAGAGATGCAGGCTAGCTTTAAACATTGCAGACTAACTTTAATTGGTGCTAGGCACTCACAATATTGGTCCCCTGCTCATACATGCAGCAGATAAATAGTGCGGTCAGCACTGGCTGGACACAGAAATCATACAAATGAGCAGGCAGCATAAAGTTAGTGTGCTGCCTGCATTACAATCAATGGGTGCAGGTTAACCACACATAACGATTTGTGGACTTTTTTTAGCAGCTATCTAATTAAGCCCTAGACTGTGCTCAAACAGGAAATGCATCATTAGCAGGTTGGTAGTGGCAAAATATGCACATAGCAAACCAATAGTGGTACAATATGCACCTATCTTGAATGACAGGCAGTTGTGTTCACATTTTGTCATTCACATTTACAGAATTACAAAAATGTTTACATTTTACAGTAATTATTATTCTTTCAAGGAGGAGCATCCCCAGAAAAGTACATGCTCGATGCCTTGTAAGAAAAAAAAAAGACATGAATATGAGTTTTAATTGACTTGCAAAGTAAGTTTCTAGTCAGGATTTACTCTAATTCATTAACGGGATTGTGTTATATCAATATTCACTAGGCCACTAGGTGGGGCACTCAACCACATGAATACAGGAGCTGAAGCACAGGGCTCTGGGTTGAAACCTTGATACTGCAGGCTGGATTTGTTCAACGGGTATAGGTAGCTCCTTCGCTTGGACTGAAACCAGGTCCCAACCCTATGCAAGAAGGTGGGAGAGGGTGAGGGGACCCCCATGTCAAACACAAGTCTGGAGTTCATCGATATCCCTCCCAAGATTGATCAGATGTAAGTTATTAAAAGGGAGTAAAACAAAACAAGAATAGGAAATAAACAAATAATAAAAAGTACAAGAAGACAACAAAGAATATGAGTTAGAGAAAAGGCTGGACAAGCAAAAAATAGAAAAATTCAAAAGCTGAAAGTTTGTGACTAGAGAAAGGAAGAAGTGCAATCGCACAGAATCCAACAATCTAGTTCAAAGCTTTCATTCACCCTTTATAAAAATATTACCCCACATTTAAATTTAATTTGTTGAAGGTACATATATATATTTGTGGACTACAAACAGGGGCACCTAATGGTAGATACCAAAGGTTTGAAGTGAGCATATGTCTTATTTGTGCATGTCTCTTTCTCAGTCTATAGCCGTAGGCTCCAGTCTCAGTGGAGACTAGCATTAGAGTGCAGTCATATGTGTGATGAGCTTTTCAGCTCTCAACCTTTTAGTATTAAGCTGACAACCTTGGCCAGGCAGTCTGAAGGACAGACAGCCCTTTTAAACCTACCATGCAAATTATCAGCTGTGCAGACAGAGTACTATAATGCAAATCTAGTAGCGGATCTTGTCAACGTTTCTGGATGGAATGTGTCAATCGTAGTGACTTGCAGCCCAAAATAATTCTGGATTCAAAGGTTGAATGAGTATCTCCCACTGTAAACATTCCTGTGAATTATTTTCCTCTTCCAAGTGCCTATTCACGTTCACCCTTATCCAACAGTGACACGCTCCCCTGACTTGATGGACTTGACAAAGGGTTGGTAATACATCAAAAGAAAAATATCTAAATGTTCATTGAAATCAGACTGAAAAATAGAATAGATCAGTCATGAAACAATATTATCTCCATTTTAATTTTTTAACTGATATTTTTTATTCCAACATTTTTGTGATCTGTCATCAGCGTGTATACATGACTTCTTTCAATTCTCAATGTACTATTTTTTCTTTTCACTCTACTGTTCAAGACTTACCACAGCTCTGCTTTTGGTTTTCATTTGCTCCTGGTGACTAGAGAAGCTAGCCAGTGGCATTCCCTCCAGGAAGGTCACTTCCTCCTCCCACCATTTGCCATCCCTCACCCTCCATATTACTTCGAACTCAGCAACATTAAATGTGTTGCACAATGGGTTAAAGACACCCAAAGTTTATATAGCCACCAAAATTGTAGCTTGTCTTTAGTAAATTGACATTTCGATGCCCAGCAAAAGTTTAGACCAAGCAATCCAAGATGATAACTGCAAAGTTCCAGCTTTGTCATTCGAGCATCTGAATGAGGACCAGAAATGGCTGCCCGGTAACCACAGCACAAATTTGTCACCTAAATTGGTTTAAATTAAACTATTGGTCATAACTGATAAATATCTTTTTTTGAAAAATCAAGTGGCACAATCCTTCATTTAATAAAATGAACAGGTGAAAAATTGTCAGTAGCTTGTGGTTGATTGTGTGATAAGGCTTCCACCGAATGAAGCCTTTACAAACTGACACTGACACTGAAGGAGGACATCTACTCCTTTGTGTTTTTATAATATTGAAAATATCTGCTGGCATGTAAACTTAAGGCTTATGGTTTAAAAACTAAGCTAAGTATTAAATTGAGCCACAACATTACACATTTCAGGTAAATAACAGGTGCAATATTTTATCTAGATTAAAAACTATTAACATTCTTACTCATTAGCCGATCATACTAAACAAGATCCTTATATTGTGATGCATCACAAATGGCAAACGCCACGAACATATGCAGTTTGATTTTTCCATAAAGTGACTGTGCTCCTTAACTTGGGGTTAAAATTCTATTGTAAAATGTATCCACTGAGACTTGACAGCAGCTGTTTAACCACCTGCAGTCATGTCTTCCATTTTCTTTCAACTATAGAATGACTGTCCACCACTCAACTGTTTGCTGTTGACAATTAAAATCACCACATATGCAGCAGGGTTACCCATGAGAAAAATGCACATTTCTTTGTAACTTTTTGCACCTTGCTTTTGAATATTCCCTTATATATTTGCTTCCAACTGAAATGCCTGTGCAAAATTGTCAATCAGTGCCATGATTGTTTTAACAGTGATAGAAATGAGAACTGAATCTAAAATAGCCAGAGCTTAAGTTGGTGAAGAGAGCTTATGTTAACATAAGAACTGCTATCATGACTTCTGAAAATGAGAATTTGCATGTAAGAGAGATATGACAAAAATAAAATTCATGCACAACAAAAATTATACATTTAAACTAGTGGCTTATTTTGTCATTTGCACCAGGCATTCTGAGTCATCTGTTGTGAAGTTGTGGTATTGTGGCACAAAACCAAGGGCAGGATTTTTCAGTCAGCAGTGGGCACGATCAGCAGGCCCAGGATTGGCTGGGGAACGGACCACTGCCCCCAATTGGCCCTCGACCGCGATTTCATGCTGGCTGGCCAATTAATGGCTGAAATGCTCAGCGCTGCTGGTGGTGGGGGGGTGGGGGCGGTGGTGCAGGCGCTGACATAAGCCGGCAAAATGCTGAATGAAAGCTCCCTGAAGGCAGAGAGCTGCCTCAGGAAGCTGAAGACTTGAAAAGAGTTAAATAAAGTTCGTAAAATCAGGTAAAAAATGTTCAAGCATCACAATCAGTCAGCTGAACATACATATGATAAAAATGCTGTCCATAGATTTTCATTTTTAAATATTTAACAACAGAAACCACATCCAGCCCTTGCATGAGGTTTCATGAAAAATGAAAGTCCGCCTGACAACTTCGCCCGTTCACCAACCGCAAGGTGGATGGAGCACAAAAAATCATAGACAAATATAACTTTAATGACCATGATAGGCCTCTTAATTGTCGGTGGGCGTGCTTCTGACTTTTGTGCGTGCCTGCTGACTGAAATGTTGCGTGATTTTACGATGGATTGTGTTGGGTGCGCAGCCGCAGGCCTACCTAAAAATTCTGCACCAAAAGCCTTAATGCTGCTTATAATATTTAACTTGAAGGATAATTACATAATCTCACAGGTATTATAATGCTTCTCTATTCCTCTATGATCATATACTATTTTCATTGTGTCCTTAACTAGCCTTGAACATGTAGAATACATAGCGCAGGTCATTCAGCCCTATCAGTCATTTATGCTCACCTTAAGTCTCATCCCATCCTTCCTCATTTAAATCTATCAGCATAATCTTCTATTTCCCTCTTCCTCATACGTTAACATAAGAACTGCTATCTAGCCTCCTATTAAATGCATGTATCCAATTTGACTCAGCTATTCCCTGTGGTTTGAATTCCACTTTCTTACACCTCTCTGGGTAAAGAGGTGTCTTCCAAATGCGCTATTCGATTTGTACGTGTCTATCTCATATTGATGGCCTCTAGTTTTACTCTTGCCTACAAGTAGTAAAATATTCTCTGTGCACTCACATCAGTTTCCTTGGTGGATGGGGAGGACATACAAAGGTTTCATCCTTGACATCATTGAAGAACACCACCCGACTGCACAGGTTGCAGCCCATGGAACTGTCTGCAAAGTAACATGGTGTAGTGTGCCTTGCACACACATTTTTCTCCCTCTGACTTTACTCCACTATGTTAATGTTTAGATTTAAATTTAAATTTTAAAGTCCACTATTAGTTCACACATTAGCCTCTGCTTTTAAAGGGAAAGGAGACACAACCTATTCATCTTTCCCTGGTAGGTATAACCTTGAATTTCTGGTATTATCCATGTTAATCTTTCTAGCAACCTCTCCAGCATCTCTATGTCCTGTTTTTTTTATTCATTCATGGATGTGAGTGTCACTGGCTAGGCCAGCATTTATTGCCCATCCCTAATTCCCTTGTTCAGAGGGCATTTAAGAGTCAACCACATTGTTCTGGGTCTGGAGGTAACATGTAGGTCAGACCAGGTAAGGAAGGCAGATTCCGTTCCCTAAAGAACATTAATGAACCAGATGGGTTTTTACAACAATAGGTCATCATGGTCATCATCAGACTTTTAATTCCAGATTTTTATTGAATTAAAATTGCACCATCTGCAGTGGTGGGATTCAAACCCAGGTCCCCAGAGCACTACCCTGGGTCTCGGGTCAGTAACAGTATCACTATGCCACTCCTTCCCCAGAACTATGAGTTCTGTCCAAGTGTCATGCTCTCCGTGCATTCCTTCTTTCCTTCCCCACAATTTCCCCCTATTTCTTTAGTCACTCATGGTATCTCAATAGTATTTAGTTCTTGTTTTTAGTGGAATATATTTTTCCTGGATTCAGTTGAACATCATTTTAAATATTGTTCCACATCAGTGTTTGCCAAAATAGTTGTCCATTCATTTTTTCCAAGTTCAATTCCCAACCCCCCAAAGTTGTCTTTTCACAACCCTATTGTTCTTTGCAATGCTTATATCCTTCTCAATTATTAATTTAAAGCATATTATATTGTGGTCACTATTGCCTAGATATTCCCCTACATTTAGTTTTCTTATCTGCTCTGGACTTAGAACCATAGAACCATAGAAAAGTTACAGCACAGAAGGAGGCCATTCAGCCCATTTTGTCCAGGCCAGCCTGAGGACACCCAGATGCCCTTTCTAATCCCACCTTCCTGCACCCGGCCCATAGCCCTGCAGCTTACAGCACTTTAGGTGCAGATCCAGATGCTTTTTAAAAGAGTTTAAAGTTTCTGCCTCTACCACTAACTTGGGCAGCGAATTCCAGACACCCACTACCCTCTGCATAAAAAAAGTCTTCCTCATGTCCCCCCTACACCTTCTGCCACTTATCTTGAATCTATGTCTGCTGGTTCTAGAATTCTTCATCAAGAGAAATTTTATCCTGTCCACTCTATCTATTCCCCTCATAATTTTGAACCAGCAGTGAATCCTCCTTTGTTGGGCTTCTTACATACTGGGTTAGAAATGAATCCTATAGACATTGGAAGAATTCCATTCCATTATCCCCCTTATCTGCTACTTCAGGGGAATTAATTTTTAGGTAGTTGAAATCCTCCATTATAATTTCATGTTTTTTACTCATTTTCCTAATTTGTTTGCACATTTCTTCCCTAGCCTCTCTTTCACTATTAGGTAGTCTGTTAACTACCCCTTTTAGCTACTTGAAGAGCTCACAATTCGTCCTACTCATTTGTGTTTTACCATTGAACTGAATGAGTATGAATTAAATTCATTTTGAAATTTGAAGAAACATTTTAGTGTGATTGTAAACACAAACTACACTGAGCTCAGGATTTACTGTGAACTAAAGTAATATTACTGAATTATGCTGACTGGACTGTCTATCATGAACTACACTGGCTGCACTGCCTATCATGAATTACACTGGCTGCACTATCCATCATGAATTACACAGGCTGCACTATCCACTGCGAATTACATTGGCTACACTGTCCATTGTGAATTACACTGGCTTCACTGTCCATCACAAATTAAACTTAGAAAACAACGATGCAGCCTAGACAATAGCTTGCAGTCCAATCTGTCCATGATAATCTCAATCAACTGTGATTCCAGTGACCCAGTTCCTCATTAATTAACAGTCCCACACCTTGCTTTCTCTCTGTAAACATCACAGCATCACAATGCTGAAATAAAAGCCATTACAAAAGAAGCATTATGAATCAAGGGCATTGTGGAGTGTCAGGGATGAGAAGATGAATGCTGTCATCTTGGGAAAGGACAGTAAGTTCATGCTCCATGCAGACACTGCCACTCTCCTTGGGCAGTGCCTCAGCATCCAAGTAATCAGATTGCTGAACTGCTGTGACAACCTGCAAATTTCTTTACACACTGCAATCCATAGATATGACAGCAACAGTCTTCACTTCCATTGCAGCACTTTGATGCTGTGTGGTATCTGCTACAATGGAAGATGTGATATCAGTTATCAGATACTCATCATGGTTGGGTCCACAAGTGCGCGAATGAAGTTGGCCACCATTTCCATATTGGAAATTATGGGCTCCAACATCTGCCAGAGTCCTGTGCCAGTGTAGTGCTAGACTCCTCCATGCTACTTGTTATGGATAGAGTTGCCAATCCTCTTGGAATGGCAGGGAAACAAGTGGAATCACCCTCAATCTCCCAGCAGCTATTAAAAGCAGATTTTAAAATGGTAGGATTCGGATTGTCCATTAATCAATGAATTCCCAAGAGCCCAGAGTCCATTTAACTGAATGGCAGCACTCACGCACAGGTGCATCCAGCATGTTGATGTGCATGTGTACTGTGCTCGTGGATGTCACAGTTTGCTGCCATACCTATTTTATTCCCACAGCGACTGGTGCTGAGCCTGTCTGAGAGTGTGCGGAGCAGCCAAGCTTTGAATTGAGTCCTTGAGTGACTCACTCGAGGTTCAGAGAAATGAATAAATGAAGGAGCCAGCCCAGCCAGAAGGTAAAGGGGCAAGCAATAGGGTTGGGCAACTGAGCTGCCTGAACTTTCAACAACTCCTTGCTGGGAACCACCAGTCCATGCCCTGGAATTTTCCAGAAAATTCATACCACAGTGTACAGATTCCACCAGTGCAGCCGAGCCGAGAAGTGGGTTCCTGGACCCCGGCTGAAAAGAAAGCCTCAAGAGAGGCCAAGACTCACTTGAGGTAAGAGGAAATGTTTCTGCTTCCAGTTTCTTGCTTTGCTGCTGGGACCTGGGCTACAAAAATGTCATTGGTTAAAAAGGCCTAAAAGCCAAACTTAGAAAGCTTTTGGTTGAGAGACTTAGTCAGAGTCTCATACTAAAATAAAAAATGATGTCTTTATTGTGCATGTTTTTGGAAATGACAGGTCAAAGGTCAACTGATGATGTCATCATGTTCTGGGGGAAAAAAATCTCTCAGAATAGATTTACTCTATTGGCACTCAGGCTTTCTGCCAAACTTCCCATTTCTGGGTGCATATCATCAGCTGCCTTCTGTTGGCTGCACAATAAAAGCAGTTACCTGACTCCTCTGCTGTTGAAGTCATGTTAAATTTTGCTCTTCAATTTTGCCTCTTCTCCTGATGCAGGCCACTCAAGCCCAGTATCTCACTATGTGCAGATTCCAGCCTTTATCTTCTAAATTGCACACAGAGGCTCAGGTTTTCACTCCCCAGATTGGTGCACAGAGACAGGTGAGTTCCCAGCTCTGTAAACACAACCTTTAAAAATGGCCGCCCACAGTCGGGATTTTTGTCCTGGGAACCGGGCTGGATTGAAAATTAGGTCCGCTGACCCCAGAACGAGTCCAGAGGCCGCCAGAAGTGGAGGTGAGCTGGCAGAAGGCCTGTTTCTGTGCTTCAGCACTTTGTTTACGTCATTTAAAAAAAGGTTAAAGCAAAAACAGCCTTTCAGCCCTCACCCTTCACCACCTCTCACCACTCCAACAAGCTCCCCATGCCCTATCCATACCAAGTTATGCCGATTTATCTCACCCACACCACATGGCCTCTCAAACCCCCCAATCCCAACCCATGCTCCACTACCCACCTGTTACAGCCCCCTACCTCTTATGCCAAAGCATGCCCCTCTACCCATCCCCCATAGCCCCTCCTACCCCAATGCCAATCCATGATCCTCTAAACACCACATGGCCCTTCATATCTGGTATACCTCCCACATCCCCATGGCCCCTTTTAGCCCCATGCTAACTTAGTGCCAACTCATGACAGCCCATGCCCGCTACCCAACATCCTTTGCCCTTACCCCCTCCATGCTAACTCACCTAGTTTCCTTTGCCAGTTCTTTGACATCTTTGACAGCTTTGATAGCTCCCTGACAGCTGGGACAGCTTTGAAAGCTTTGACAGTTCCTTGACAGATTGACAGCTCTTTGACAGCTTGACAATTCCAGTGAGTTTATGTGCTTTTTAGGCACAATGACATTTACTCTTAACAATTCCAAAAGGTGCGTTACCTCTCACACAGTGTGCCTTAACTCTCACAAAGGCATCCTAGAACCTTACCTCTCCAAAGGAGTACCAAACAAATCCACCAAGTTCAGACCTCCTCTTACCTGGTTCAACATGCACACTTTGGGTTTCCAACTCCTCACCTACCAAAATCCCACTTCAGTGGAGGGAGCTGATGATTTAAATGGCTAGGTGCCTCCATAAACAATGCATGCACAAATCCCAGACTGACTCCAGTCCTGCCCCTGCAAAAATAAATACTGTGTTCAGGGGCTGGACATAGAATTTACAGCCATTTCTGGGATTTTCACAATGACAGAGAGGCTCTCTGTCATGACAAAAATCAGGACCAAGGGGTCAATACTTGAGCTGGTGACTGAATGTGAAATCGATGGAGAGCGTGTCGTCATTATCACTGTCATTTTACTGTTCCTCCACCACCTGGCCAAACTGCTTCTTGGGTGTCTGAGAAAGGCATGGAATTAAGTGGTGCGGGGTAGGAGGCAAAGTAAGAGGTGTATGTTCACACCATGTGCAATGTGTAAATTTGTAGACACTGTGGGGTGTGAAGGGAGGTGATGAGAGGAGAAGGATTCTTTGGTGGTTTAAGCTGCGCTGCTGGCCTCAGCATTGGCCATCCTAATAATGGACAGCCTTGACTCCTCCATATGGGTCATGCAGGTATGCCTGTCCTCCTCCAGTTAGAAACTGTTGCCTCCAATTGTGCATGACCTTGTTCTGCAAGAGAAAAGAAAGTGCATCAATGAGTGGTATACCATCTGTTTGGCTGATGTGGTTGTCATGACTGAGTGCACATACTGTGAGATGAAGGTATGAACCCAGAGTGTGTTTAAGGGTGTTCTGAAGCTTAAGAATGTCATATATAACTCCTGATTGAGGTATGAAAATGCCATCATCTCAGTGATTTCAGCCTCACTGCTGGCCATGGCCTCAGTCAGGGTCATTCCAATGATGGCCAGCACTTTCTCCTCCAGAGGGATTAGGACATGCAGGCACATCAGTTTCCCTTCTTTTAGCTTCTGCTGCACCTGATGGTATGTCATCTAGTCCTGCAAAGAAGAGGGAATGAGTGTTGTGCAATCATATTGGCTGATGTGGCTGTCATGGTTCAATAGTTGGCAGTGTGTGCAACCTGTGAGATGAGGGTATGTGAGGGTGAGGTGAAACATATGAATGTTAGGAACTAGGCCTGATTGATAGAAATTGTTTGCCGGTGAGTGATGGAGGTGTGGGAATTGAGCTCTGCCTAAGGCTACAGTTGAATTGGTAGGATATGGCACTTGAAAATGCATTCACTGATCTTGGCAGCCCATGTGAGGTTATTGAACTTCTTGCAGCACTGCATCCAGGTCCTGAGGGTTTGACCCCTGTCCTTGCACTCTATGGTTATCAACTCCCACTTGTCTCTTAACATGGGCTGAAATTTTCGTCCCATGGGTGGAGGTGTGCCTGACCCAAATGGGAGTAAAACAGAGCACAAAGACATCAGGTGAGTATCTTGATGTCATTACGCACTCGTGCAATATTTTGCTCGGCGAGCGCGTGCAGGTGCCTGAGCGACGCCCGCCATTAGTTAACAGCCCACTTAAGGCTCTTGGCAATCCAACTGTCTGTGATCTTCAGTTGCTCATAGGATTTTCTGCTCGTGGCATGTGCAAAACGGGTAGGCGGCTCAAACCTCATCCAAGGGCAGGATAAAAAGGGTCAGTAGCATTGCTGGTGTGAATAGTGAGCAGTTTGGGAGATAGTTTACAGCCCGTTGCTTGTTGGTGCTTGGCAGCTTCATCTCTGTTTGGGGCTTATTTCTTAGCATTTCCAGGCCTCATTTTAGGACTCATTGCTGTCTGCCAGACCCAGAGGATTCAACCCATGTGGACCCTTCTAGATATCAGATAGCCTTCCTTTACCATGGTAATGGGGATTGTGGGCTCTGCTGGGGGCACCTCCTCTGAGGAGGAAGAGAGGGGCAGAAGGGAGAGGAGGCCACGTGTCCCTATGCAGCTTCTAGGGGAGAGACCTGTGGAAGGAGAGGTGCAGGCACAAGGAGTGCAGGGCCATCAGGTAGTCCAAGGTGGAAAGGTCCATAGAACACATCACTATCCTGCTGCCAGGGTTTACAGCCAGTGTTGCAGCTACCTCAATATGTCTGAGGTGCACTGTCAAAGGAGACTCTGCCTCTCAAGGGAGACCATTACCTCCATTTGCCAGAACACAAAAAGCAATAAAGATCAGAGCCACATAAGTCCAGCATTGCATACTGGTGTACCCTGCACCAATTAAATAAAAAGGTGAAGCACACTCAGGCCATGACAACAAATACAAAATTGATTTCATTTTGACAATTACAGACTATTTACATTGACTTCTCTGGTCTTAAGTCCCAGAGCAGTATACATTAATTAAACATAAATGAACATAAGATCACCCGTGATCGGTCCCTCTTGTGCTAATGTGCCTTTAACTTATGCTTGCAAGTGCTGCATCTAGGTGCTCCCCCCTCGCTGGCACCAGCATTGGAGACAGCCTGCTTACTCTGCTGTCTTGTTGGCCTTGATGAGCTTGGCAGTTGACTTCTGGCCAGTGGAGCCTGTGCTGTCTCTGCCTGGGAGGGAGCGGCCAGTGCCACGGCTGGCATCCACCCAGTCGCCACAGCGTCATCAGATGCCACGCTCACTAGGAGAAGGGTGGAGGAGATGCTGCCATCATCCAGAGCACCCTGAGAGGAGCCCACAGAGACGACATGCAGCTGGTATGCAAATGTTAGATTGCTGTAGACCTTCCTGCACAGCATTGATGGATGTGCACCTAGCTGGATACTGGGTGCCTCATCCATCTCCCACACTGACACTGACCACCTGAGGTCTCTGCCTATGTGGGGGCTTGCAGCTCTGAGCGCAATCCCAGGAACCTCTTATTCTGTCCCTGGAGTTGCCTCTCCATGAGAGTCACCACTCTCTCAATGGAGGAGGCAGTGTACTCGCCTATGATGGTCAACGCAGTGTTCACGCTCCGCATGGACTCTGCTATCATGGAGACTGTGGCACCAGACGCTTATGAATCTCCACCAGATCCTCCCGCACATCTTGCTGGACATCCAGTATCTGCTGCCTAATGGATGACTCCAGAGGCTCATCATCAGCCTTCGACTGAGCATCGTCCTGGCTTCCAGCTGCCCTCAGACTGCCAGCACCCTGGGCACTCTCTGCCTCCGCTTGCACTTCAAGTGAGTGTGAAGTGACCTCACCAATGTGAATTCAGATACTAACCGCCGATCTAATGCCCACCGAGGTGCTGTTATCTGCGTTGATGCCTGCTTCAGAGAGCAGGTGTGATGCAGGTGACAGTGACACCCAGTTGTCCTCTGGCATCAGGCATGAACCTTTGGGGTCTGCAGATGAGAAGCTTGCTGGCAAACCTAAAAGGGAGAAGAAGGACAAGTCATTAGTTTAAGTCATCACACAGTTACTGTGCGTGCCAGGCACGCTGGTGAGTCAATGGAGATCTGCATCATGGTGCCATTGCTTCCCAACCATCAATGGAGACGCCAGGTTCATGGCTCACCTCAATGAGGAGACTGCACTAGAAACGTTGCACAATCCAAAAGTCTCACCACTATGTACTGTGCTCTTACCTTCATCTGGCACTGCCGCCTCTCCACGCCCAGTTGCATGGTGAACATGCCGGTTCTCCAGCTCCAGGGTATCTTGCTTCAACTGGGAGAGCATCAGCAAGCAGGGTGGGCCTCCACCTATATGTGCCCTCTTGGCTTAGTTATGGCTTGTCTTCTCCTGGAAGGCCAGAGGAGCATTGATTAGTCCTCTCTCTACCTGCAGCGTCACTGCAGCCTGGCCAACCCCAGCTGCGGAACACCTCACAGAGCACATCTGAGTCATAGCCCTTGAGCCGCAAGGCACTCAGTCGAAGCAGCTGGGGCTCACCCCCTTGGCTAGCTCCGGTGGCCCTGACTGTTGGCACTCAGGCTTTAGCACCCCTGAGGTCCACAGGGCGATATCCAGACCTTAACACTTCTGCACACTGACCCATGCCAACATGGTACTCACTCATCCTGAGCACAGCAGGTCATTGAAGTGCTTCTGGCACTGCACCCAGTTGTGCCGCGGCAGGTCGTGGCTGCTCACCCAGGCTGCTACCTCCTCTCATGACCTCTTGGTGAGGTGTGGTGGCCTCCTCCTCCCATCTCTGTGGATAAGGGTGTCCCTCCTGGAAGCCGCCTCCAACAGGACTGCGAGGCACTCATCCGAAAAGCGGGGTGCCTAGTGCCCACCTGACCTGCCCTCCTGCCTGGCATTTGCTGCCGCACTCGAGTGCATCATCAGAATGGCAGCCAGGCTTCCTTCTTTATACAGGCCACCGGCTCACCATTGGACCCGGCGGCAAACAGGACCCCGACCCTGCTCATAAATAGCCCCTTAAATAGCCCGCCAGCTTGAAATCGGGGTCGGGCCCCGAACGTGGGCAGAGGTCCGTTTTGCAGCCATTCCTGGGCCCACCTGCCGTGCCTGCCCAACGAGGGCAAAATCCAGCCCCATGTATCTGGAGGTCCCCTTGGCCTTCTGTGGCACAGAACATCTCTTCCCTTTTCTACCCCCTTCACCAAGCCTCCATTGCAGCCTCTGAAAATCTTGGGGCTGACTCTCTGACATGTCATGCCATTATTCAATGTTTCACTGGTCAGGCTCACTTTCTGCAAGACTGCCAGCACCTGCTTTAGCCACAATGCACCCCCTCTTCATAAAGATAGATCAAAAATGTTGTCATTTTTGACCCATCATTGTTGCTGTGACAAAATCCTGGAACTCCTTCCTAACAACATTGTGGATGTATCTACACCACATAAACTGCAGTGGTTCAAGAAGGTAGCTCACCACCACCTTCTCAAGGGCAATTAGGGATGGGTACTAAATGCTGGCCTAGCCAGTGATGCCCACATCCTGTAAAAGAATAAAAAACATGCAGGGCAGACAGCATCCATGGAGAGAGAACCAGAATTAATGGGCTGAAGTTTCCCAGCCCCACAGGGCGATTTGGAGGTGGGTGATGAGATATGACAAGGAAAATGCGAATGACACACATGGACCATCTCCACATGCTCCCAGTTCCATGCACATTTCCATGAAGTGGTATCCCAGCAGCGCTGCTATGCACGTGACAGTAGCAGATAGCTAATTAATGGGGCAATTAGCCAATTGTGAAATTAGATTGCAATTTTTCCAACAGCGCACTCCACTGTGTCAGATGCCTGTAAATTGAGCAGAGGTGGCTTGACACTGGGAGGCCTGAGCCACAAATCATGTGAGGCCTTTTATTAAGTTGCCAACATCAATTTGCATTGCTCAGGTTTCCCCTGCAGAAGGCATGTCATTGCAGCCACCTCATGGAGACTAATGTCTCTGCTAATGAAGTTCTTGTTGCACTCCACTCCCACTGAAGCTATCTCCATGGTGCTGCTGACACTCCTGCTGCTGGCCCCTCAGCAGCCACACAACAAAGCTGATCAGCAGGCCCTATCCACAGGCCACACTGAGCCAAGACCTCCCAAAGTTGGAACCCGGTTGCCAGCGCTAATTGAACGGGACTCCTGGAGGCAGGTGCTATGGAATTGATCAAGGCTGACCTCAGGATTATGACTCAATCTGCTGAATATTTCAGCATTTTCTGTTTTTATTTCAAATTTCCAGCATCCGGAGTATTTTGCCCTCATTCCACTTTAAGCAGTTCAGGCTAGTTTTAATTGTGCTAGCCAGTCACAATATCGACCCCTTGCTCAGGTATCCAGCCAACCAACTATTTGGTCAGCACTGGCTGGATGCTGAAATCATTGAAACGAGCTGACAGCATGAAGTTGGTATGCTGCCTGCATTGTAATCAATGGATGCAGGTTAATCAAGTGTCATAATTGCCATGCAAGTTTTCAGTTTCTGTTGAATTTAGTTAACATTAAGTGCAACACAGGTGCCACACCAACTTGGATTGGTGCAGAACAGAGACTCAATTATCTTGCTGCAAAGAACAATAATGGCGTTGAGTATCTGAGCTTGTATATACATTTTACAAACCCACCAACAAGTGAGGTTCAGGTTCTGGAACTCCCTCCCTAACAGCACTGTGGGTGTACCTACACCACATGGATTGTAGCAGTTCAAGAAGGCAGCTCACCACCACCTTCTCCACGGCAATTAGGGATGAGCAATAAATGCTAACCTAGCCAGCGACACCCACACCCCACAAATGAATAAACAATGGTCTGCTCTTTTTTTCCAATTTTTTTTCTCTTTATTAATTAGCTCCAACTATAGTATGTTATTTTGTAATGTGCTGGGTAATCTATTAATGTCAGATCATTTCACTCTGAATCAAAACTTGTTGTGTCACTTTCAATATCCTTCTGTAGTGCTACACTTCACCTCCATCAGTTTGCTGCAGGACAGACAGAAGACTGAAAAAAATATATTAGCTCAAAAATAATTACAAAGAAAAGACCTCCCTAACTTTCAAAACTGGGAGCTGACGTTTTTTTCTGTCTTCATTTTATTCCTGGTGCTTATTATCCAGCAATAAATCCAGATTTATTACCCAGCAGTACTCCAGTCATGAAGCATCTCCCAGCCTTTTACTTCACACAGCTCCCAGATGCATGGCCACAGCCAAACAATGGTATCAAGACAAAGGTCTGCATAAATTATAACTAATGGCATGGAATAGACAACAGTTCTAATGCTGTTATGTTTCTGATGACATTTAGAATACACTCATCCCTCGTCTCCATCATTTATAATGCTATTAACCCCCTCTATTAGATATACTGCTTTGTAATCACTTTCTCCTGTCCATAGATCTAAATATTTCCAAAAAAAAACAAAGAAGTCAGCAATACTATATTATGATTTTTATTTAAGTCTGCAATTGTTTAAATCACCAGGAAGTGACTGTATCTATTAGTGAACTTAAATAAAAAACCAAATGAATAGTTAAAAATCACATCACGTCAATAAAACCTGTATATTTGCAGCCTTTGATAAATGATTTCTATTTTGTGTTCTTGGTTCTATTTCTGAAGGTACGGGGAAACATCAGTAATGGCTTTGCTTGGTATTATGTTTTCAAAATGGGAAACCCAGATCAAACAGTGGACTTAAGTTTCAGGCACACTTAAGAAAGTTGATTGATGATCTGAACAGGTGAGGGGATTTGCCACTGGCACTATTTGTGAGTATAGACACCATTAAAATTGAACATGATACCAAAACAAAATGATCAAATTGCATCAATTCTTTTGGAGATTCTTATAATTTGCTTTAACTAAAATTTAAAGAGTCATTCTTTACCTTATATGGAGGAGACGTGCATTGCTGTGAGTCTAGATTACAAAATTTCAATGGAATGTCATCTTGGGATGCACATTAACAATATTTGTTTAAATTAAATTAAATGTAGGATGAATCTAACCACTCTTAAATCCCAAGCATTGCATGTGTTCCGGCAAATGAAGATTATTAAATATACACCACTTTTTAATCCTAAAATCCCTTTGCTGCCTTGAACTGACTCTGAATTATATCTCTGGAAATAATGCATTAACTGCTGAGGAAGAACACATGAAGCATGCACAATACAAAATAATTGATTCAGAAACCTTTTAGTGAACAACAATAACATTCTTCCTTTTCTCAAAAGACATAAGCAGCAAAATTTGGCTCCGCCATGCTTGTATTTTAACATTACAGGTGATGTTTTGAGTCCAAGATTTCATTCACTCCATGCATGCACACTTGTAATATGGATTGCACCAGATGCCATTTTGGTAAGGACATTAACATAGGCGTTAGGAGCATACACTGGAAATATGCAAACTAAGCAGGCAGTGATGTCATTCCTACAGGAATGGCTGGAAGACGACTGAATTCATCCTCAATTTCCTGGAAGTTACTGAAAGCAATCTGGGAGATTTTAAAACGATAACTCTGTGATCCTGTAATTCATACAGGAGCTCTGGGCGGACAGTCCCTGGCCACAGTACATTCATGAACCATGATGATTGCAGCCACAGTGTGGTGCAGTGTGGTGACATATAATGTAAACTGACGGCCGCACACACATACTGTGCTCATGAACGTGACTGCGTTCATGAACATGTTTTTCCGTCAGCACTGCCTGAGCCTCAACCTCAAGAGGAGAGAGAGAGAGAGAGAATCTAGAAGGCCGTTTGCTGCTGGGCTAGAAAAATTTCATTGGGCAGAATTTTCTGGCTGACATTCAGGTGGCGGAGCCCACACATCAGCGCTTAAAATGTCGCGTGCTGACATCACGCGAGTGTCCTGAGGTCAGCGCATGGCATTGCGATATTTAGGTTGGTGGGAGCGCTATGCAGTGGCACGGGCGCCCGCCATCAATTAAAGGCCTTGATAAGGCCCTTAAGTCAGCAATTGACGATGATTTTGAGGAGCCTGTGCAAACTTTGGCTTGGCGCATGGGCCCAACAGGCAGGCGGGTAAGTGATTTTTTAACAAAACTCGTACTGGTGGGATATGTGGGCTCAGAGGGGTTGTTCATATTTTTTCTGAAGTATTTAATGCAGAAAGTGGTTGAAACTTGCCTGTGTGATTGTTATCAGTTCAGATTGATTTCTCTGTACTTTGAAGCTTCAGCTTACCAGAATGCAGACAGTATTCTTTATCGGGTCTGCAGCTTTCCGGAGGCCTCCTTTTAGGCTGGGTATGGGTTCTGACATCTCCACTGGAGGCAGCTCCTCTGAGGAGGAACGGAGGGATAGAATAAGGAGGAGGCCAGGAGTGGACAATCAGCCTCCAGGGGAGCCACCTTTGGGAAGCCAGGTGCAGGCACAAGGGGCGCAGGGCCAAGAGGTTGTCCAAGGTGGAAGGTGCTGCAGAAGACGTCACTATCCTGCTGCCAGGGTTTACAGGCGGCAAAGCAGTTACCTCAATATGACTGAGGTGCAGTGCCGAAGGACGTTCCGACTGTCAAAGGAGACAGTACACTTCATCTGCCAGATGATTTGCCCTGAGATCTCTCCTAACTGTGTGGACGGACACTCCATGCCAGCGGCTCTGAAGTTGCCCTCCATTTCTATGCATCTGGCTCCTTCCAGGGCTCAGTGGGTGATCTTTACGGTGTCTCCCAATCATCTGTCCACACTTGTGTCAAGCAGGTTACCGACGCTCTGTTCGCTCATGCATTGACCTTCATCTACTTCTGCTGCAACCAGGCAAGTCAGGCACAGTGAGCCAGAGGCTTCGTGGCCATTGCTGGCTTCCCCTGCATCCAGGGTGCTATAGACTGTACACATGTGGCCATCAAGGTGTACTTTGTCAACAGGAAGAGCTTCCACTCCATGAACATGCAGATAGTGTGTGACCACAGGATGCTGATTCTACAAGTCTGTGCAAGGTACCCAGGCAGCTCCCACGATGCCTACATCCTCAGACGCTCCCAGGTGCCGGCGCTCTTCCTGGACAGTTGGCTGCTGGGTGACAAGGGCTATCCCCTCTGAAAGTGGCTCATGATGCCAATCTGCCATCCAAGAACAGAAGCTGATTAGCGGTACAATAGGAGCCACGGCACCACAAGGGCTGTGGTGGAGAGTACCATCGGTCTTCTCAAAATGTGCTTCCGTTGCCTGGACCACTCAGGGGATGCACTCCAGTACCCCCCAGGTCGTGTCTCTGTGATAGTGGTAGCATGCTGCATTCTGCACAATCTTGTGCTGGAAAGGGGGGATGCAGTAGATTATGAAGACCTTGAAGCACTGAATGAGGCTGCACATGATAAATTCAACAGTGGCTCAGAGGATGAGGAAGCACAGGGCCATGCTGAGGGGCTGAATGCCAACCTGCTACTACACCAAGGAGGCAGGGACACCCAGGACAACGGGACAATTTAATCCAAAGAAACTTCAGCTAGCTGCACACACATGGATCTGCAGGACCAGCATTGCCTGGCGCTTCAACACGTGGCACTTAGGTGCTACATCTTCCACCCCATCAGCTGCAACTAAGGGCTTAGTACAGAAACATCAATGTCCACTCAAACATTCATGAGATCTCTGTAAAACATACAAATGTAGCACAAAGGAAACACCCTCAGCCATGGTCAGAAAAGTCTAACATCAAACACAAACATCTCTCTTACAAACATAACTATTTTTTCCCTAATCTAGGGCCAACACAAAATCACCAGTGACATACCCATGGAGTGCCCAACGTGCCTTATACTTTCGTTTGCGGTTGTTACATCTAGATGCTGCCTCATCGCTTGGAGTGGCTTGTGAAGCACCCTGCTGGCTCTGCTGTCCTGTTGGCCTCGATGACCTTGGCGGGTGTCCTCTGGCCTGTGGAGCCTGTGCTGGCCCCACCTGGGAGGGAGTGGCCAGTTCCAGAACTCACACCTCCCCAGTTGTCGCAGCCTCAATGGATGTAACGGTCACTGGCAGAGGGGTGGAGGAGCTGCTGCCCTCATCCGGAGCACCCTGAGAGGAGCTCGCAGCAACGACAGGCAGCTGCTGCGCCGACGTGAGGTCACATTGGACTCCCTGCTCACCGCAGATGGATGGGCACCGAGCGGCGACACTTGGCCCAGAACATCTCTCACATTGGGAATGACCACCTGTGGCCATTACCGCTGTGAGGGCTTGCAGGTCAGAGTGTAACCCAATCAGAAGAGTCTCCATCCGATCGAAGCCCCTCTCCATGAGAGTCGCCAATCTCTCAGTGGAGGACAAAAAACAAAAAACAAAAAACAAAAAACTGCAGATGCTGGAAATACAAAACAAAAACAGAATTACCTGGAAAAACTCAGCAGGTCTGGCAGCATCGGCGGAGAAGAAAAGAGTTGACGTTTCGAGTCCTCATGACCCTTCGACAGAACTAGGCGAATCCCAGGAAGGGGTGAAATATAAGCTGGTTTAAGGTGGTGGGGGGGTTGGGTTGGGTGGGGGGAGAGAAGTGGAGTGGGGCGGTGTGGGGGGAGAATAAAAGATTTAAAAATATTTTAAAATAATGGAAATAGGTGGGAAAAAGAAAAATCTACATAATTTATTGGAAAAAAAAAGGAAGGGGGAAGAAACAGAAAGGGGGGTGGGGATGGAGGGGGAAGGTCAAGACCTAAAGTTGTTGAATTCAATATTCAGTCCGGAAGGCTGTAAAGTGCCTAGTCGGAAGATGAGGTGTTGTTCCTCCAGTTTGCGTTGGGCTTCACTGGAACAATGCAGCAAGCCAAGGACAGACATGTGGGCAAGAGAGCAGGGTGGAGTGTTGAAATGGCAAGTGACAGGGAGGTTTGGGTCATTCTTGCGGACAGACCGCAGGTGTTCTGCAAAGCAGTCGACCAGTTTACGTTTGGTCTCTCCAATGTAGAGGAGACCGCATTGGGAGCAACGAATGCAGTAGACTAAGTTGGGGGAAATGCAAGTGAAATGTTGCTTCACTTGAAAGGAGTGTTTGGGCCCTTTTATTTTTAAATCTTTTATGTTCCCCCCACCCCCACTAGAGCTATACCTTGAGTGCCCTACCATCCATTCTTAATTAGCACATTCATTTAGATAATATCACCAACTTCGACACCTATGTGTTCTTTTGTTCTGCTGTCTGTGACATCTTTTGATGATCTGCTTCTATCACTGCTTTTGCCTACAACACCACCCCCCTCCACTTCTCTCCCCCCACCCAACCCCACCCCCCCACCACCTTAAACCAGCTTATATTTCACCCCTTCCTGGGATTCGCCTAGTTCTGTCGAAGGGTCATGAGGACTCGAAACGTCTTTTCTTCTCCGCTGATGCTGCCAGACCTGCTGAGTTTTTCCAAGTAATTCTGTTTTTGTCTCAGTGGAGGACGTCTGACGTTCTGAGGTTCATGCCTTCGCTTACACATTACCTGGACTCCTCCACCACAGAGACCAACTGAAGCACACCCTCATGCAACCCTGCCAGATGCTCCCGCGCACTCTGCCTCTTGTCCTGCAGCTGCTGCATTGATGACATCTCCAGAGGCACATCATCACTGCCTGACTCAGCATGTGCCTGGTCCCCTGCAGTCCTCCAGCTGCTCGCGCCATCGGCAATCTCTGTCCATGCCACCTCCTCCAGCGATTGTGAAGTGCCCTCTCCACTGTGGCCCGGGACACTAGCCAACGTTACATTCCCCACTGAAGTGTTTGTCGCTGCGCTTGTGCCTGGCTCACTGAAAGGATGTGATGCAAGTTGCATTGTTGGCCCTCAGACTTGGATGGGGAGCTCTGGACTTGTTGGTGGCGGCCATGCAGTGGTGATGCTGAAATTAACAACAAGGACAGTGCATCAGTTAGCGTTAAGTCAGTAACACCTTTCTTCCCTTTCCCCCCCAGCCTCATAAGTCACTCACCCTTCAAGAACCTAAGGAGACGAACATTCGTGGGCTGGTAAATAGTCAAGAGGAGGCCCAACCATTACACACGTATACAGACAGGCTGGTCAGATGGCCTAAGGAATGCCACATGGAATGTTATGTGGATAAGTGTTCGGTTAAGCACTTGGGCAAGACAAGCAAGGTACGGGAATACATGAGTAATGGTAGGACCGTGGGAAGCCACGACGATTACAGGGACTTACTGGGCAGACCCAAAAGGTAGCAGAACAGGAACATAAGACGTTTAACAAGGTCAAAGCCAGACGTGCCTTCATTAGACGAGCAATACAATGTAAGAAAAGGGAGGTCATGTTGCGAGTGCAGAAAACAATGTCGAGGTCACATCTACACTTCTGTGTCCAGTTGCGACCTGTGCTTCATGGGAGGGATGTCATTGGAGTGGGGAGAGTGCAGAGGTTCCTGACCTGGATGCATGCTGGCCTGGAGAGTTGGAGTGATGGGGAAACATTGCAAACACTTACGACTTATGCTGTGGAGCACAGGAGATTGACAGGTCACATTATTGACCTTCATACCGTTATGAGGGGCGTAGAACGGCTGGACAGAAGACAACATTTCCCCTTGGTGCAGGGATGACTGATGTGGTGGCATATATTTAAGTTGAGTGCTATGAGGTTGATAGGTGAGGTGCTGGGGACCTTTTGGACAGAGTAATGTGGGACGCACTGGCTGAAAGGGTGGTGGAGGTACAAACCTTCCTAAGATGCAAAACATCTTTGGATGTGCAACAACGATGCCATAGCATGTTAGGCCATGGGGATAGTGGTCTCAAATGGATAAGGCGACTTTGGAAGGTGCCAGAGACGCACATCCTCAAGGAGCTGAGGGACCTTTGTGTATGACCCACAATTCTGACTGTATCAGTCTGTGAATGAGCAGTGTTGCTACATTAACGATTGCAGCAATCATCAGTGGTTTGGATGGTGGGGAGACAGAGTGGATGGGACTGTGGTCCTCAAATACCTGGCCGCTGCACCCCAGCCTCGCCGACACCTGTCGCCTGCCTCCTCGCCAGCTCCATGGCCTGCTCCTCATACCTGGTGAGGTGCTGCAGCACGGCGTGCCCACCACCAGTGCACTGGCACTTTCTCAGATTGTGCTCTGTTTTTGCCTGCAGAATAGAGAAGAGGATTTATTAGGGATGATCACTCATGTACTCTGCACGCGCATGCTGCACCCCAACCACAGTGGCCCATCTGAGGCCTCCAGTGGCTCCAGTCCATACTACTGGTGATCAGTCCCCAGAAGATAGCACAGCTGGTCCCAAACCCCTCCCCCAACGACCACCTTTGACACATTCGGAGTCCATCACTTAGCGCCCATGGCAAGGAGGTGTAACTAGGTGCGGCGCCGAGGCCAGCAGATTGCTCGTGGCCACGACACCTTGAGGCTCCCCTTCCACCATCTCATCACCATCAATAAGACATGTGTTGGAGTTCTGAGTATGTGTCTAGCTGCCTTCCCTGCAGGTTGCCCCCGGACTACTCAAATGCGACAAACACCAACATATGCTGTGGGGAGAACCCATCTTCTCCTCAACCATGAAGGCTGGTGTAAGCATGGTCACTATCTGTTTGTCCACCCAGCGTGCGCCAAATGCCCAATGCAGTAACGACACTAAGACATTGGGGAGGGGGGCTCAAAGGCTAAGGCTACCTGCTGGATCAAATGGCCAAGGCCGACATGGTACTCACCCTTCCAGAGCCCAGCAAATCATTGAAGCGCTTGCGGCACTGCATTCCTGTGCACTACACAGTATCATGAGAGTTAACAACCTCCACCACCTCCTGCCACGCCTGCCTGGTGATGTGGGGAGCCCTCCTCCTCCCATCCTCTGGACACAAAATATCCTGACGGTTGGACACCTCTTGGAGGAGGAAAGCAAGGCAGACATCTGAGAACCGAGGGGCACAGTGGCCCCCCAGCTGGCCTATCCTGCAGCCTGCCGCCCCCCCCCTCCTCCTGTGCCCTCAAACCAGCACGTCCTTCTCTGTGAGTGGCCATGGTGCACTGCCTCAAGGAGGCTGCCTGGCCACTCTTTATACAGACTGCCAGTTCCCCATTGGAACCGGTGGTCTGAGCATGCCCGCTGCCGATTCGATTTTCCCGTTGTACATGAGTCGCAAACCCGCTGGGCGTGTCTTAATTGGTCCACCCACCCGTCAAGGGCAAAATTCAGCCCATTGATTTAAAAGGCCTAAAATCCTAGAAACTTAGAAAGCTTTTCCCACCAAGAGACTTGACTCAGACTCACTCGAGCCAAGGTGATCTGGTAAAAGAAGACCTAACAGTATTAATAGCTATTATCACAGCTTAAAAAAAACCTAAAATAATGAATGAGGCAGGTGAGGGGAATTCCTTCACAACTGGCAATAGTGGTGGCACAATAAAAACAGAAAGTATTTTTGCTGTTTTAACAATGATTGCTGCAAAGAATGTGCATTTGAAAATTGGCGTTGCAAAGTTGACACAGTTACGGTAGAATGCATTCTATGTCATCAAGGTTTTTCAGTGAAATACAAGGCAAGAGAAGCACTGACCATCCATGCAGAGTGTACAAAACATAAAGAACTAGAGAGGCAACAGAAAGGAATTCCACAAATCACACTGCTTCTTTTTAACCAAAAGAGACTCATCACAAGAAAATCTGGGGACTGCAGCTGAAGTGGGACAAGTTTACCAGTGTACTTTGTGCAATTTAAGTTATGCAAGCCAAGATTGTAGGCAAAAAAAATGCTTCCAAGAATTTTACCTGACTGAAATTGTGAGAAATATGTCTTTTGGACAGACACAATCAACCAACATAGCAGAAAGTATTTTGACACCAAAATCGCA
Organism: Carcharodon carcharias; assembly: GCF_017639515.1. Taxonomy (NCBI): domain Eukaryota; kingdom Metazoa; phylum Chordata; class Chondrichthyes; order Lamniformes; family Lamnidae; genus Carcharodon; species Carcharodon carcharias. Next base: position 119,609,454 of record NC_054477.1, read on the forward strand.
CAAACTTTTGCTTAAGGATGCAGACAGTTTTTTTTCAGTTGGATCTGATGCCTCCAACAAAGGAAATAAGAAATTCTTCCAGGTAACCATCTGTCACTTTTCTGCTACAGAGGACATTAAGCATAGTTTGCTTGATTTTTACAACGATAATGATGAGACAATTGACGCAATTGTGACATGTGTCTTCAAAATTCTACAGGTGCATGGTCGCAGCAGTAATAATGTGTTCTTACATGGCTGACAATGCCTCTGTGAATGTTGGAAAACATAGGTCAGTGTATCATAAACTCAAACAGCTTAATGACTGACTGATACAGATGAGATGCAAATGCCATATCATCCACAATTTCCTCAAACATGGGAGGAGGGCATTGAGTTTTGATATAGAAGCACTCATCCTCGAGGTATACAATGAGTTTTCTTCCTCAGCCAAGAAGACATAATCTCTTAAGTCCTATTTCAAGCTTGTTGAAATGGAACACAAAGATGTGCTTCAGTACAGACCAACAGGGTGGCTGACATTTCTGCCCATTACTGAACAAGTATTAGAAAGCTTGCTAGTATTGAGGGCATACTTCTTGTCAGAAGGGGAAGAAGAATGTGTGAAGATTGTGAAGATTGTCTGGTACTTTGTATACTTCCAGTGCATGTTCCTAACACCTGTGATAATGTTCTCATCAAAGTGGCATTCAGTGAGGAAGAATATGAGTCTCTCTCTCTTTGTAATGTTTACTTTCTACACAACCTGATGGGAATGTTTCACAATACTGTGAAAAAAACTGGAATGTACAATAAAAACAGAAAATGATGGAAAAACTCAGCAGGTCTGGCAGGATCAGTGGAGAGAGAAACAGAGATAATGCTTCAAGTCCAATACGATTCTTCTTCGGAACTGGAATATGACAATGTCAGCTGTAAGAAACTGTACAGTGTCATGGAAAGCCTCCATTCAAAACCAAAGAAGAAGGGAGGAAAAATTCTAGAGAAGATCAGACCAAGTCATTTTGGGCAATGTTTCACCATCTGACAACAGAAAATTCCAAGAGGAAGCAGATAAGACATTGATGTGGAACATTGCATACATGGAGAAATGTTATGATGTCAAAACATCGGTTTTCAAACAAATGGTAGTGCTCTCACTTGACAATGATGTGACATAGTCTGATAGAAGACTCTCGCTACATAGAGATTGACATTGACAAGCTGTGTGATGACTATTGAATTTTACAACAATCAATAGAAAAGATTGTCTCAAATGAGCAGAGAATAGATCAAAGATGTGTGGGGGTTTTCTGACAAATACCAGAGACAGAGAGTGGTGGCAGCCAAATATTGAAATTCGTCTCTTTCACACTTTCCATTCCTGTATCCAATGCCGACTGCAAGAGAGATTTCAGTTTAATGGCACAACTGTGGTCCAAGGACAGAAACAGATTAAATGATAGGATTGTGAAAGCAGAGCTGCAGGTAAAATTGAACTTCAATATGTCCTGTGCAGAAAGAGAACATGGAGTTGCCTATAGCAGCAAGAGGCCAGCAGAAATAAAGGTTTAAAAGAAAGGCAGCAGAGGGTAATGACATTCTGCAGGTTAGGGACCAATAAGGGGAATTATGTGTGGAGGCAGGGGGCTTGGCTGAGGTGTTAAATGAATGCTTTGCATTTGTCTTTACCAAGGAAGCAGATGCTCCCCAGCCATGGTGACAGAGGAGAAAAAGTCTTGTCACTAGAAAGGTTCAAAATTGATAAGGAGGACTTAAAGTTGGGCACCGGTCACATCCTTCAGTCTTCTCTAGGCTCAAGGGGAATGCCAGAGGAATGGAGAATTGCAAACATTACGCCCTTGTTCAAAAAGGGTTGTAAGGATAAGCCCAGCAATTACAGACCACTCAGTTTAATCTCAGTGGTGGTGAAGCTTCTAGAAATAATTAGCCAGGATAGAATAAAATGGAAAAATGTGGGTAGATTAGGAAGATCCAGCATGGATTTCTTAAGGGAAAATCATGTATAACTAACTAGGTGGAGATTTTTGAAGAGGTAACAGAGAAGGTTGATGAGGGTAACACTGTTGATCTGGTGTACATGGACTTTCAAAAGGCATTTGATACAGTGCCGCACAACAGACTTGTGAGAAAGGTTATAGCTTATGGAATTAAAGGGACAATAGAAACATGGATATAAAATTGGCTGAGTAATAGGAAGCAGAGAGTAATGGTCAATGGATATTTTTCAGGCTGGAGGAAGGTTTGTAGTGGAGTTCCCCAGGGGTTAGTATTGGGACCCTTGCTTTTCCTGATATAGTTTAATGATCTAGATCTTGGTGTGCAGGGGACAATTTCAGAGTTTGTGGATGATACGAAGCTTGGGAGTGTTGCAAACTGTGACAAGGACAGTGTAGAACTTAAAAAGGACATAGACAAGTTGGTGGAGTGGGCAGATAGGTGGCAGATTAAGTTCAGTGCAGAGAAGTGTGAGATGATGCATTTTGGTAGAAAGGACATGGACAGACAATATAAAATAAGGGGTACAACTCTGAAGGGTGTGTAGGAGCAGAGGGACCTGGGTGTATATGTGCATAAGTCATTAAAGGTTGCCGGACAAGTGGCAGTTAATAAAGCATTCAATATCCTGGACTTTATTAATAGGGGCAGAGAGTACAAGAGTGAGGAGGTTATGCTGAATGTGTTAGACCTCAGCTGGAGAGTTGTGTACAGTCCTGGGCACCACATTTTAAGAAGGATGTGAATGCATTGGAAAGAGTGCAGAAGAGGTTTACAAAAATGAGAAACTTCAGTTATGAAGATAGATTGGAAAAGTTGGGACTGTTTTCCTTGGAGAGGACAAGGCCAAGAGGAATTTTGATAAAGGTGTTCAAAACCATGAAGGAGCCTGACAGAGTAGATAGGGAGAAACTGTTCCTGTTCACAAAAGGATCGAGAACGAGAGGGCACAGATTAAAGTGATTTGCAAAAGAAGCAAATCCGATGTGAAAAGAAGTTTCTCGCACTGTGGGTGGTTTGCGTCTGGAAGGCATTGCCTGAAAATGTGGTGGAGGCAAGTTCAACTGAGGCATTCAAGAGAGCATTAAATGATTATTTAAATAGAAACAATGTGCTGGGTTATGGGAAAAGGCAGGAGAATAGCACAGAGTCCATAATGCTCATTCAGAGAGCTGGTACAGACATGATGACCTAAAAGGCCTCCTTCTGCATTGTAACAGTTCTGTGATTCTCTGAGATGACCAGCTTTAAGGTGAAAACAACATTTAATTATAACTGATTAAGTATTTTAAAGTTTAAAGCTCTTCATTGTTGTTGCTCCAACTGTAGCTAGCTAACAAATACTCAAAAAGATGTGTAAATCTTGGTTTGAAATAAAATTATCATTTCGGTAACTGGAGCTGTTGGGCTTAACACAGCAGTTGTGGAACATAAGTGGCCACAACCTACCTTGAGCTCTTGACAAATGTGGGGCATTTAAAAAGCAGAAAATGACAGAAACAAAGCCTCGCAATGTACTGCAATCTCTGGATTTTAGAACCAGGGTTTGTCTTGCAAAAATTCAATTATCTGATTGGAATTTGTGAACCTAAATCGATCCAAATGATTGGATGTTGTTTACTGCCAATCAAATTGTTTGAGATTATAACTGAACAACCTTTAATTCAGCCAGACACCAATTCATTTAATTTAGATCCAGGACCATAAACAATTTAAAAGATCATGACATACAGTGTACAATATTTGTCAATATTTATAAGGCAGTAAAGTTATTGTGACTTCCTTATACAGGTCCTAGCAGACTAGTATTAGCAGGAACAACACAGGTATAGGGCAGGTGGATGGCATAGCTCTGAAGCTCAGTAAATGTGCACAGGTTGAACTGACAGGTCAATCAATGACATCATCATTTTTGGGGGAAAAAATCTCCAGGAATGGCTTCAGTCACAGTTGGCAACCACAGTCAGTGTGTAACACTGATTTGATGCAAGCTATGCCATTTTTACCTCAAAGCTCTAGCTAATGCCTATTCTTAAACATGTACAGCTGAACACATGTTTACAGCAGGGGCACCCCAGTATTATTTCCAGCAATCATCAGTTAGTTTCAGGTTAGCTTCTGACTGATTTTGACAGACTGTCGATGAGTTTGTAGAATTACTGTTAGAAAAGAAAAACATAAGAAATAAGAGCAGGAGTACACCATATGGCTCCTCAAGTGTGCACCTCCACCACCCCCCCCTCCATTCAGTACAATCGTGGCTGATCTTGGGCTTCGTCCCTACTTTCCTGCCTGCTCCCCATATCCCTTAATTCCCTAAGAAATAAAAAATCTGTCCATCTCATCCTTTTAATATATTCAATGATGGACCATCCACACATCTCTGTGTTAGAGAATTCCAAAGATAGATAACAATTTGAGTAAAGACATTTCTCCTCATCTCAGTCCTAAATGGCCAGCTCCTTAGCCTGAGACTGTCCCTGTGTTCCACATTCCACAGTCCGGAAAAACAATCTCCCAATATTTACCCCATCAAGTCCCTTCAGAATCTTGTATGTTTCAATGAGATCTCCTCTCATTTTTCCAACTCCAGAGAATATATACCCAATTTGCTTTGCCTCTCATCATAGGAAAACCTTGCATCCCAGCTTGAATCTAATGAACCTTTGCTTGACTGCCTTAAATTGCAAGTATATCTTTCCTTAAATATGAAGACCAAAATTGCACATATTATTCCAAGTATGGTCTTGCCAAAGCCCTATGCAATTGGAGCAATGCTTCTTTATTCTTGTACTCCAATCCCCCTACCATAAAAGTCAACATGCCATTTGCTTTCCGAGTTGCATGCTGTACTTGTATGCTAACTCTTGGTGCTCCATGAACAAAAACACACAAGTCCCTTAACCATTGACATTTACAAGTTTCACAACTTTTAAAAAATAGTCTGTTTTTCTATTCCTATGACCAAAATGAATAGCTTCACACTTATCTGCATTATACTCCATCTGCCATATTGATGCACACTCGTTCAACCTGTCTAAGTCTCTTTGTAGATACTTTGTGTCCTCCTCACCGCTTGCATTCCACCTAGCTTTTTATCATCAGCAAACTTAGATACATTACTCTCTCTTTATCTAAGCCATTAATATAGATTGTAAATAGCTGAGGCTCAGCAATGATACTTGCAGCACTCCATTAATCACAGCCTGGCAACTTGAAAATGTCATATTTATTCCTACTCTGTTTCCTGTCTGTTAAACAATCCTCTATCCATATTAATATATTACCTCAACTCTGTGAACCCTTACCTTGTGCACCTTGTGCATTAACCTTTGTGTGGCACTTTATTGAATACCTTTTTGAAATCTATGTATAATACATTTACTACTCCTCTTTATCTACCCTACTAGTTACATCCTCAAAAACCTCAAATTTGTCAAACATAATTCCCCTTTTGAAAAACCATGTTGACCTTGTCTGATCATACTATGATTTTCTAAATGCATTGTTAAGATTAAGCTGATAATAGATTCAAGTGCTTCCTTGGTAACTGATGTCAGGCTAATTGTCCTGTAGTTCCTGTTTTTGCTCCCCTTCCTTTCTTGATTAGCGGTGTTATACTTGTTTACTTTCAATCTGCTTGGACTGTTCCAGAATCTAGGAAATTTTCGGAAATCATAGCCAGTACATCCACAATCTATTTTAGGATGCTAGGATGTACCAGAACACAAGAATACAAGAAATTGGAGCAGGAGTAGATCATATGGCCTGTCGAGCTTGCTCTGCCATTCATGGCTGGTCTTGTGCCTCAATTCCACTTTCCCGTCTGTTCCCCATGTCTTGATTCCTTCAGAGACCAAAAATCTGTCTATCCAAGCCTTATTCAACAATGGAGCACCTACAGCCCTCTGAAGTAGAGAATTCCAAAGATTCACAACCATTTTATTGAAGTAATTTCTCCTCATCTCAGTCTTAAATGATCGTCCCCTAATCCTGGAATATGCTCCCATGTTTTAGCTCCTTGACCACCAGAAACAATCTCTCAGTAAGCTATCCGGTCCTGGGGATTTGTTGGATTTTAGTCATTTCAGTTCTCCAGTACTTTCATTACTGACATTAATGACCTTAATTTCTCACTCTCTTTAGCTCCTAGGTTACCCTCTATTTCTGCTATGTATTTGCTTTTACGAAGACAGACACAAAATATTTCTCTGCTATTTCTTCATTCCCCATGATAATTTCTCCTGTCTCTGCTTCTAAAAGACCTACATTTACTTGAGTTACTCTGTTTCTTTTTATATACTTGTAAAAAGGTCTAACAATCTGTTTTTATATGTCTAGCTATTTTAATCTAATATTCTATTTTCTGCCTATTTATCAACATTTTGGCGGAACTTTGCTGGTTTCTAAAACACTCTCAATCCTCAGGCTTACTGTCATGTAGATATATTAATTTCCACTAATGTTCATGGGGAGGCAATAGTGTAGTGGTGTTGTTGCTAGATTCATAATCTGGACAATCAGGATAATGATCTGGGGACTGGGTTCAAACCCCACCATGATAGATGGTGGAATTTGAATTTAATAAAAACATGGAAATAAAAAGTCTAACGATGACTAAGAAATGATTGTTGAAGGAAATCCCAGCTGGTTCACCAATGTAAATGTGCTGTCTAGCCTACACATGACTCCTGGCCCGTAGCATTGTGGCTGACTCTTAAATGCCGCTGAACAAGGGCAATTAGGGATGGGTAATAAATGCTGGCCTAGCCAGTGATACCCACATCCCAGAAATAAATATAAAATAATGTTGTTGGAAATTAGTTTTTAAATAGAGTTGTAGTGGGGTCTGAGTCTATGTGTTTGACTATGTGTGTCTTAATTGGATTAAAGCCAGCTAGTCTGGGTGCTTTGATGTGTAGTAGTTTGCGATGTTAATTGAATAAATAGTGAGGAAGTTAAAAGGTAATGTGTATATTTGCATGTGTTGAATAAAGGATTCAAGGGTTGGAGTAATATCTTGCACCTAGCTGGGAGATGCCAAGCAATGTGTTTATATTACTAATAAAATTAGTGGGATGAAAATGTTATTGTTGGAAGATGTGAAGTTAAAAGCCTAGTGATACAATAGAAAATTTACATTCAAAGGGGAAACTAGGTATAAAAAAGGAAAGGACAGTGTGTGTAAGGTAGAGGCATTCAAGATCTAACTAGCCTGTAAGCCTCTAACTGTGTACACAAAGGAACCAAATTGCAAGAAACTTCATTTTGAATTTGTAAGGTCAAATGTGCTTTGCCTGGTATCTGATTAAAGTTTATGGGCGGGATATTGAGGTTGGTGGGGGGTGGGGGGGTGGGGGGGGGGGGTTGGGGGGGGTGGGGGGGGGGTGGGCGCTGTGGGGCATACTCACCGACACGTAAAATGACGCGGGATGATGTCGGGTGGAACTCCCGACATCACCCCGTGTCATTTCAATTTTCAGGTCGGCAGGAGCTCAGCCGAATTTGAGGTTTTTTATATAAAACTAAATTGAACAGTTATTAATTTACAACAAATTAAATACATGCACATATCTACAGATTACTACCATAATAACTTTTAAACAAATCCCCAAATAAATCACCCCAGGTAAATCTCCACCAAGGCAACAGTAAACCATAGGGAAAAATTTTCCCCCTATCAGCGGGAGAAGTTCAGGAGTGGATGCATGTGGACATGCCTCCAATTGGCTCAGCCCGCCGACCTGTCAATAGCCAATTGAGGCCATTTAAAAAGTAATTAGACTAGTTAATGGACCTGCCTGTCCAACCTTAAGGTTGGCAGCAGGCCGGGAGCCCTAGCGGGCTTCAGAAAAAGCATGAAACCTCATCCACGGGCGGGATGAGTCTTCATGCAGGTTTTTAAAAATTTAATAAAAGTTTACTTAAAAGTGATGGACATGTCCCAACTCATGTGACAGTGTCACATGAGGGGACATGTCAGGGAAATTTCATTTGTCTGCATGCACCATTTTTTAATTTGGTGCTGATCTCCCTGAGGCAGCACTTAGCCTCAGGGAGATAAATGCACTCTTTCGAGCACATGTGTGAAAGAGCAGACTCCCAGCTCAGGGAATTCCCCGCCCCACCCCCCACACCTGCACAAGGAGCACATTGCGCTTCCTGGCGGATGTGACGCTGGGTGGGCCTTAATTGGCCCACCCATATAAAATGGCAGTGTGCCCCCAATTGGCAGTGCCCATCAGAGGAGGGCTCACATGCGCCAACTCCTGAAATCCGCAACCCCCCCGCCCCTGACAGGGGGAAAATTCTTCCCTATGTGTTACTGTTGCCTTGGTGGAGATTTACCAGGGGGTGATTAATTTGGGGATTTGTTTAAAATTTATTATGGTAGTAATGTGTTGCAATTTGTTGTAAATTAATAAATGTTTCATTTAGTTTTATATTAAAAAAACTCTTGAGGCTTGGTAGTCTTATTCCTGAATTCAGAGCTGCATCTCAAACAAAGCAATTAAAAATATAGTTACGACAGTTATTTCAAGTCCCCCTCTGGAATTTAAACAACTCAGCCTCTACCAACTGCTGTGTCATAACACTTACCAGTTTCTTTGCAACATTATAAGCCTCTTCTTTTAATCTAAAACCATCCTTAACTTGCTGAGTCAGCCATGGGTAGATCTTTTTTGCAGAGTTTTTGTTTTTCAATGAAATGTATTTTTGTTGAACATTTTGAATCATTTCTTTAATGTCTCCTACTGTTTATTTACCACCATATCTTTTAGTCTATTTACCCAATCAACATAACCCCGCTCTATCCTCATAACTATGTAATTGGCTTTACTTAAGATTTTTGTTTGTGATTGGAGTATGCCACTTTCAAACCTAACAAGGAATTATGATCATTATTTCCCAATGGATCTTCTACTATGAGATTACTAATTAACCCTGCCTCATTGTACCAATACCAAATCTAAAATACCTTTATCCCTAATTAATTCTACAATATATTGCTGCAGGAAACTGTTGCAAAAGCCTTCTACAAACTCAACTTCCAAACCAGTTTTGACAATTTGATTGGTCCAGTCCAAATCAAGATTAATGTCACTCAAGATTATTACATTGCCTATGTTACAAACTCCAATAATTCCTTCTTCAATGCTCTGTCCAACAGTATAACTACTGTTATGGGCCAATAAACAAGGGCACAGAATATACTCTGGGTGGGAGATTTCAATGTCCATCACCAGAGTGGCTCAGCAACATCAGAACGAGCAGGCCAAATCCGAAAGAACATAGCTGGCAGACTGGGTCTGCAGCAGGTGGTGAGGGAACCAACAAGAAGGAAAAACATACTTGACCTCATCCTCACCAACCTGCCTGCTGCAGATGCATCTGGCCATGACAGTATCGGTAGGAGTGACCACCACACAGTCCTTGTGGAGATGAACTCCCGTTTTCACATTGAGGATACCCTTCATCGTGTTTTGTGGCACCACCATTGTGCTAATTGAGATAGATATCGAACATAGCTAGCAACTCAAGACTGGACTTGCATGAAGCGCTGTGGGCCATCAGCAGCAGCAGAATTGTACTCAACCACAATCTGTAACCTCTTGGCCTGGCATACACTCCACCCTGTCATTACCATAAAGCCAGGGGATCAACCTTGGTTCAATGCTGAGCGCAGGAGGGCATGCCAGGAGCAACGCCAGGCATACCTAAAAATGAGGTGTCAACCTGGTGAAGCTACAACACAGGACCACTTATGTGCCAAACAGCATAAGCAGCAAGTGATAGACAGAGCTAAATAATTTCACAACCAACAGATCAGATATAAGCTTTACAATCCTGCCACATCCAGTTGTGATGGCGGTGGGCAATTAAACAACTCCCTGGAGGAGGAGGCTCCACAAATATCCTCATCCTCAATGATGGAGGAGCCCAGCCCATCAGTGCAAAAGATAAGGCTGAAGCATTTGCAACAATCTTCAGCCAGAAGTGCTGAGTGGATGATCCATCTCGGCTCCACCAGAATTCCCCAACATCACAGATGCCAGTCTTCAGCCAATTCGATATCGAGAAATGGCTGAAGACACTGGATAGTGCAAAGGCAATGTGCCCTGACGATATTCCAGCAATAGGACTGAAGACTTGTGCTCCAGAACTTGCCACGACCCTAGTCAAGCTGTTCCAGTACAGCTACCACACTGGTATCTACCCAGCTATGTGGAAAATTGCCCAAGTATGTCCTGTACACAAAAAGCAGGACAAACCTAACCCAGCCAATTACCAGTCTACTCTCGATCATCAGTAAAGTGATGGAAAGGATCATCAACAGTGCTATCAAGTGACATTTGCTAAGCAATAACCTGCTCACTGACACCCAGTTTGGGTTTTGCCAGGGCCACTCAGCTTCTGACCTCATTACAGCCTTGGTTCATACGTGTACAAAATAGCTGAACTCCCGAAGTAAGAGTGACTACTCTTGACATAAAGGTTGCATTTGACCGAGTGTGGCGTCAACGAATCCTGGCAAAACTGGAGTCAATGGGAACCGGAGGAAGAAAATGGGATGTTCGCTGATGGTTGCACAATGTTCAACACCATTTGCAACTCCTCAGATACTGAAGCAGTCCATGTCCAAATCCAAAAGACCTAAAACAATATCCAGTCTTGGGCTGACAAGTGGCAAGTAACATTCAAACCACACAAATGCCAGGCAATTACCATCTCCATCTCCAAGAGAGAATCTAATCTTCGTCCCATGATATTCAATGGCATTACCATCATTGAATCCCCCACTATCAACATCCTGGTGGTTACCATTGACCAGAAACTGAACTGGACTAGCCATACAAATACTGTGGCTACAAGAGCAGGTTAGAGGCTAGGAATTCTGTGGCAAGTAACTCACCTCCTGACTCCTTAAAGCCTGTCCACCATCTACAAGGCACAAGTCAAGAGTGTGATGGAATGCTCTCCACTTGCCTGGATGAGTGCAGCTCCAACAACACTCAAGAAGCTTGACACCATCCAGGACAAAGCAGCTCGCTTGATTGGCACCATATCCATAAAGATTCACTCCCTCCACCACCGACGAAAAGTGACAGCAATGTGTACCATCTACAAGATGCACTGCAGAAACTCACCAAGGCTCCTTATACAGCACCTTCTAAACCCATGACCACTACCATCTAGGAGGACAAGGGCAGCAGATATGTGGGAACACCACCACCTGGATGTTCCCCTTCAAGCCACTCCCCATCCTGACTTGGAAATATATCGCCGTTCCTTCACTGTCGCTGGATCAAAATTCTGGAATTCCCTCCCTAACAGCACTGTGGATGTACCTACTCCACAGGGACTGCAGCAGTTCAAGAAGGCAGCTCAAGAAGGCAGCTCACCACCACCTTCTCAAGGGAAATTAGGGATAGGCAATAAATGCTGGCTTAGCCAGCAAAGCCCACATCCCTTAAATGAATTTTTAAAAAACTACTCCCACCACCGTTTCCTGACTCTTGCTATTCCTAAACTCCACACATGCTGATTCTACTTTCTGATCTTCTGAGCCAAGATCCTTTCTCACTAATGTTCTTATGCCATCCTTTGCAATCAGGGAAAGCCCTTCTCCTTTTCCATTCTGTCTGAATTTTTAAAATGTTGCATATCCTAGAGTATTCATTTTCCAAACTTAGTTACCTTATAAGCATGTCTCTCTAATGGTGATCAGATCTAAATCATTTATCTCTATTTGTGGCACAAGTTCACCTATCTTATTAAGGATAATTTGTGCATTCAGATAAAGGCCTTGATTATTCTTACTACTATTCCTTGCATGGACCTTACTTGCTGATGCAATATTACCATTAGACTCTCTGTCACTTCCTGTCCAACTCTGCAGCTGGAATTTTGTTGGGCTAACAGGGTCTCACCCATCAGTGGGAGTCCCAGTGGATAACCCCTGTCAGTTCCGTGGGGGAGGCTGAACAGTATCAATCGCTCTTCAGGTACTTATGTGGTCAACGTCAGGCCTTTCCTGCCATGGAGGTTCCTGGTGGCGGAAGTTCTGTCCACTGAGATCTCCTGCACTTGAACCCTCTGTTAGTTTAAAGCCCTATCCATAGTCCTTGTTATGCAATTCATCAGGACGTTGATCCAAACCCAGTTTAAATGGAGGCCATCCCAACAGAACAGTCCTGATACCAGTGTCCCCATGGTTCAAAATACCTTCTTCCCACACTACACTTTGAGCCACCTAGTTGATTCTCTAATCTGCTTGGCCCTGTGCCAATTGATGTGTTGCCTAGGTAACAATCCAGAGCTGATTACCTTTTGAGGTTCTGAATTTTAATTTGGACCCTAGCTCCTCAAATCTCTCAGCAGAACATCATTCCTATTTCTATCATTGACATTAGTTCCTATGTGCGCCACAGCAACAGGATCCTCCCCTTCCCACTCCAAGTTCATACCCAACCATGAGAAGATGCTTTTAAACCTGACACTGGGCAGGCAACACAACCTTTGGAGCTCCTCTTCATGGCTGCAGAGAACAGTATCTATTCTCCTGATTATACTACCTCCTATCGCTACCAATTCCTTTTTACTCCCCCCACTTGAATGGAATCATGGCTGCACCATGGTGCTATGGTCAGTTTTCCCATTCACCTTGCAATCCTTGTTCAAATCTAAAGGAACAAAGTGCCTTGTATCTGTTGGATACAGACAAAGGCTGAGGCTCCTCCATCAGTACATCCTGGTTCGCTATACTTGTCTGCCTGGCAGTCACACTCTCTGTCCTTGACCATTCACCAACTCTAAAGCACTACTGAAGATAAGGATGTAGCTTCCTCCTGGAACAAAGTGTCTAGGTAACTTCTTAATGCTCCTCAATGTCTGCAACTTAGATTTCAGTTCAGCAATTCTGAGCTGATGGTGCTTAAGCTGCAGATGCCTACTGTTGATGTGGTTGTCTGGGACTACAATTCATTCCTCAGCTGCCCACATGTTACAGTCACAGCACACCACCCTCCCTGCCATGTCTATCAAACTTTATTTACTTAATTCGTCCATTAGTTACAAATTTTGTTAGCTAAAGTAAGTTACAGTCTCCTAGCTTGCAGACAAAAGAAGAAAACTCAGCAGCTACTAGAGGTTGACGAAAAATGTTTGAAAAGCAGCATCTCTATCCTCCTCTGCTCCCAATTCTAGCCTGCACCAAATTCCCGACTTAGCACTTAGTTCACAAAGCAGCTTGTCCTTGGATCACTCTGTGCTTCCCCACTCTGTGCTGTAACAAAACTTGTCAACTTTTATAGAGAACTGATGACTCACACTCAAGTTACAAAAACCAAGCCAGCTTCCTGATATGGTAATTAATACCTATTCCAGCAACAAATGTCAGTTGGTTGGCAGATAACTGCCACTGCCAGGCAGTTTTTGTTAACTGTGCTTCCTCACTGTTAGTTTTCTACTCCTGCTTAAAGTTGGTAAAATTGACAGGAAGTGCTGTTGCATGCAACAAATGCCTTGGCTCTCACTTAAAGGTTTTGCTCAGGCCATTTGCTTCCAGTCATGGGTGATGTAATTATCATCTCCCTTAGCCTACAATATGACATGGAGATTGAGCAGTAGGAACACAGGGGAAGGCAAGCTATTTGCAGAGGGAGGAGGAGGTAGAGCAGAAGGATTCCCAGCAGGAGGCCATATCCACTCGGGATCTTCAGGGAACAATTCTCTCAACATCAGTGTGTGATATCTTCATTTGATGAAAGAGGTGCTCACTGAAATCGGCCATCTCTTGAAGGCAGACATGCAACTTAGTGCTAGGCGAGAATGGCTTTGCCAGTTACTGTGAAAGTGATCCTGTCCATAAAACATAAAAACATAGAAGTGTAGAAAATAGGAGCAGGAGTAGGTCATTCGGCCCTTTAAGCCTGCTCTGCCATTTAATATGATCATGGCTGATCCTCTACCTCAATGCCATACTCCTGCTCTCTCCCCATACCACTTGATGCCTTTAGAGTCTAGAAACATATCTATTTCTTTCTTAAATATGACTTGGCCTCCATAGCCTTCTGTGATAGAGAATTCCACAGTTTCATGAGTGAAGACATTTCTCCTCATCTCAGTCCTAATGGCCTACCCCTTAAGCTGATGCTGTGATCCCTTGTTCTAGACACCCTAGCCAAAGGAAACATCATCCCTGCATCCAGTCTGTCCAACACTGTCAGGATTTTATACATTTCAAAGAGATCCGCTCTCATTTTTCTAAACTCCAGTGAATACAGGCCTAGTCGACCCAATCTCTCCTCATACGACAATCCTGCCATCTCAGGGACCATGCTAGTAAATCTTTGCTGCACTCCCTCTATGGCAAGTATATCCTTTCTTAGGTAAGGAGACAAAAACTGCTCACAATACTCCAGATGTGGTCTTACCAAGAACAGGAATAGCTGCAGTAAGATATCCTTGCCCCTGTACTCAATTCCTCTTGCAATGAAGGCCATCATACTATTTGCCTTCCTTACTGCTTGCTGAACCTGCATGCCTGCTTTCACTGATTAGTGTACAAGGACACCCAGGTCCTTTTGTACATCAACATTTCTCAGTCTATCACCATTTAAATAATACACTGCCATTCTGCTTTTCCTATCGAAGTGGATAACTTATTCACGTTATACTGCATCTGCCATGTATTGGCCCACTGACTTAACTTGTCTACATTGCCTTGAAGCCTCTTTACATCCTTCTCACCACTCACATTCCCAACCAGTTTTGTGTCATCAGCAAACTTGGAAATATTACATTTGGTTTCCTCATCCAAATCATTGATATATAATGCAAATACCTGGGGCCCAAGCACTGATCCCTGCAGCACCCCACTAGTCATCACCTGCCACTCCAAAAAAACCCCATTTATTCCTACTCTCTGCTTCCTTTCTGCTAACCAATTCTCAATCCATGCCAATATATTACCCCCAATCCCATGTGCTTTAATTTTGCAAATTAACCTCTTCTGTTGGACTTTATCAAAAGCTCCCTGAAAATCCAAATACACCACATCCACCGGTGCTCTCTTATTTTTTCTTCTAGTTACATCCTCAAAACACTCCAGTAGGTTTGTCAAACATAATTTCCCTTTCATAAATCCATGCTGACTTTGTCTAATCTAGTTGATATTTTTTAAGTGTCCTGTTATCACATCCTTTATAATAGACAATAGCATTTTCCCTACTGCTGATGTTAGGCTAACCGGTCTGTAATTCCCTGTTTTCTCCCTCCCTCCTTTTTTAAATAGTTGGGTTACATTTGCCATCCTCCAATCTGCTAGGACTGTTCCAGAATCTACAGAATTTTGGAAGACGACAACCAACGCATCCAATATTTCCATGGCCACCTCCTTTTGCACCTTGGGGATTTATATGCTTTCAGACCCATTAATTTCTCCAGCACTATTTTTTACAAATAATAATTTCCTTCAACTCTTCCTTCTCACTGGATCCATGGTTCCCTAGCATTTCTGGAAGTTGTTTGTGTCTTCCTCCATGAACACAGTACTACAGTAGTTATTTAATTGCTCTTCCATTTCCTTGTTCTCTATTATAAATTCTCACATTTCAGACTGCAAGGGACATACATTTGTCTTCAAAATCTTTTTCTTTTTACATATTTACAGAAGCTTTTACGGTCTGCTTTTATGTTCCTTGCAAGTTTACTCTCATACTCTATTTTTCCCCTCTTAATCAATCACTTGGTCCTCTAAACTGTTCCCAATCCTCAGGCTTGCTACTTTTTCTAGCAACTTTATATGGCTCCTCTTTGGATCTGATACTATCCTTAATTTCTTTTGTTAACCATGGTTGGGCCGCTTTTCCTGTTATGTTTTTATGCCAGGAAGGTATTTATAACTGTTGTGATGCACACATTCGTTCCTTAAATATTAGCCATTACCTATCTTTTTACTGAAGTTCCCCCAATCTATCTTAGCCAACTCATCCCTCACACCTTCGTTGTTCCCTTTGTTTAGATTTAGCATCCTAGTTTCAATTGGACTACTACACTTTCTATCCTAATGAGAATTCTCTTTCCTAAAGGACCCTGCATAACAACATTATCAATTAACTCCTCACAGCACAATACCAAATCCAGGATAGCCTGTTCCCTAGTCAGTTCCTTGAAATACTGATCTAAATTCATCCACCAAAGTATTATTGCTAATTTTGTTTGTCCAGTCTATATGTAGATTAAAGTCACTCATGATTACTGTATCACTCATGTTACATGCATCTCTAATTTTGTGCTTAATGTCATCCCCTACCTTATCACTACTGTTTGGAGGCCTATTGACAACTTACACTAATGTTTTCTGCCCCTTGTTGCTCCTTAGCTCCAGGCTGATTCTACATTTAGATTTTCTGAGCCACTATCCTTTCTCACTATTGCATTGATATCATCCTTAACTAATAATACCACCCAACCTCCTCTTCCTTTTTGCCTGTTCTCCCTAAATATCGAATACCCTGGGATATTCAGTTCCCAGTCTTGGTCATCCTGCAGCCATGTCTCCATAATCGCAATCATATAATATGCATTTACATCTATATGCATTGTTAATTCATCTTCCTTATTGCGAATGCTCTGTGCATTCAGACACAGTGCCTTTAGACCTGTATTTTTAACATTTTTACACATTTTTTTGTGCTATGGTAATATTTGCTGCTTGTGCTTGTTTCCTCTGCCTTGCACTTTTGCTTTCCACTTTTCCATCTTTCATTTCTTTCTTTCCTTCTACTGTGTCTCCCTACTCAGGTTCCCATCCCCTACCAGTCTAGTTTAGAGTGGGGTGGACTAGGCTCTCATGTCTTCATGTTTGGATCCATAGATAACATCTCAAACATCTCCCAATTTGTTGTCCATTGTTTACAAGAGAACTCACCAATACTCTTTATGCCAGCAAAAGGTAGTAGACTATATTCTCCCTAGCCAGAATGATGTCCCATGGTGCACGGTGTCATTAACTGCACATATGTGGCTTTGCAGCCACCATATGTAAATGTAGGGATGTACCATGTGTAATCATATTCAGAACATCACGTAGGTATATGCCCTGTACCATGCCAGTTGTAATGATGCCTTTACTCTGTGTCTGTCTGCTATACCAACAGTAACTGAGCCATCTTATCAACTAGAGGGTGGCTACTGGGTGACAAGGAGACTACCTGGCTCATGACTCCAGCGCGCAACCCACGACCACATGGGTAACATGCGTATAACGAAAGACATGCTGCCACATGAAATGTAATCGAGCAGATCATTGGAGTGTTTAGAAGTAACACTTCCACTGCTTGGACCACTCTGAATGAACCCTACACTATTCTCAGTGCTTGTGTCAAGATTCCTCATGCCGTATTACATCCTGCAGAACATCGCCATCATGAAAGCACTAGCCCTTTTACCATATATAAAGTGGAGATCTGAGGAGGAGTATGAGGAGGATGAAGAGGAGAAAGGGACAGAGGAGGAGAAAGAAATGAAGGAGGAATAGTAGAAGGACCAGGCAACAAACTCAGACCTTTTTGGGTTGGACTGTCCTTGATTGGCTCATCCAATTGCAGTACTAGTGAAAGCAACTCGAATTCCCTATTCTACAACAGTCCCACACTTTACTTTCCCTTTGTCGCTCACAATCACAAGGTCCTCTTAAATACAATACCAAAATAGCAGCTGTCACAAAACAAACATTCCAAACCAACTTTATCAAACAAACCATCCAATGATGCATCACAATTCAACCATTTACCCTTATGCATTCCCTTAGTGCCTGGTGTAGGTCTGCCTCATGGTGCTACCCTAATAGTTGCAGCATAGCTGGTAGAAGGCTGCTGATTTTCAGTGGCAAAGGCTGCAGATGGTCTTGCCAACTGACTACAAGCAGTTTTGACCTTAGAAGGTCCAGCTTCAGACTGCAGCTCCTCAGCAAGGTTGGCAGCAATCTGGGCTGTCTGGCTTGAGAGTCACAGCAAGGGCATTGGCAGAGTTCTGGTCATGGGAGGTTGCATGCTGTCATCTTAAGTGAGAATGGCAAGTTTATGCTCCATGGAGCCGCTGCCACTTCCCCTCAGCAATCCTAATAATCTGTAGGAGGACAGATTGCTGGACTGCTTTGGAGTCCTTACAAACCCCTTTGAGCTCTGGTATCTGCAGCCATGATGGCAGCAGTTTGAGCCTGCATGATAGCAAGTTGGGGTTGCAGCACTCAGACATTGGGTGACTTTGGAGAGAAAAACACAGTTAACATTTCGAGTCCATATGACTCTTCTTCAGAGCTGAAGAAGGGCCATACGGACTTGAAATATTAACTGTGTTTTTCTCTCCACAGATGCTGTTAGACCTGCTGAGTTTTTCCAGCATTTTTTGTTTTTGTTTCAGATTTCCAGCATCCACAGTACTTTGCTTTTATATTGGGTGACTTTAGTTTGTGCTGCAATGGAAACTGAGACATTGAATATCAAAGCGGAACAAATGGGTATAGTTATTTGGATTTCCAAAAAGCATTCAATAAGGTGCCACACAAAAGGTTACTTCACAAGATAAGAGCTCATGGTGTTGGGAGTGATATATTAGCATGGATGGAGGATTGGCTAACTAACAGGAAACAAAGAGTCAGGATAAATGGTCATTCTCAGGTTGGCAAACTCTGACCCAGTGATGTGTCACAGGGATCTTCAACTATTTACGATCTATATTATTAACTGTACAGTAGCTAAAATTGCTGAAGATACAAAAATAGGTAGGAAAGAAATTTGTGAGGAAGATAGAAAGAGTCTGTAAAGGGATATAGATAGCTTAAATGAATGGGCAAAAATTCGATTGAGTATAATGTGGGAAAATGTAAGGTTGTCCACTTTGGTGAGAAGGATAGAAAAGTAGAATATTATTTGAATAGAGAGAGGCTGCAATGCTGCAGTACAGAGGGATCTGGGTGTCCTTATCTATGAATCACAAAAAATTTGCATGCAGGTACAGCAAGAACTTAGGAAGGCAAACAGAATGTTGGCCTTTATTGCAAGGGTGATGGAGCATAAAAGTAGGGTAAGTAGTTCAAGGCATTGGTGAGGCCCCACCTAGTGTACTGTGTACAGTTTTGTTCTCCTTACTTGCATTGGAAGCAGTTCAGAGAAGGTTCACTAGGTTGATTCAGGGGTAGAGGGGGTTATCTTATGAGGAAAAGATGAGCAGATTGGGCCTATACTCATTACAATTTAGAAGTAGAGATGGTCTTACTGAAATATGTAAGATTGTGAAGTGACTTAACGGGGTAGATACTGAGAGGATGTTTCCCCTTTGGAGGAATCTAGAACTCAGTGGTACTGATTAAAAATAAGGAGTCTCTCATTTAAAACAGGGATGAGGAGGAATTTCTTCTTTCAGAGGGTCATTAATCTTTGGAATTTTCTTCCACAGAGAGCAATGAGTCATTGAATATTTTTAAGGTTGAGTTAGACAGATTTCTGATTGTCAAGGACTCTTTGAGGTGGTGGGAGGGGGCAGGAAGGAAAGTGGAGTCAAGGTCACAATCAGGACAGCCATGATCTTATTGAATAGTGGAGCAGGCTCAGTTTTAAATGGTCTCCTCTTGCTCTTATTTCTTATGAACTTTATGAAAATCTGATGCTTTATTAGAGATAAAAACAAAAAACTGCGGATGCTGGAAATCCAAAACAAAAACAGAATTATCTGGAAAAACTCAGCAGGTCAGCAGCATTGGCGGAGAAGAACAAAGTTGATGTTTCGAGTCCTCATGACCCTTCAACAGAACTGAGTAAAAATAGGAGACGGGTGAAATATAAGCTGCTTTAAGGTGGCCGGGGGGTGGGGGGGGGGTGGGGGGGGGGGGTGGTGGGTGGGTGGGGGGTGGGCGTGGGTAGGGGGAGAGAAGTGGGGGGGTGGTGTGGTTGTAGGGACAAGCAAGTAGTGATAGGAGCAGATAATCAAAACATGTCACAGACAAAAGAACAAAGGGGTGTTGAAGGTGGTGATATTATCTAAAAGAATGTGCTAATTAAGAATGGATGGCAGGACACGCAAGGTACAACTCTAGTTGGGGTGGGGTGAAATAAGACTAACAGGGCATAAAAGGTATAGATTTAAATATAATGGAAATAGGCGGGAAAAGAAAAATCTATATAAATTATTGGAAAAAACAAAAGGGAAGGGGAAGAAATGGAAAGGGGGTGGGGATGGAGGAGGGAGTTCAAGATCTAAAGTTGTTGAATTCAATATTCAGTCCGGAAGGCTGTAAAGTGCCTAGTTGGAAAATGAGGTGCTGTTCATGCAGTTTGCGTTGAGCTTCACTGGAACAATGCAGCAAGCCAAGGACAGACATGTGGGCAAGAGAGCAGGGTGAAGTGTTAAAATGGAAAGCGACAGGGAGGTTTGGGTCATTCTTGTGGACAGACCGAAGGTGTTCTGCAAACCGGTTGCGCAGTTTGCATTTGGTCTCTCCAATGTAGAGGAGACCGCATTGGAAGCAACGAATGCAGTAGACTAAGTTGGGGGAAATGCAAGTGAAATGCTGCTTCACTTGAAAGGAGTGTTTGGGCCCTTGGACGGTGAGGAGAGAGGAAGTGAAGGGGCAGGTGTTGCATTTTTTGTGTATGCATGGGGAGGTGCCATAGATGGGGGATGAGGAGTAGGGGGTGATGGAGGAGTGGACCAGGGTGTCCCGGAGGGAAGGATCCCTATGGAATGCCACCAGGGGGGTGAAGGGAAGATGTGTTTGGTAGTGGCATCATGCTGGAGTTGGCAGAAATAGCGGAGGATGATCCTTTGAATGCGGAGGCTGCTGGGGTGATAAGTGAGGACAAGGGGGACCCTATCATGTTTCTGGGAGGGAGGAGATGGTTGAAGGCCCTGTCAACGACCATGGGTGGAAAACCTCGGTTAAGGAAGAAGGAGGACATGTCAGAGGAACTGTTTTTGAAGGTAGAATCATCAGAACAGATGTGACGGAGGCAAAGGAACTGAGAGAATGGGATGAAGTCCCTACAGGAAGCGGGGTATGAGGAGCTGTAGTCGAGTTAGCTGTGGGAGTCGGTAGGCTTGTAATGGATATTAGTGGACAATCTATCACCAGAAATTGAGACAGAGAGTTGAAGGAAGGGAAGGGAAGTGTCAGAGATGGACCATGTGAAAATGATGGAGGGGTGGAGATTGGAAGCAAAATTAATAAATTTTTCCAAGTCCCGACGAGAGCATGAAGCAGCACCGAAGTAATCATCGATGTACCAGAGAAAGAGTTGTGGGAGGGGGCCGGAGTAGGACTGGAACAAGGAATGGTCCACATACCCCATAAAGAGACAGGCAGAGCTGGGGCCCATGCGGGTACCCATAGCCACACCTTTTATTTGGAGGAAGTGAGAGGAGTTAAAGGAGAAATTGTTCAATGTGAGAACAAATTCAGCCAGACGCAGGAGAGTAGTGGTGGATGGAGATTGTTCGGGCCTCTGTTCGAGGAAGAAGCTAAGGGCCCTCAGACCATCCTGGTGGGGAATGGAGGTGTAGAGGGATTGGACGTCCATGGTGAAGAGGAGGCGGTTGGGGCCAGGGAACTGGAAATTGTTGATGTGACGTAAGGTGTCAGAGGAATCACGGATGTAGGTGGGAAGGGACTCGACAAGGGGAGAGAGAAGGGAGTCAAGATAACGAGAAATGAGTCCTGTTTGTGGATTTTGTGTAGGACGTAGAAGCGGCCCATCCGAGGTTGGGTGACTATCAGGTTGGAAGCTGTGGGAGGAAGATCTCCAGAGGAGATGAGGTCAGTGACAGTCCTGGAAACAATGGCTTGATGTTCAGTGGTTGTCATCAAACCCTCTGACAAGGGTGGTGCTGTTGTTGTCTGGTGCACTGACCTCTACCTCACGGAGGCTGAGCGTCAACTCGCAGACACTTCCTCCTACCTGTCCCTGGACCATGACCCCACCACTCTACACCTCCAACCCCACCAGGATGGTCTGAGGGCCCTTAGCTTCTTCCTCGAACAGAGGCCCGAACAATCCCCATCCACCACTACTCTCCTCCATCTGGCTGAACTTGTTCTCTCACTGAACAATTTCTCCTTTAACTCCTCACACTTCCTCCAAATAAAAGGTGTGGCTATGGGTACCCACATGGGCCCCAGCGATGCCTGTCTCTTTATGAGGTATGTGGAACATTCCTTGTTCCGGTCCTACTACGGCCCCCTCCCACAACTCTTTCTCCGGTACATCGATGATTACTTCGGTGCTGCTTCATGCTCTCATCGGGACCTGGAAAAATTTATTAATTTTGCTTCCAATCTCCACCCCTCCATCATTTTCACATGGTCCATATCTGACACTTTCCTTCCCTTCCTTGACCTCTGTGTCTCAATTTCTGGTGATAGACTGTCCACCAATATCCGTTACAAGCCTACCGCCTCAACCGTGTCCGGCCCATCTCCCGCGCGTCCATCCTCACGCTTTCTCCTCCCTCCCAGAAACATGATAGGATGTCCCTTGTCCTCACTTATCACCCCACCAGCCTCTACATTCAAAGGATCATCCTCCGCCATTTCTGCCAACTCCAGCATGATGCCACCACCAAACACATCTTGCCTTCACCCCACCCCCCCTCAGTGGCATTCCATAGGGATCGTTCCCTCCGGGACACCCTGGTCCACTCCTCCATCACCCCCTACTCCTCAACCCCCAACTACGGCACCTCCCCATGCATACGCAAAAGATGCAACACCTGCCCCTTCACTTCCTCTCTCCTCACCGTCTAAGGGCCCAAACACTCCTTTCAAGTGAAGTAGCATTTCACTTGCATTTCCCCCAACTTAGTCTACTGCATTCGTTGCTTCCAATGCGGTTTCCTCTATATTGGAGAGACCAAACGTAAACTGGGCGACCGCTTTGTAGAGCACTTCGGTCTGTCAGCAAGAATGACCCAAATCTCCCTGTCCTTGCCATTTTAACACTCCACCCTGCTCTCTTGCCCACATGTCTGTCCTTGGCTTGCTGCATTGTTCCAGTGAAGCCCAACGCAAACTGGAGGAACAGCACCTCATCTTTCGACTAGGCACTTTATAGCCTTCCAGACTGAATATTGAATTCAACAACTTTAGATCTTGATCTCCCTCCTCCATCCCCACCCCCTTTCCGTTTCTTCCTCCTCCCTTTTGTTTTTTCTAATAATTTATATAGAATTTTCTTTCCCACCTATTTCTATTATTTTTAAATCTATACCTTTTATGCCCTGTTAGTCTTATTTCACCCCACCCCCACTAGAGCTATCTGTACCTTGCGTGTCCTGCCATCCATTCTTAATTAGCACATTCTTTTAGATAATATCACCACCTTCAACACCTCTTTGTTCTTTTGTCTGTGACATGTTTTGATTATCTGCTGCTATCATTGCTTGCTTTTCCCTAAAACCACCCCCCCACTTCTCTTCCCCCCGCCCACACACACACACACATCAAACCAGCTTATATTTCACCCCTCTCCTATTTTTACTCAGTTCTGCTGAAGGGTCATGAGGACTCGAAACGTCAACTTTGTTCTTCTCCGCCGATGCTGCCAGACCTGCTGAGTTTTTCCAGGTAATTCTGTTTTTGTTAGGCTGAATCCACAAGTGTCCTCATGGAATTGGTTACCAACTCGACGAAAGCTGGAAAGGATGGGTTCAAGCTCTGTGCGAAGCCCTGTGTCAAATGGGAGCCAGACAGTGCTACCTGACAGTGACCACTGTTTTCTTGACAGACCTGCTGATGGCTGTACTACCCTTTCCCTCTGCCCTGGCTGCAGGTCAGTCATGCTTAGTGCCTCTTCTCATGCAGATCCTGCCTCTAAGCTCTCCTCTAAAGTAAGCACAGTGTCATTATCTGAGCTAGTGACTGCGATTGTGAGATTGAGTTATAGTGCTTCTTCATCATTACTCTTTTCTTCCTCGATCCTGCACCTCTACCCGACCAAGAATGTTTTTAGTCATTCATGGGATGTGAGCATTGCTGGCATGGCCAGCATTTAATTCCCATCCCTAATTAGCCATGAGAAAGTGGTGGTGAGTTCAACACTGCAGTCCACGTGGTATAGGTACATCCACATTGCTGTTAGGAAGTGAGTTCCAGGATTTTGACTGTGACGATGAAGGAACAGCGATATAGAGCCAGCACATACTGCTAGAAGATCAATCCAGGCATTGAAATCTTATTTTCAGAAGACCAGTAGATCTCTTAATGGTTGCGCTGGTGGAAGCTTGGAGTGTGCTGTATTGTTCCTGTGCATCAAAATGTGGATGCCTGACTGGCATCATCAGCCACCTCTTTAACCTATAACCCTTGTCTCCAGGTGGCCAATCATCCAGTTGCACTGGTGGTACAAAGAGCTGTGGCACCTGGGAGTGTCTGAGGATGTAATTATTGTGGCTACCCCCAAAGTATGACACACGCACCTGCAGAATCGACAGGCAGTGATCGCAAACAATCTGCACATTAAATAAATGAAATCCCTCTCAGTTGACAAATGCCCTGTCTGGCCCACGGGTGCTTTGATAGACACATGAATACATCAATCACCCCATGCCCATTAGGGAATCCCACAATGGCCCTAGACCCCCTTTCTCTCTCAGCCTGGCTGTCCTCATCAGTGGTGAACTTGATGTAGTTACCCATTATTCTGTAATGTATCAGTTAAAAGCCTGTTGCAATAATGGACTGTTGATTGTGATATGCCACAGAGATCTCCTACTGATCCTTGAAAGGATCCTGAGGCTTAGAAATTCAAGGCCACCATAATCTTCAGAGCCACAGACATCGGATAGCTGCCCCGCAATTTGAGCTTACATCCTATGCAAGCATTTCTCAAACAGATGTGGCTGCCTCCCTGTAGCGATGCAGCCGCCTAAGACACCTGCACTCGGACAACTGGAGGACATGTTAGCACTGCTCACATATTTCCTTCAGGATAAGCTCTTCTTCTTGGGCAGCTCTGAGCACAGTCCTCTCTGAGGCCTTCTGCGCCTTCAGCTTCACCATGCTGTGTAATTGGTTGGCCAGCAGCTTGCTGCTGCTCCAGGCCAGCTGCCCGCCTCTTCATGATCCAAGTTACTTTTGCCGATTTGGTGTTCCCTGTTGATATGAAGATAAAAGTTCCCCTGGACTTTTGCAGTACCCTTGTTACATGCTGCTTTAATTTCCTGATTTATATTCTGTCCAACACAATGGGTGGAATTTTCCGTGCCAGCTGGCACCGGGCGTGTTCAGCAGCATGGTGAAAAGGCCAAAAACTAGTTTCATGACATCAGGTTTGCAATCGTCTGCTCAGCCCGCCAATGGCAGGCTGCATTTCCCGCCATCGGACATCAGGAACCTCATTGTAATACATTCACATATTATTATAAGACTAGCCCACTGGACTCACCGCACCCCCCCCACTACTGGATTGTCCACCCATGTCGATGTGTTTCACAACAGCACACAAGTGACCACGCACCTTGCAAGCTGCACTTTACTCGGGACTTTGAGATTTGTTTGCCTACCTTGCTTCGGGCAGCACTTGCAGTCATCAGCACCAGCCTTCACAGACAGCACCACAACGCTTTTAGGGAGGCTTACGGGCAGGTCTCTACCTACCGGAGCAGTCATAAGGCGGGGGTGTCTTTGTACAGCTGCAATGCTATGGCTTGCTTGGGGAAGGGGAAGAATTGGCCTCAGGCAAGGGAAGAGACTGCAGGGTGAGGGACTGGGGAAGGGAGGGTATCCGAGGGTGTGTGGCAGGGGCACATGTTATTCTGTGCAAGTGGCCTCAAGATGGTGAAGGCTGAGGAGGCAGTCTCCAGAGCAGATGAGGCCAGATGGAGATGTGAGGGTGTGTGTGAAAGAATGAGTGGTGATGTTCCTTGAGTTGGCAGTGAGTGACATGCCAGTGCATGTGTGATGGGCTTGAGTGTGTGAGTATAGACTGATTGAGATGGTTGCCTTTTTCTGGCTGTATGGATGAGATTATTCATCCTCTATCTGCATTACATGGCCAACCTCTTCTGTGCAGCAGTTTCACTGATCACCACTGCCACTGTCTACTTAGCTGGAGTTGTAATGTTGCTGCCCCTTCTGCAGCCAGAGCAGGAGTAGAGGACAGCACGGCAAGCCTTCACAGCATCCAAAAGGTGCTCCATGGATGTGTCACTAAACCTGGGGGCTGCAGTCTTCTTGCCTTTTGAGGCCATGTTTTATTTGCAGCAGACCCGGGTTGGAAGCATTGAGAGGTGTGTGTGCGGCTGCACTTTAAATGTAGTGCCCGACCTGATGAATTGGTGAGGTCACGGCATGGTGGTTGAATCAGAGCCCACTTGCCATGGAAACAGCGTGTTTTCTGGGAATGCATAATTAATGCAGCAGGATTGGGACAACGCAGAATGGCAAGCCGCCATTGTGGTTGGTGGGTAAAATGTCATTTTTCCCACCCGCTACCAGAATTAGTGCAAATCTGGGACGGTTCCACCCAATGATTACTGTTACAGAGCTGTTTCTACTATTTGATATTTCTTAGCTCCACCACGGTCAATTTTACATCCTTATTTTCTTGGCTAAGCTCTTTTCTCCCTATTTGCTTTATCTAATGCTTTACTATCAGGGCTATCTGTCTTCCTTTTCCATTTTACCTACTCTTTTTAAAAGTAAAGTACCCTGGAATATTTATTGCTGAACCTTGGTCACCTTGCAATCACATGTCAGTAATGGCTACTAGATCAAACTTATTTATCTCTATCTGTGCCATGAGTTCATCCACCTTGTTAAGAATGCTTTGTGCCTTCAGATATTATGCTTTTAATTTTAAACTTTTACTATTTTCCCTGATGTGGCTTTAAGTGTTAATGCCCTATTACAGTTATTAAACTCCCTCTCCCTTCCTGACATGTTTTGTTTGACTTTACCCAAATCACTACTCTGCCATGCAGCCTTTACTTTCCTCTTCATCCTTATTAAATTATTCCCATCTGAGTCCTCCCTCCCCTGAATTGTTGCAAGCTTAACCACCTCCCTGGTTATTCCATTCACCAGGACACTGGTCACAGCTCCCTCTTTCCCTAGTCAGTGCTTTATGAATTGAAGCCCTTGCCTCTCACACCACTCTTTTCAGCCATGTGTTGAAACTCTAAATTGTTTCACATGAAGGCTGGTGCAGCACACCAAAAGCATTTAGTATGGACACGGGGAGTTGTAGAGCCAGGACGTTGGAATCAATACTCTATTGTGTGGTTAAGCTCCTGACACTTGTGTCAATGAAAGGTGGTGAGACGTGGGATGGCATGGGCTGTTTTCAGGAAGCAACTGGCAGAGTGGCCCTTTAGATTACAATGCCCAAATGCCATGGGCATCATCCATTCAGGAGAGTGGTCCTCCAGCAGGGAGGAGAACCAGAGAAGGGGATAGAACCATGGAACCATGACAGCAGCAAACTCATGTCCACCTATTTACATGACAGCAAAGCAAAATAACATTGACTCTGAATGTACTTAAATACATTTATAAATCACTCAAATATACTGGTGGTTTGCTTATCCTTTAGTTACCTTTGCTGAAGGCCACTGTACATTTTCAGCTGTTGGTCAGGGTTGCTTTGTTTGTGTTGCATCATAGACTATGTTCTAGACCCAATAAGACTATTCTATGTTTCTGCTTGTGGTATTGGTGACTTTTTGATGCAGTGGTGTGCCTCAGGCTGAGGGATTCCATCAATATCTCCAGGAGATCCCCAGAATGATCCCGAGGCATTGAAACCAAGTGCTACGGTGACCTTCAATACCCAACATAGTGGATGGCCACAATTTACTATTGGGCTCAGCTCATCCTCTACCATGGCACAGAAATCGGTAACTGCTTCCCTGGAGATACACAGGATGGAATTGTCCGTGCCTGTTGGCATTGGGTGTGTTCAGTAGCACAAGTGGACAATACGGTGAGAAGGCTAAAATTCGATTTTACGATGTTGTGAAATCAGTTTGCAATCGTCTGCTCAGCCTGTCGATGGCAGGCCATGTTTCCCACCATCAGATGTTAGGAACCTCATTGTAATACATCAGCATATCATTAGAAGGCCAGCCTGCTGAACTTATTCCCCCACATCTGCCCATGCTGGCGGGAAGCACACTGGTGCAGAACACACCTTGACAAGTGTGACATGCAGAATTTGGGACTTACAGCCAGGGCCTTGCTCACATCGTAAACATCAAAGAAGCATAGGATTCTGGAGCCCGATGGCTGGAGGAACGTCCATGGCATGCTGGGTGGACCCCATGGACAGGGCCGTGCTGTGAAGCAGCTCATGGAAGTTGAAAAGTCACCATTGATGCTCACAATGGATGGTGATTGAGAGGGTGGGAGATGAAGGTCTAGAATCGATTGGGAGAGGAAGAGGTGTCAGTGGTTTGAGGTCGGGAGGAGGAGAATGAAGGTGTAGAGGAGTTTGGTTGGGAGGGGGTGAATGAAGGTGTCGGGGGGTGAGGTTGGGAGGGGAGAATGAAGGTGTCAAAGAGGGTGAGGTTGGAAGGGGGGGAATGAAAGTATTGGGGGAGAGAGAAAGGAATATGTGCGGAGGAGGTGTGTAATTGTTGGGAAGATGGCAACTGGGGAGGTTAGTGTATGGGGGATGGAAGTGTAAGAGAAGGAGTTCGCAGGGGGGAAAGAAGGTGTCAGTGGGCTGATATTGTGAGGGGAGAAATGAACATGTTGGGGTTGAGGTTGAGAGGGGGGGAATGAAGGTGTCGGGTGGTGAAGTTGGGAGGGGGTTATTTAAGGTGCCGGGGGAGGAGAGGGAAGGAAGTCCAGGAGAAGGAAAGGTGGGGGGAGTCCGGGGGAGGAAGGAAAGCAGGGAGGGGAGGAAGTAAGGGTGGAGGAAGGAGTAGGGAAGGGGGAAGGAGTAAAGCTGGAGGAAGAAGTAAGGGTGTCTGAGGAACTTAGGAAGGGTGAAGGAGTAAGGCTGAAGGAAGAAGTGCAGCTGAAGAAGGAGTCAGAGGAGGAAGGACTAAGGGTGTGGTGTAGGAAGTAAGGGTGTCTGAGAGAATCAGAAAGGAGGGGGGAGCAAGGCAAGGGGAGTCCAGGGAGGGGAGGGAGGTCTAAGTGGTGGGGGAAGATGTTCTGGGGGAGAAGGGGTTCCCAGGGGGAAGGGGTCTGGAGTGGATGAAGGGGTTCTGGGGGGGGAGGGGTCCAGAGGGGGTGATGTCCAGGTGAATGTGCAAGGGAGGAGTTTGATGGGGCCATGACTTCTTCCTGGGGAGCAAACTGTGGACATGGTATGAAAGAATGATGAGAATGACTGAGGGCAGAGTGAGGTGGTAGGGTGGGAGGATGAGGTTTTTATGGTAGCAGTAGAAGGGGCGGCGAGTGTGGTTGGTGGGGACTTAAAGGCAGACATGGACCCTAGGGGTGGGAAGGAGGAGGTTCAGGAAGTTAATGTGGATGGGGGTGGAATTTTCAGGAAGGGAAGGAATGTGCACCTTCAACAGGGCATCCCTGAAGGAAAAGGGTTGTGGCTGGTAGGACATGGAGGGGAGGTGTAAGGTGATGCAGGGGGTCAACTGTGATGGGGAAAGGAAATGATTGACTGGGGGAAGCATAAATAAAACTGAATTAGCACCATGCTGCCAAAATTGAAAGTGAAAGGAGTGTTGTGTTGGGCGAGATCAGGCGCTGCATGGGAGTGTGGGTGGGCGGAGATGCAGGTCAGCTCAGATGGACAACTGAAAGCGAACCCCAGAAAGCAGCATTGAAAATGCTCAGGACAGTGAGCTGAGTGTGATATAGGAAGGATCCGCGTGCACAGGAGAGATCACTTGCATTGGACTCCGAAAGGCCCTGCCACACACACACACACTTCTCCCTCCAGGGTCACTCATGAACTGGCTGCTCCCTCTGTGGTAACAGGGGATGAGGTTGAGGGGGTGACAGGCAAAGGGGACTCTGAGAGAGCAGACAGCCTCTGAGATTCCTGAGTGGATGATCCAGGGATGTCCAGCTGCTGCTCCTCCTCCCTTTGGGTGCCTGAGGGCTCTGGCCTGACTCCTTGAGGGGAAGGAACACCTGGTGGGAAATCAAGGTGTCCCATTTCCCTCCCACATTGCCACTGCAGGACTCACATATGGTTACCTCAATGGAGTGCAGGTCAGCACTCATCTCCATGTTCTGCTGGACCAGGGTCTCCATGGCATCCACCATTCTCCACATTTGACCTCCATACACGCACGTGTGAGCACCGCTTCATCAGAAAAAAGGCGGACTACTCCTCTGAATTGCGAGCCACTCTGTTGAGGGCTTCATGCAGCTCTGCACTATGTACCCCTGACTTCTGCTGATTCTCCAGAATGAGTTGGAAGGCCATTTGCAGAGGTTAGTCATCTGACTCAGACCTCACAGATGCCTGATCTACTGCAGTCCTCAGAGTGCCTTGAGCTTGGCTAAACCTGCCTCCTCCTGCTGTGGGCATGTGTCCATGCAGTGACCACCAGATTGTGAACCCGAGCCTGCTCCAGATCTAGGTCCCATTGAGGTGTGTGTCTCTGCACTGGTGGAGGTTGTGGATAAGCACTGCGATGGGTCTTCCAGGCTGCTTATCTCCAGCTCTTCAATGGAGGAGGTCTCCTCTTGGCTGGAGCTGAGGAACTGGCTGGCTGAAGATATCGGTTGCTTGGCAGAGCTCCCTGTGAACCAAAGTAGAGATAATTAGTGCATGGCAGCAGAGTCAAAAGCAGGAGAAAGAGCACTCACATTTGCATTGAGAGAGGGATGATATAGTGCAGGATCCTCACATGGGTGTTCACCACCAACCTCACTGTCACTGCAGGCACAGTCCATGTCCTCACCAGTCAGCACAATGGCACACGCCTCAAAGTGAGTGAGGGGCCTAATGTGGGCCACTCCACCCCTGGTCTGGGGCCTCTCCCTGCTGACATGAGCAGGCTTCTCCTGCATGAAAACAGATGGAAAGACTGTGAGCTGGACACATGGCACTGTGTGGAATGTTTGTTTGGTGTGCGGAGCCATGGAAAGGATGAGGATGCTAGCTCGAGAGGGTATGAGCCTGATGGAGATTTGAGGTTGTGTGAGAGATTTATTGGTGTTATCCCTTGAGATGTGAGATCCCTGTGGATGTGTGATGGGTTGTGAGTGTGTGAGTTGAGAGTGATGAAAAAAGTGAGTTGCCTTGGTGGAACGGATGAGACCATTCATCCTGTAGTGGCACTAGGTGGCTGTCCTCTTTTGCAGGGCATTGGTGCTGGCCACCACTGCCACCACCTCCCATGCTGGATTGGTGATGTCGCTGCCCATCCTGCAGCCAGACCAGGGGTAGAGGACATCACGGCAGGCCTCCAAGGCATCCAAAAGGTACCCGAGGGATATGTCACTAAACCTGGGGGCTTCAGTCATCTTGCCTTCCGGAGCCATGTCTTCTATGCAGCAGTCGTGGGCTGGAAGAACTAAGAGGTGTGCACGCAGCTGGATTTTGAATATGGCACCCGGCGTGATGAAGCAGCAAGGTGATGGGATGGTGGGCGAATGATAGCCCACCTGTCATTGAAATGATGTGATTTTTGGGAATGCATAATTGATGCGGCAGGTTTGAGATGATACGACGTGAAAAGCCGCCATTGCAGCTGGCAGGTAAAATGTTTACTCATCCGCTACCGCACTTAGTGCAAATCTGGGACGATTTCACCCACAGTATTGGATAACTCTCCAACAGTTGAAGGGAGCAGAGTCTCTGATTGTAAATGCATTCTGGTGGGTACTGCTTTCTACGCATAGGAGATTGGTTGCCTGCCCCTTTGTGCCCTTCTTCTCCCTGCCCAATTCAGGCTCATGATTCTGATGCCCCTCTGGTGGCTGCAGCTCTCTCCCTCTCTAATGATCCCACTCATTGGAGGTTACAAGACCTGTGTGAATCAGGCCCATAGGAAGCTGCTGCACTCATGTCTCAGGGCCTTTCACTGCCCTTACTAATCTATACACACAAGTGCAAAGTTAGAGATGATTCTCAACCCAGAATGCCTCTGCTGTCCTCATCAGGTCATGGTTAGCCTCCAGATTGTTGCTGCTGTTGTTTACTGACTGTTACCCTCACTAAAATGCCACACAACCACTCATGGTGGCTACCAGCTGCAGGTAAGACTGACCTTCCACTGAGCTTCCCATCCATGTAGCTAGCAAGTCTCTGGAGCTCCATTATTCTTGGACACCCCTCACAAAATTTTAAAAAAGTTGGTAAAATTGCAACGAATTGCTTGTTCATCAGGCTTAATTACCTTCCTGTCACCTTCAATGAAGGCCTCATCTTGGCCATCTTTCGGTATTTTCCTAGCTGCATAAATAGTTTGGATTTCCCTCCCAAAGTCTTTCAACTCCACTTTTCCACCCTTCCTGCCTCCCAGCCCATCTCCATTGTGCTGACAAAATCCCGGCCACTGACTGTAATTACTGTGTAACGTGAACCATGGAACAAGTTGGCTGCAGCATTTTAATTGGTAATTACACTATTTCTATTTGATCGACAATATATCAGCAGCTTAGTTTGATTTGTAATATAAACAGTGATTCAGTATTCTCATCATATTAAGAGAAAAAGCAGCCTTGCATGTAGTAAAATATGCAAAGAGCTGATAGAACTTCACATTTTAGTAGGCATATCCCATTGACAGGTAACACTGGCACTCAAAGCCATGGCCATCTGGATAGCTGGCTGTTACCTAAAGGTTAGAGGACCCAGCTGCCCTGGCTGATTATTCATTCTTTTTACAGCCTATTGTATCCACATAGCAGGGGTTGAAATTATATATTAAAGAAGTCCATATATTGGTTATTATGAAGTGTGGTTTATAACACATGTCAAATGCAGTATTAATTATAATGCTATATTAAAGCATTTGCAATCACATTAATAAGAGTTAAAATCAAAAAGCTGCACATGCTGAAACAAAACAAAATACTGCGAGGTCAATCAGGATCTGGGGAAGGAGGAAGTGAAACACGAACTTGGGGAAAAGTATTAGACAGAAATACAGAAGGGGAGGAAAGAGAAAGGCTGCAGAATTCAGCTCTGTGGCAGTCATAGTTTCAGCACTACAGTCAAAGAGAGTCATAGGGCGAGATTTTCCGGCCCCGCCTGCTGTCGGGATTGTTCCGGTCCTCCGGAAGTCAATGGAATTTTGGATGGGGCTGGAAAATCATGGCCATACAGTCATTTAAGGCACAGAAGGAGGCCAATCGGCCCAAAAAGTCCATGTCAGCCTACAGGTGATGTTTTGTTAACAAAATGTCTTCCGCGCTGCTGACATTCACATCCTGTGTGGTTCATGTGAAGCACCAACTTGGTCCGGGTATTATTGTGAGCAGTACAGCAGTGTAGGCAGGTTGTGACATCAATCAACGTGTAACAATGATTTGATGTCAGTACTGGCATTTTGCACCTCACCACTCTAATTAGCCTCTTAAACATACAAAGCCGAACATGTGTCCAATTGCAAAAAGCACCCCCTATCCTCTATTAAAAGGGCCATCTTGCAGGCTAGCTGCTGATTATAGGAGTGCACACATAATTTTTCCAAGGCAGAGGGCTGCCCTTTTTTGCAGGATCCTATTGACTGCACATACATGGCTTTGTGGGGGCCACATCTCAATAGTGAGATGAACTGCAACCGCGGTTACCATTAGCTGAATGTGCATTTGGCTTCCATCCAAGCTCAGCAGCTCATGCTAGTGAATGCCTGCTATCTGTCAGCAGTCATGATGCATTGATTTTACACCAGTCTTCTGTTCCATCAATCTTGCAGCCGCCAAGTAAAATCAGAGGGTGGCTGCTGGGTGACCAGGGCAATCTGCTCCACACCTGGTTCATTATTCTCCTCCGCAATCCAACCACATGTGGCCTTTATGTTTATAATAAGAACTATACTGTCACCATTGAGCAGACCTTTGGGATGCTGGAGCAAAGGTTCTGCTGCCTTGTCCACTCTGAAGCAATCCTCTAATACTCACACCAGTGGGTGTCCTGATTTGTTGTGGAGCCCTGCAACCTCCACAACTTGTCCATCTTGAGTCACATCCCTTGCCACCACGGGTTCAGCAACCATCTCAGAAGGAAGAGGACAAGGAGAGAGAGGGGAGGAGGAGAAGGGGTGGAAGCATCCATTTTCCAGATTGCTGTTCATGAGCACCTCATTTGACTCTGATTCCAATGAACACAACTCCAAATCCCCATGCTTCAACAGTCCCACACATTACCCAACATCAGTTACAGACCATTACAGCATTCTCTTGGCCACAAATCTGAAATAAAATCCATCACAAAACAAACATCCCATACCAACTTTATCCAACAAATATTATGGCCTGAATCTTGCGTCCCGAGATCAGGCACACGCTTGACCCAGCCGCACGTAAAATTGTGCAAAAACACGCCAGGCGTGCATCCCGACATCATCGTGCACGTGTGCAATTTAGAGGTCGGTCGGCCCACGTGGGAGTTGGAGCAGCACCCGCCAACAATTAAAGGGCCAATTAAGGTCATTAGAAAGTCTAAAAACAAAAAAACTGCGGATGCTGGAAATCCAAAACAAAAACAGAATTACCTGGAAAAACTCAGCAGGTCTGGCAGCATCGGCGGAGAAGAAAAGAGTTGACGTTTCGAGTCCTCATGACCCTTCGACAGAACTTGAGTTCGAGTCCAGGAAAGAGCTGAAATATAAGCTGGTTTAAGGTGTGTGTGTGGGGGGCGGAGAGATAGAGAGACAGAGAGGTGGAGGGGGTTGGTGTGGTTGTAGCGACAAACAAGCAGTGATAGAAGCAGATCATCAAAAGATGTCAACAACAATTATTGTTGTTGACATCTTTTGATGATCTGCTTCTATCACTGCTTGTTTGTCGCTACAACCACACCAACCCCCTCCACCTCTCTGTCTCTCTATCTCTCCGCCCCCCACACACACACCTTAAACCAGCTTATATTTCAGCTCTTTCCTGGACTCGAACTCAAGTTCTGTCGAAGGGTCATGAGGACTCGAAACGTCAACTCTTTTCTTCTCCGCCGATGCTGCCAGACCTGCTGAGTTTTTCCAGGTAATTCTGTTTTCATTAGAAAGTCTATTGAGTGTGATTTTAGGCTAGAGTGCAGGCATTGATTATGTCAGCTATCTGCTCCCACTGCCTTCTTAGTAACTGCCTGGAGTAACATATTCTAGTCTTCTAATCGAGGGAAGAGGACCTCTCTCTCCTCATGTGCAACTCCTGCACTAAGGCCTCCAATACTGCGCACACTCTCTTTGGCCTGTTATACAATTTTCAAAGTTCTTGCTCCTCATTAAATCCTCTTTCACCACTTCCAAAACCTATTGCAGCCAGAACACATCGTACCTTTAAGTGCTGCTAGTCTTGCACAAACTTGGACCGCCTGCTGAGGAGTGCAGCACTCGGCTGCATTCTCTTATCATTAGAGTTAGCAGACAGCACAAAGTTTGTTTGTTGTCTGCATTAAATTGATTGGGTTACTTTCACATCACAATCCCCTGCCCAATTTTGGTGACTAGCCAAATTTGAATGCAGAAACACAAAGTGGGGAGAGAGAGCAAACAAAACTACAGGGAAGAGAGAGATTGCAAGCTGGCAGAGGGATAGAGAAAGAAAAAGAAACACAAACTTGGTGAGAGGGAGAAAAAAGCTGGGGAGAGAGTGAAACTCAAACTAGGTGAGGAAAGGAAACAGAAACAAACTAGGGAGAGAGAGGGAGAAATACAAACTAGGGGAGAGAAAAAACACAAATTGGGAGAGAGAGAGGGAAAGACAGAGAGAGAAGACAAACCTGGAGGGAATATTATTCATGCCACACAAGTGCCAGGAAATGAATGTTTCCAACAGTAGAGAATCTAACCATCACCCCTTGACATTCAAAGATATTAACATCACTAAATACCCCACCATCAACATCCTGGCATTTACCATTGACCAGAAATGCAACTGGACCAGCCATATAAATACTGCAGCTACGAAACCAAGTTCGAGGCTAGGAATTCTCTGATCTGTATCTTATCCCCTGACTCCCCAAAGCCTGTCCATCATCAACAAGACACAAGTCAGAAGCATGATGGAATAGCCCCCAATAACTTGGCTAAGTGCAGCTCCAGCAATACTCAAGAGGCTTGACATGATTCAGGAGACAGCAATAGACGTGATTGACACCCGATCCACCTTCTTAAACATTCACTCCCACATTACCCGAGCTTCGTGGCAGCAGGATGTACCATCAACAAGATGCACTGAGCAGATCACCAAGGCTCCTTTGATAGTGATTTGTCTTGGGTTTGGGGTTTAGATGGGGTTTCTTTAGGCATGGTCTGTTACCCTAAGAATAGTGCCATAGACAGTTATTCGTAAAAACCATTGTTTATTTGCAGATCTATATATATCTCAGTGTTCTACAAGAGGGGCAGAATTGTCCCAGATTTGCACTGAGTGTGGTGGCGGCTGGGGAAAATGACATGTTACCCGTTGGCTGCAATGGCAGCTTTTCACACTATATTGTCCCAAACCCGCTGCATTAATTGTACATTCCCAGGGAACACGCTGTTTAGATGGTGGACAGGCTCTCATTTGCCCACCACACCATCACCTCACTGCTTCCTCACGCCGGGCGCCATATTTAAAGTGCAGCAATGCGCACACCTCTCAGTGCTTCCAGCCAGGAATGCTGCACAGAAGACAGGATGGCCCTGAAAAGCAAAAAGACTGCAGCCCCCCCCACATTTTAGTGACGCGTCCCTTGAGCACCTTATGGACACTGTGGAGGCCTGCCATGATGTCGTCTACCCCCACTCTGGCCACAGGATTGACAGTAGTATCTCCAATCCAGCATGGGAAGCAGTGGTCAGCACCAATGCCCTGCATAAGAGGACAGCCACCCAGTGCCACTACAGGATGATTGGTCTCATCTGCTCTACCATAAATTCACTCTTCTTAAACTGTCAACTCACACAGTCATAAATCCATCACACATCAACAAGGATCTCACACTTCAAGGGACAAACCACTAACTCTCACACACACCCTCACA
Organism: Carcharodon carcharias; assembly: GCF_017639515.1. Taxonomy (NCBI): domain Eukaryota; kingdom Metazoa; phylum Chordata; class Chondrichthyes; order Lamniformes; family Lamnidae; genus Carcharodon; species Carcharodon carcharias. The sequence goes on from NC_054477.1 coordinate 119,646,566, forward strand.
TCTCCATCAGGCTCATATCCTCTTAAGCTCGTGTCCTCATCCTGTCCATGGCTCCGCTCACCACACAAACATGCCATGCAGTGCCATGTGTCCTGCTCACTCTCTCTCAATATGTTTCCATGCAGGAGAAACCTGTTCACATCAGCAGGGAGAGGTCCCAGACCAGGGGTGGAATGGCCTACATTAGGCCCCTCACTCATTTTGAGGAGCATATCATTACAATTACTAATACTGACAGGGACTGTGTCTGCGGTGATGGTGAGGTCAGCGTTGAAAACCCACATGAGGGTTCTGCAGCTCATCATCCCTCTTTCAACACAACTGTGAGTGCTCACTCTCCTGTTTTTGACTCTGCTGCCATAGACTAATTATCTCTATTTTGGTTCACAGGGATCTCTGCCAAGCGACCGAAGCCCTCAGCCAGCCAGGCCCTCAACTCCATCCAGGTCCTCATCTCCAGTCAAGAGGACACATCCGCCATTGAAGAGCTAGAAATAAGCAGCCTGGAAGACCAGTCACAGTGCTTATCCACAACCTCCACCAGCACAGAGACACGCACTTCATTGGGACCTAGTCCTGGAGCAGGCTCAGGTTCACAATCGCGTGGTCACCCAGGGACACGTGCCCACAGCAGGCGGAGACAGGTTAAGCTGAGCTCCACAGCACTCGGAAGACTGCTGGGGAACAGGCATCTGTGAGGTCTGAGTCAGATAACGAACCTCTGGGTTTAGCCTTCTAACTCGTCCTGGAGAGTCAGCAGGAGGTTTGGGAACATCAGCAGAGCTGTTTGAAGCCCTCAACAGAGTGGCTTGCGAGTTGGAGAAGTGAGTCCGCCTGCTCTGTGAAGAAGTGGTGCCCACATGCACATGTATGGAAGTCTCCAGCAGAACGTGGAGATGTGTGCAGACCTGCACTCCATTGTGGGAGCCATGGGCGAGTTCCTTCAGTGGCAACGTGAGAGGGAAACAGGGCACCTCGACTTCCCCCCAGGTGTTCCTTCCCCTCAAAGAGTCAGGCTGGGGCTTCCGGGTGCCAGAAGGGAAGAAGACCAGCAGCAGAATACCCTTGGGTCATCCACTCAGGAATCTCAGAGGCTGTCCTGTCCCTCCAAGTCCCCTTTGCCTTTGAGCCTCTTAAGTTCATCCTCTGTCACTGCAGAGGGATCAACTGGCCGAGTGATTCTGGAGGGAGAAGTGTGTGTGTGTGGCAGGATCTTTCGGAGCCTAATGCAAGCACTCTCCCGCGCACGCAGATCCTTCCTGTATCACAATCATCCCAATCTCCTGAGCATTTTCAATGTTGTCTTCTGGGGTTCGCTTTCAGTTGTCCATCTGAGCTGACCTGCAGCTCCGCCCATCCACCGATCATACTCCCATGCAGCACCTGAACTCGCCCATCATGACTCTCGTTTCACTTTAAATTTAGACAAAATGGTGGTGATTCAATTCTTCATTCACTCTCCGGTCCTTTCCCCTCCCATTTTCTTTCCCCCATCATTGTTGGCTCCCTGGCATCACTTTCCACCTCCCCCACATGACCTACCAGCCACAACCCTTTTCCTTCGGGATGGCCAGGTGAACATGCATGTTCCCTTCCTTCCAGAAAATTCCACCCCATCCAAATTAATCACCCTGACCTCTTCCTTCCGACCCCCAGGGTCCGTGTCTGTCTCTGAGTGCCCACCAAGCCTCTCCATCCCTCCTACCGCTACTGTCGAACACTAACCCTCCCACCCTACCACCTCAGGATGCCCTTGGTCATTCTTACCATTCCCTTGTTCCACGCCAACCCTCAGTTCGCTCCCCAGGAGGCAGCTATGGATTCATCAGGGCCCTCCTTTGCATGTTCATCTGGACAACCCCGCCTCGGTACCCTTTCACCCTTGTATCAGATAATGAGCATCTGGATTTAGCCTTTCAACTCATTCTGGAGAGTCAGCAGAAGGTGTGGGAGCTATTTGAAGCCCTCAACAGAGTGGCTCATGAGTCGGGATGTGAGCTCGTTAGTAAACTGAGGACTGCTGTCTGACAGCACAAGGTCCGGGATACCACATATCGCAAAGATTCTTCTTAGTGATGTAATGACTGTCTCCACTGTGGTGCTGTGCAGTCTACTCACTTCAAATCATCTGGAGTAGTAAGCAATGATGATGATGAAAACATTGCCTTTACACTCCAATAAATCTATTCCTAGGCTCTCCCATGGCCTCATAGAAAAGATAGATAATGCAAGTAGTTCACTCGGCTGAGGGCTGCACGATGCACGTGTAAGGCAATTTGTGGTTAACTCTTCAATGGAGTGACTGATGCCTGTTGGTCCCTTGCTCTGCAATTCACTATTCCCAAGTGACCTTGTTGGATTTTCTGGAGAATGTCGAGTCGAAGTGTTTTTGGGATGACTACTCTCTTGCTAAAAACTAAGATATGATTGATGATTGTGAGATGTTTGCTATGCTCAAAGTATTGGCAAATTACTGGGCTGTTAGGAGTATACTCCATTGATGTACTCATCATCCTGCTGTTGTGCTTGCTTAATTTTTTTATTCATTCAGGGGATGTGGGCTTCGCTGGCTAGGCCAGCATTTATTGCCCATCCCTAGTGGTCCTTGAAAAGGTGGTGGTGAGCTGCCTTCTTAAACCGCTGCAGTCCATGTGGTGTAGGTACACCCACAGTGCTGTTAGGGAGGGAGTTCCAGGATTTTGACCCAGCGACAATGAAGGAAAGGCGGGATATTTCCAAGTCAGGATAGTGAGTGACTTGGAGGGGAACTTCCACGTGATGGTGTTCCCATCTATCTGCTGCCTTTAAAAAACTCAGCAGGTCTGGCAGCATCGGCGGAGAAGAAAAGAGTTGACGTTTCGAGTCCTCATGACCCTGTCGAAGGGTCATGAGGACTCGAAACGTCAACTCTTTTCTTCTCCGCCGATGCTGCCAGACCTGCTGAGTTTTTCCAGGTAATTCTGTTTTTGTTTTGGATTTCCAGCATCCGCAGTTTTTTTGTTTTTATATCTGCTGCCTTTGTTCTTCCAGATGGTAGTGGTCATTTGTAAGGTGCTATCTAAGGAGTCTTAATGAATTCCTGCAGTGCATCTTGCACATGGTTCACACTGCTGCTACTGTGTGGCAGTAGTAGAGGGAGTGAATGTTTGTGGATGTGGTGCCAATCAAGAGGGCTGCTTTGTCCTGAACGCTGTCAAACTTCTTGAGTGTTGTGGGAGCTGCACTTATTCAGTCAAGTGGGGGCCATTCCATCACACTCCTGACTTGTGCCTCATAGATGGTGACCAGGCTTTGGGGAGTCAGAAGGTGAGTTACTCATCACAGGATTCCTAACCTCTGACCTGCTCTTGTAGCCATAGTATTTAGATGGCTAGTTCAGTTCAGTTTCTGATCAATGGTAATCCCCAGGATGTTGATTGTGGGGGATTCAGTGATGGTAATGCCATTGAATGTCAAGGGGCAATGGTTAGATTCTCCCTTGTTGGAGATGGTCATTGCCTGGCACTTGTGTGGCACAAATATTAATTGCCACTTGTCAGCCCAAGCTTGGATAATGTCCAGGTCTTGTTGCATTTAGACAAGGACTGCTTCAGTATCTGAGGAGTCACGAGTGGTGTTGAACATTGTGCAATTATCAGCAAACATCCCCACTTCTGACTAATGATGGAAGGAAGGTCATTGATGAGGCAGCTGAAGATGGTTGAGCCCAGGACACTACCCTGAGGAACTCCTGCAGTGATGTCCTGGGGCTGAGGTGACTGACCTCCAGCAACTACAATTTGTGCTAGGTATGACTCCAAGCAGTGGAGAGTTTTCCCCTGGTTCCCATTGACTCCAGTTTTTCTAGGGCTCCTTGATGTCACACTCGGTCAAATGTGGCCTTGATGGCAAGGGCAGTCTCTCTCACCTCACCTCTGGAGTTTAGCTCTTTTGTCCATGTTTGAGCCAAGGCTGTAATGAGGTCAGGAGCTGAGTGGCCCTGGCAGAACCCAAACTGGGTGTCAGTGAGCAGGTTATTGCTAAGCAAATGCTGCTTGATAGTACTTTTGATGACCCCTTCCATTAAATTACTGATGATTGAGAGTAGACGAATGGGGTGGTAATTAGCTGGGTTGGATTTGTCCTGCTTTTTTTGTACAGGACATACCTGGGCAATTTTCCACATAGCCGGCTAGATGCCAGCGTTGTAGCTCTGCTGGCACAGCTTGGCCTGGGGTCTGGCACGTTTTGGAGCACAAGTCTTCAGCACTATTGTTGGAATACTGTCAGGGCCGATAGCCTATACAGTATCCATGCTTTTAGCCGTTTCTTGATATCATGTGGAGTGAATTGAATTGGCTGAAGACTGGCATCTGTGATGCTGGAGACCTCTGGAGGAAGCCAGGATGGATCATCCACTCAGCACTAGTGGCTGTAGATTGTAGGAAATGCTTCAGCCTTACCTTTTGCAATGATGTGCGGGTCTGCCCCATCATTGAGGATGAGGATGCTTTTGGAGCCTCCTCCTCCAATGAGTTGTTTAATTGTCCGCCACCATTCATGACTGGATGTGGCAGGATGGCAGAGCTTAGATCTGATCCATTGGTTGATGGAGTCACTTAGCTCTGTCTATCGTTTGCTGCTTATGCAGTTTGGTATGCAAGTAGCCCTGTGTTGTAGCTTCACCTCATTTTTCGGTATGCCTGGTGCTGCTCCTGGCATGCCCTCCTGCACTCTTCATTGAACAGTGTTGATTCCCTGGCTTGATGGTATTGGTAGAGTGGGGGATATTCCAGACCATAAGGTTACAGATTGTGTTTGAGTACATTCTGCTGCTGATGATGGCCTCATGGATGCCCAGTTTTGAGTTGCTAGATATGTTCGAAATCGGTGGTAGTTTGACACAACTGTGTGGCAGTCACTCCTAACCGATACTGTAATGGTCAGATGCATCTGCGGCAGACAGACTGGTGAGGATGAGGTCAAGTATGTTTTTCCCTGTTGTTGGTTCCCTCACCATCTGCAGCAGACCCAGTCTAGCAGCTATGTCTTTTAGGACTTGGCCTGTTCAGTCTGTGGTGATGTTACTGAGCCATGCTTGGTGATGGACATTGAAGTCCCCCACCCAGAGTATGTTCTGTGCCCTAGTTTATAAGCCCATAACAATAGTTATACTGTTGGACAGAGCATTGAAGAAGAAATTATTGGAGCTTGTAACAAAGGCAATATAATAACCTTGAGTGACATTAATCTTCGGTGCTAGTGAGCCACACTTGTTGATGGACATTGCAAGTCCCACCAAGAGTACATTCTGCGCCCTTGCCATGTTTAGTGCTTCCTCCAAGTGGTTTTCAACATGGAGGAGCACTGATTCATCAGCTGAGGGAGGGTGGTATGTGGTAATCAGCAGGAGGTTTCTTTGCCCATGTTTGACCTGACGCCATGAGACTTCATGGGGTCTGGAATCGATATTGAGGACTCCCAGGGCAACTCCCTCCCTACTGCACACCACTGTGCTGCCACTTCTGCTGGGATACCCAGGAATGATGATGGTTGTGCCTGGGATGTTATCTGTAAGATATGATTATGTGAGGATGACTTTATCAGGTTGTCGCTTGACTAGTCTGTGAGACAGCTCTCCCAATTTTAGCACTAGCCCCCTGATGTTAGTAAGGAAGATTTTGCAGGGTCGACAGGGCTGAGTTTGCTATTGTCATTTCCAGTGCCTTGTAAGAAATTTGCAAAGTATTTTAACATGAAACCTAGTAAAACAGAAGTCCTATTTTATGGAATGGCTGCCCCCCCTCCAAGCTCTTGTTTAGTTGAAAAAGGTGCAATTTGTGGACATGTTCTTTTTGTTTGCAATGGCCAGGGCCCAGCGTGTGAACTTATGAGCCTTCTAGCACGTGAAAGTGAGCTACACTGCGAGCCCAACTGTTAAGGCCAATCTTCTAGTATGTGCAACTGTAGAAATCCCAACACATATATTGACCAATGGAGGTGGGCTGGCAGTAGAGTAGTAGAAAACCCATTGGCAGATTTTGTGACTAGCACTTCGATGAAAGGGAGCTTGTTTGACTGCTTCTTTTAAAAGGTGAATTTGAGCACAGGATGGAGCCCGTTCAGGTGTGTAAGGAAATTATTACTTTCTACAGATGGACAATTATTAAATAATCCCAATTGTGATAAGAATTACACAAATAACCAATTTAAGATTATCAGTCCGGCTTGCAATATGGCTCTCTTATGTGTGCTAAAAGCTACATATATTCACACGCACAGCGCCTTGTTCTTTGCAAACAAAAATAACATGCCCAGGCGTTGTGCCTCTTTCAGTTTAACAAAAGCATGTGCGAAACAGCCATTCCCTGTTTCATTTCCCATGGCAATATCTTGACCAATCAGAGTCAACTTGCCTGGTTTGAATTTAAGCAAATACTTGGCAGTTAACTGTTCCCTGGTGCATTCTCCATTACAAGAGCTCTACCAACAATTCCAGATTTTTATTAAATTCAAATTCCACCATCTGTTATGGTAGGATTCAAACCCAGGTCCCCAGGGCATTACCTTAGGTCTCTAGATTACCAGGCCAGTGACAAGACCATTATGCCACTGCCTCCCCCTGGTTGATTCATGTGCTGAATATATAGGCAGACAAAAATGTATACTATATATGGTGCATTACTTCCCAAAGTTTGGCACCTGGAGATTAAATGCTGAGAAATGAAGAATTGCAATAATAGTAGGAATATTGAGAGAGAGAGAGGATTATTTCATTTCTGTATGAGATTAGTGAACCTAAAAATGAAAAGTTCCACAAACCTTGACAGCCCACATCATTTATTGTCTGCTTTGAAATAATAGTTTCTCACAGTTCTGAATCAAAAGTACTTAAAATGAATCTTTAAAGAAAAACTCCCTATGCCCACTGCAGATTAAGTTATTAAGATCAGAGAAATATTTTGCATCATACTGTGCATGAGCTGTAGGTTCAGTTGCTACAATTGAATTCTAATTTCTCTCATTTAGATATCTTAAATGCATTTTGAAGTCTAATTTAGAACTATTATTTATGGCATGCATTTAGCTATGAACAGAAAGATATTTTAATGCAGTGGATTCAAAGGGAATCATTTGCTTTTGGGGGTCAAGTTGAAACTGATGAAGGTGAAGAAGTGGTTTAAATGGCTTCGCTGGAGATGCCCTCACTACAATTGGATAGGTTGGTGTGGAAATATGTAAAGGCAATTGGACTGAGTTAGAGAAGAGGTATGAGAGAAGGATGGCATAGTTGACTATGCCACAGACTAGAGAATATTGGTTTATACAAGTAACTAATTGAGCTTTCAGAAACTTCCATTTCCTTTCAAATTAACAATTTTATTGATGATATAGCCCCCATGTTGGAACTCTGTCCCTACAAGGACACTGTGGCAACATCAATTGTAGTGAATGTCCACAGGAGGTTCATTACAAACAGCAAGACCTGTCAGTTCAGGTCACTTAGAGAGCCACTCCTGGACTTTTACTCATCCCCTTGACAATTCACTACAGGCTATGGGAGCAAATTTCCAACTTGGTAACCTGGTTTTCGAGCATTAGATCAGGCTGGACAGCGCTTGGACCCCTGTGAAGTCTCATTGATCACTATTTGCTGCAGGATTCCTTCAGCTGTTCCCATCAGTAGATCCTCAGAGTTACATGCCAGGGAGTTAGACTCTTCTCTCAGCTATTACATTAACATCCTCAGAGAGACTGCCAATGTTGTGGAATTGCTGCATTTTGGAAATGCACATAGAAATGAAAGAGATCATGGGCCACAGAGACAGAAACAAAAGGGGAGGAAGAGTTAAATGTAAAACAATCTTTGAAAGGAAATCTAATATTTTTTGTTATAACAAGGAGTCCGAAGAAAGGTGCAGCTGGTTTCCATTAGGGAAAATTAAACAGACTAGGCAGGATTTAGTTCATCTCCTCAGCTGCATTAATTCCAGACAGAGATTAGGAGAAATGTTTTTCTCTCAGAGGGTTGAATGTCTTTGGACTCAAAAGGCAGGAGAAGCAGAGACTTTGAATATTTTTAAGGTAGAGGTGGATAGATTCTAGAAGCAAGGAGGTGAAAGGTTATCAGGGGTAGGTGGGAATGTGGAGTTGAGATTACAATCAGGTCAGCCGTGATCTTATTGAATAGTGGAGCAGGCTCCAGGGGCCAAGTGGCTTCTCCTGCTCCTAATTCGTATGTTCGTGTATATGTTCATATGTCCACGATGCAGCAGACAGATTCCTTAGCGGGTATCTGTTTAAAATGAATAATGAATTTTAATAATAATTAAAATTAACAATGTTAATTACCCAGTTTGGTGTTTAAATTGTGCTCCAGAACTAACCATGCTCCTAGCCAAGCTGTTCCAGTACAGCTAAAACACTGGCATCAATCCAACAATGTGGAAAATTGCCCAGGTTTATTGTGATGGAATTTGTGGTCAAAGCTTGTATTTTTTGAGACAGACCCTAGCTGAAAAGGAAAGCTGAAAAGGAAAGCTGACCCTCCCATTGCTAAGGAATCTAAGACTGAAAGTGAGAATTGAAAACGGAACTTCTAGTTGAAACAAATAAAAAGAGACAGAGCCATCAGAGCTCAGTAGAAGTTGATGAGTTCAGCAGCATAGTATAGGCAAATTGAAGAAGACAGAGGTGAGTTCCAGAAACTGAGAATAAGAAAATACACAGTAGATGCAGCTGTTTCTGTTACTTGAAGGTAACATTGGTAGATTGGTGCCATCCAGACCGAGTTGAGGAAGTTCAGCAGACATGTGCCATTTTTGGAGAAGACTGTGCCCGTGGAACTCAGATTTGTTGTGCACTGCTTACAGCTGGGGCTAAGGCCACATCCTAGAAGGAGAGGAGCTGAAATACTTCAGCAAAAGGAAAAATACCTCGGATATTGGAAATCTGAAATAAGAACAAAAAATGCTGGAAATCTTAGCAGGTCAGTCAGCATTTGCAAAGGGAAAAACAGTTAACATTTCAGGTTAATGACCTTTCATCAGAACTGAACAAAGATAGATATATAAGAGTTTTTAAAATAGTGAAGGGGGGGTGGTATTAAATGGATCCAAGCCAAATTGTGAGTGCAAAAGAGGACACAGATCTTCTCTTGTTAGTAGGTTTATTCACAGGATGCAGCATTGCAGATCTTTGCCTCCTAACTACTAATCCAGTTTTCCTGCTGAATCTTTTTATATGTGTTCTCAGTCCTTCGTCAAACAATGCCCATTACCTGAGTATTTTTAACAACATAATCAACCAACCATTAAAAAACAGAAGCAGGAAGAAAGAAGGTGTTAAACAAAAAAACTGCGGATGCTGGAAATCCAAAACAAAAACAGAATTGCCTGGAAAAACTCAGCAGGTCTGGCAGCATCGGCGGAGAAGAAAAGAGTTGACGTTTCGAGTCCTCATGACCCTTCGACAGAATGAAGGTGTGATAGGTGGAGGCCAGGAGAGATTAAATAACAAAAGGTTTCATGTTGTAATGGCCAGAAAGAGTGGTAATGGATATAGTAAAGAAACTAAGGTTGTGTCCAAATGAGGCATGACTTGATACAGAAAAACCATCTGAATGCAACACGAGGGGATAAAGAAAGAAACGAGGCAATACTGACCCAAAAAGATAAAAAAAATAGAACAAGATGGGGGCAGAGGTTATGATCTAAAGTTGTTGAACTCAGTGTTGTGTCCATAAGGTCATAGAGTGCTGAGTTGAAAGATAAGGCACTATCCTCAAGCTTATTTTTAACATCACTGGAACACTGTAGCAGACCATGAATGTAAAGGTCAACAAGGGAGCAAAGCAGAAAAAGAAAATGACAAGCAACCAGAATCTCAGGGTTGTGCTTGCGGACTGAAAGGAGGTGTTCTGCAAAGTGGTCACCCAGTCGTCATTCACTCTTTTCTTTGTAGAGGAAACCACATTTTGAGGAGCAAATGAAATATACTAAATTGAAAGAAGTACAAGTAAATTGTTGTTCCACTTGGAAGGAGTGTTTGGGGCCTTGGACGGTGAGAAGGGACGATGTAAAAGGGCAGATGTTGCATCTCCTATTCTTGCGCAGAAAGGAGTGCTAGGGAAGGGAGGGGGTGTTAGGGGTGAATGAGGAATGGACAAGGGAGTTGCAGAAATACTTTGTGAGGAAGTCAGAGTTTTGAAGGACTTTGTGACTGAGTTTGATGACCTATACTCGGAGTAGACTGCTTCGGTAGATCTTGTCTTAATTGTATCTGCCATTTAAGGTGTAATTTATAGTTTATAATTGGCTATAATTTGTCTTCTAATTCACTTTTAACTTGCGTTGATTCTTGCGTTTAGAATATGGAAGGCTACCTAGGATAATATTTAGTGTTTGCTTTGTTTGACTCTTTCTAGTAAAAATTATTTTGTTTTAATCTAGTGGCTTCATTCTTTCAGTAAATAACTGGGATTTTAGATTTCTTCTTTCTCCAAAGAAATCGCATCTGGGATTATAACAATAGCCTGTCCACAAAAAGCAGGACAAATCCCACCCAGCCAATAACCACACCATCAATATACCCTCAATCATTGGCAAAGTGATGGAATGTGTTGTTGACAGTGCTATCAAATGGTACTTACACAGCAATGATCTGCTTACTGATGCTCATTTTGGATTTTGCCAGGGCCATTCATTTCCTGACCTCATTACAGCCTTGATCCGAACATGGATAAAAGAGCTGAACTCAAGAGGTGAGGTGAGAGTTACTGCCCTTGACACCAGAACAACATTTGACCAAGTATGGCATCAAGGAGCCTTAGCAAAATTGAAGTCAATGGGAGTCAAGGGGAAAACTCTCCACTGGCTGGAGTCAAACTGAGCACTAAGGAAGATGGCTGTGGGCGTTGGAGGTCAACCATTTCAGTCCCAGGGCATCAGTACAGGAGCTCCTCAGGGTAGTGCCTGACACCTAATCATCTTCGGCTGTTTCATCAGTGACCTTCCCTTCTTTAAAAGTTCAGAAGTAGGGAGGTTCACTGATGATTGCACAATGTTCAGTATCATTCATACCTCCTCAGATACTGAAGCAGTCTGTGTTCATGTGCAGCAAGACCTGGACAATATTCAGGCTTGGCTGATATGTGACAAGTAACATTCACACCATACAAAAGTGCCAGGCCATGACAATTTCTAGCAAGAGAGAATCTATCTCCCCTTGACATTCAATGGCATTACCATCAATACCCCAATATCAACTTCCTGGGAGTCACCATTGATGTGAAACTTAACTGGATCAGCTATATAAATACTGTGGCTGAAAGAGCAGGTTGGAAGCTGGGAATTCTGTGGTGAGTAACTCACCTCCTATCTCCCTAACATCTGTCCACAAATACAAGGCACAAGTCAGGGGTGTGAGCAACAACTCTCGACTTGCCCAGGTGTGTGAGGCTCCAACGATGCTCAAGAAGCTTGACACCATCCAGGACAAAGCATCTTGCTTGATTAGCACCCTACCCATCAACTTAAACGTTTATCCCTCCACCACTGACTCACAGTGGCAGCAGTGTATACCATTTACAAGAAGCACTGCATCAACTCATCAAGCTTGCATCAACAACACTTTCCAAACCTCTGATCTCTATCACCTAGAAAGACAAGGGCAGCAGATGCGTGGGAATATCACCACTTGCAAATTTCCCTCCAAGTCACACACGATCCTGACTTGGAACTATATCACTGTTCCATCACTGTTTCTGGATCAAAATCCTTGAACTCCCTTCCTAACAGTGGGTGTACCTGCAGTGGTTCAAGAAGGCGGCCTACCACCACCTTTTCAAGGGCAGTTAGGGATGGACAACAAATGCTGACCTTGCCCTTAACACCCATATCCCAAGAAAGAAAAGAAAGGAAATGACTGTCATTGAGTTCAAGCTTCACTGGAGACTAAACAACCACCTTGCCAACAGAAACTGGTCCCTAGGCTTTCTGTCCATCAGAGAATCTTTACAGTGCAAAAGGAGGCCACAGAGTCTGCAATGACTCTTTGAAAGAGCATTCTACCTAGTCCTACACCTCTACATTATCCCTATAACCTTGCATATTCTTTCTTTTCAGATAACAATCCAATTCCTTTTTGAATACCTTGATCAAACCTGCCTCCACCACCCTTTCAGGAAATTTGTTCCAGATGCCAACTATCCGCCTGAGTGAAATAAAAAATCCTCTTTTCACTTTTGCTCCTTTTGCTAATTATTTTGAATCTGTGCCCTCTAGTTCTTGATGTTCTCTTGAATGGGAACAGTTTCTCACTATTTATCCTGTCCATTCCCTCAGGATTTTAAATACCTCTATCAAGTGTCCTCCCATCCTTTCTTTCTCCAAGGAAAATAGTCCCAATCTCTGCAATCTATCCTCATAGCTACAGTTCTTTATCCCTAGAATAATTCTTGTGAATCTCCTCTGTACTCTCTCCAATATCTTCACATGCTTCCTTAAGTATGCCACCCAGAACTGGAGGCAATACTCCAGATGAGGCCTAACTAATGTCTTATATAAGTTCAACATGACTTCCTTACTCTTGTACTCAATGCTCCTATTAATAAGGCCTAAGATATTATATGCTTTATTAACTGCTCTCTCAACATGCCCTGCCATCTTCAATGACTTAGACACTGAGGTCCCTCGTGCACCTCCTTTAGAAGCACTCCCTTTATTTTATACTGTCTCATCATATTTTTCCTGCCAAAATGAATCACCTCACATTTCTCTGCATTGAACATCATCTGCCACTTGTCTGCCCAATCCACCAACATGTCCATGTCCTTTTGAAGTTCAAGACTATTCTCATCACAGTTGACATCATTTCCAATCTTCATATCATCTTCAAATTTTGAAATCATGCCCTACACACCACAGCCTAAGTCATTAATATATAGCAGGAACAGCAATGGTCCTAACACTGACCCCTGGGGAACTCCACTACAAACCTTCCTCCAATCTGAAAAACAACCATTTATCGCCGTGTTCTGTTTCCTTTCACTCAGAGAATTTATTATCCAAGTGCTTATTTTCCCATTTATTCCAAGAGCTAGAATTTTGCTACAAGTCTGTGTGTGGCATTGTATCAAATGCCTTTTGAAAATCCACATACACCACATCAACAGCATTGCCCTTATCAACCTTCTCTTGTTACCTCCTCGAGCAAGTTAATTAAATATGATGTTCCCTTAATGAACCCACGTTGACTTTCCTTAATTATCCTGCAATTGTCTAAGTGACTATTGATTTTGTCCCAAACTATAGTTTTCAGAAGGTCCCTACCACTGAAGTCAAACTGACTGGTCTGTAGTTGATGGCTTTATCTTTGCACCCTTTTTGAACAACGGTGTAGCATTCACAATTCTCCAGTTCTCTGGCACCTCCCCTGTGTCTAAGGAAGACTGGAAGATTATCACCAGTGCCTCTGCAATTTCCACTCTGACTTCCCTCAGTACCATTGGATGCATCTCATCTGATCCAGGTACCTTATCAATTTAAGTAAAGATAGCCTTTCTAACACCTCTGCCTTCTCAATTGTAAATTCTTCTAGTGTACCAGTCAACTCCTCTCTCACCTCCGCTTGGGTAGCATCTCCTTCCTTTGTAAAGACAGATGCAAAGTATTCTTTTAACACCTCCGCTATTTCTCCTGCCTCCAGGTGCAAGTCCCCTTTCTTATCCCTAAATGGCCCTGCTCTTTTACTGCCCGTTTATTATTTATATGCCTATGGAAGACCATGGGATTCCCTTTTATGTTAGCTGCCAGTCCTTTCTTATGCTCTCTCCTTGCTTATCTTATTAGTTTTTTCACTTGCCCTCCTTTTATATTCAGCTTGATTCTCCATTGTATTGTCCAACTGATATCTGTCGTACGTGCACTTCTTCCTTTTCATCTTCACCTCTATTTCTCTCATCATCCAGGGAGTTCTGGATTTATTTGTCCTACCATTTCCCTTCAAGGGAACATACCTTGACATTGCCTGCAATACCTTATCGTTGAAGGTGGCCCATTGTTCAGCCACTGTCTTTTCTGCCAACGTTTGATTCCAACTCACTTGACTCAGATGCATTCTCATCCCATCAAAGTTGGCTTCCCCTCAATTAATTATCCCTACTCTGGATTACACCTATTCCATGGCCAACCTAAACTTTATGATACAACGATCACTGTCCCCCGATTGCTGAAGTGGGGTAACTGATTAGGGTGCACATGTATTTATAGCTTTAGAATAAGCAAATGTAGTTATGAGAGCTCTTTCTAAGCATGATGGGAAATATAACCAACACATCGGCTTAATGGGTATGGTACTATGGGAACCCAACTCACAACCATAAGTCATGAAACTTTTAAAAAAAAATTCATTCAAGAGATGTGGGCTTCGCCAGCCGGGCCAGCATTTATTGCCCATCCCTAATTACCCACGGGAAGGAGGTGGTGAGCTGCCTTCTTGAACTGTTGCAGCACCCACAGTGCTGTTAGGGAGAGACTTCCAGGATTTTAACCCAGCGACAGTGGAGGAACGGTGACATATTTTCAACTCAGGATAGTGACTGGCTCGGAGGGGAACTTCTAGCTGATGGTGTCCCCATGTATCTGCTGCCCTTGTCCTTCTAGATGTAGTGGTTGTGGGTTTGCAAGGTGCTATCTAAGGAGCCTTGATGAGTTTCTGCAGTGCATCTTGTAGATGGTACACATTGCTGCTACTGTGTCTTGGTTGTGGAGGGAGTGAATATTTGTGGAAGGGATGCCAATCAAGCAGGCTGCTTTGCCCTGGATAGTGTCAAGCTTCTTGAGTGTTGTTGGAGCTGCACTTACCCAGGCAAGGGGAGAGCATTCCATCACACTCTTGACTTGTGCTTTGAAGATTGTGGACAGGCTTTGGGCAGTCAGGTGGTGAGTTACTTGCCGTACCATTCCTAGCCTCTGACTTGTTCTTGTAAGCACAGTATTTATGTGTTAGTCCAGTTCAGTGTCTGGTCAATGGTAACCCCCAGGATTTTCATAGTGGGGGATACAGCGATGTTAATGCCATTGAATGTCAAGGGGAGATGGTTATATTGTCTCTTGTTGGAGATAGTCATTGATTGGCACTTGTGTAGCGTGAATGTTATTTGCTACTTGTCAGCCCAAGGCTGGATGTTGTCCAGGTCTTGCTGCATTTGGACATGGACTGTTTCAGTGTCTGAGGAGTTGCAAATGGTGCTGACTATTGTGCAATTATCAATGAACATCCCCACTTCTGACTTATGATGGAAGGAAGGTCATTGATGAAGCAGCTGAAGGTGGTTGGGCCTAGGACACTACCCTGAGGAACTCCTGCAGTGATGTCCTGGAGCTGAGATGACTGACTTCTAACAATCACAACCATCTTTCTTTATGCTAGGTATGACTCCAGCCAGCAGAGACTTTTCCCCCCATTCCCACTGACTCCAGTTTTTCTTGGACTCCTTGATGTCACAATGGTAAAATGAGGCTTTGATTTCAAACCTAGCATACCTGGGAAATTTTCCATATAGCCGGATAGATGCCAGTGTTGTAGCTGTACTGGGACAGCTCAGCTAGGAGTACGGCAAGATCTGAAGCACAGATCTTCAGTAATATTGCCAGAATATTGTCAAGACTCGTAGCCTTTTCAGTATCCAGTGCCTTCAGTTGTTTCTTGATATCACAAGAAGTGAATCAAATTAGCTGAAGGCTGGCATTTGTAATGCTGGGGTCCTCTGGAGAAGGCTAAAATGGATCGTCCACAGCATTTCTGGCTGAAGATTGTTGCGATTGCTTCAGCCTTATCTTTTGCACTGCTGTGCTGGGCTCCTCCATCATTGAGAATGGGGATATTTGTGGAGCCTCCCCTTCCAGTGAGTTGTTTAATTGTCCACTGCCATTCACAACCGGATGTGGCAGGACTGCAGAGCTTAGATCCGTATCATTGGTTGTGGAATTGCTTAGCTCTCTCTATCACTTGCTGCTCATGCTGTTTGGCATGCAAGTAGTCCTGCATTGTAGCTTTACCAGGTTGACACCTCATTTTCAGGTATGCTTGGTGCTGCTCCTGGCATGCCCTCCTGCACTCTTCATTGAAACAGGGTTGATCCCCAGGCTTGGTGGTAATTGTAGAGTCAGGGATATGCCAGGCCATGAGGTTACAGGTTATGGTCGAGTACAATTGTACTGCTGCTGATGGCCCACAGTGCCTCGTGGTTGCCCAGTCTTGAGTTGCTAGATCTGTTCATAATCTGTCCCATTTAACATGGTGGTAGTGCCACACAACATGATGGAGGGTATCCTTAATATGAAGGTGGGACTTTGTCTCCACAAGGGCTGTGCTGTGGTCACTGCTATCGATACTGTCATGGACAGATGCATCTGCTGCAGGCAATATGGTGGGGATCAGGTCAAGTATGTTTTTCCCTCTTGTTGGTTCCCTCTCCACCTACCGCAGGCCTAGCCTAGCAGCTATATCCTTTATGGCTTGGCCTGCTCAGTCTGTGGTCGTGCTACTGTGCTACTCTTGGTGATGGACATTGAAGTCCCCAATCCAGAGTACATTCTGTGCCCTTGCCACTCTCAGTGCTTCCTCCAAGTGATGTTCAACATGGAGGAGCACTGATTTATCAGGGGAGGGGGGGTGCGGTTTGGGCGTGAGGGGCCAGGCATCTGAGGGAGGGCGATACATGGTAATCAGGACGGGGTTTCCTTGCCCATATTTGACCTAATGCCGTGAGACTTCATGGGGTCCGGAGTCGATGTTGAGGACTTACTGTGAGACAGCTCTCCCAATTTTGGCACAAGCCTCCAGATGTTAGTAAGGAGGACAAGGCTGTTTTTGCCGTTGCTGTTTCTGTGCCTAGGTCGATGACAGGTGGTCTGTCTGGTTTCATTCCTTTTAAGTGACTTTGTAGTGGTTTGTTACAGCTGAATGGCTTGCTAGGCCTTTTCAGAGGGCAATTAAGAGTCAACCACATTACTGCGGCTCTGGAGTCTCATGTAGGCTAGACCCAGATGAGGATGGCGGATTTCCTTCCCTCAAGGACAATAGTGAACCAGTGGCTTTTCACAATAATCAACAATGGTTTCATGGTCATATTAGACTTTTAAGACCAGGTTTTTATTGAATTCTAATTCCACCATCTGTCATGGTGGGATTCGAACCCAGGCCTCAAAGCATTACTCTGGGTCTCTGGATTACCAATCTAGCAAAAATACCACTACTCCACTGCCTCCCCAATTCAGGGAATTAGCTGAGGACTACTGTCGGTGAGGCAGGTGACCTGATTCCAAAATGGAGAAACAGTTAGCGAGCAAGATATCCTTGAGGATTCCTGCGCTACCTGCCTGTTTCTCTTAGATAATCTGGCAGTCACCCAATCCCTCGCTGCCTGTGTACTTCTAAGCTGCAGTGTGACCACCTCCCAAAGCGCCATTCACATAATTCTCAGCCTTGTAGATGCACCACAGAGTCTCCAGCCACCGCTCAAATTCTGCAACCCAGAGCTCAAGTTCATTCCATTGGTGACACTTCCTGCAGAGGCCATTGAGGGCACTTTGTGCCTGTATGACTTCCCACATTCCACAGGATGCCCTTTCCACATGGCCAAGATGCACTGACATATCTCAAACAGATCACATTGCTGTTTGTGGGAGTTTGCTGTGCACTATAATTGGCTTCTACATTTCCAACATTACAATAGCGATTACACTTCAGAAGTATTTAATTGGTTGTAAAGCATTTTGCAATATCAGTCCGCAATCATGAAAGGCACTATATAAATGCAAGACTTTCTTTCTTTCATAGTTTACATGTTCAGGGCTATGTTTCCTGTTTTAGGCATCTACATGGGAAGCCTAAAAAATGGATTCAATAAATTTGTCAATGCCATTGCAATAGGTGGCAGCTCTGCCACTGTTACATTGATATGTAGAGTGTCCATTATACACTTGAAAAATGAGTGAACACATTCCAATTTCTATGCCATCTCTCTAAGGGATAGGATGAAATAGAGAGAAAAGTTTCAAAATGAATTAAAGTGTAACTGTAAAAAGAGATTTAAGAGATGATATTGGAATGAAGTAAGCATAGTGGCACAAAATGGGCATAATCGTCTGTGCCTGCAGGGATTGAGCGTGTTTGGTGGCGTAAGCGGACAATACGGTGAGAAGGCCAAAAATCGGTTTCATGACATTACGAAACCAGTTCGCAATCATCCTGTCAGCCCATCGATGGTGGGCCACGTTTCCCACCATCAGACGTTGGGAATCTCATTATAATACATCAGCATATCATTATAAGGCTAGCCTACCGGACTCGTCTCCCCCCGCTGCTGGATCGTCTGCCCACGTCAGAGTGATTGCATACTGACGTGTTTCACAACAGCATATAAAAGGTGTGCACTTGGTTGGCTGCACTTTGAGGGGGACTTGGAGGTGACTGCACAGTGACGTGTGCAGAGGACTCGTGAGGGTCGCCTTTTGGACTTCAAGGTTGAGGCGCTTTGGGGCGGGGGGGACAAAGGCTGCCCTGCGGTTGAGGCGACTTTGGGGGGGAGGGGTGTGAAGGCTGCCCTGCGGTTGAGGTGACTTTGGGGGGGAGGGGGAGCGAAGGCTGCCCTGCAGTTTAAGGTGGCTCAGAAGCACGTGCAGGGGTGGTGGTGGTGGTGGTGGGATGGGTGAGGGAAGTGGCCATGCATCAGGGACAGCTTGTATAAAATGACCAGTCCTCTGCAGCTGAGAAAGTTCAGTCGCAGCCACATTGATATGATTGGAGTCGGGCCTCTAGTTTATCTGCCCACTCAAACAACACGGAGGCATCAAAATGCCACCAAGTGCCCCAGAGGTTTTCGCCCCTTGGAGCCAGTCTGCAAATGATTGAGCCTTTTAGTGAACTGCAGAACAGTTGGACGACTGGGCACATTGTACAATCTCCTTGCTAAAACTGGCCATGGAGCAGTCACTGGTGGGGGCACTCACAGCCCCTTGCAACGTCATCATCCCGGTTTGGACCATTCTCCCCACAGTTCAAGCTAACAGTGCAGCCTTTCAGCGCAGATTCAGGGAATGCCTGCACCTGAGTTGAGAGCACAGCATGCAGTCCAATGGGCAAAGCTGCCGCCAGTCATTCAGGTGGAATGGGGCAAAGGTGGTGGCCAGAACTCTCCAGGATGCGTTAAGTGGCCTTCAAACTTAACTAAGAGAGGTCCTTAGTACATCCATGCTTACCAAGGCGTCTCTCTCTTTCACCCTGCAGGAGGAGTACACATCAGCACCATAGTGCCTGGTGAATTAGCTGTGTGTCTTGTGGCATACAGAGAGTGAAGATGATGGAGAAGAGAGGGACTGAGGCGCCTGGATGCGTAGAGGGAGGAGGAGCACCCTCAGAAGAAGGGGCGGCTGAGGCTCCCACACATGCTGCTGAAGAGCCACAGAGAGCTGTTGCTGGCCAGCGCCTAGCTCGACCCAGGGCCTATAAACACCGCCTTTCATTCCTGCAGATGACCGAGGACCAGTGTCGCAAAAGGCTGTGCATGTCTAGGGAACTGGCCAGTCACATCTGCCAGCTACTGCAGGATTTGGCACCACATGGACATGGAGGACATCCATTGCCAGTGGCCATGAAAGTGACCACAGTGCTCAATTTCTACACCAGTGGCTCCTTTCAGGACTGCACGGGTGACTTCTGTGGGATATCACAAGCCTCAACACACAAATGTATCCATGAGGTCATGGATGTCATATTCGCAAGAGCACGCAACTTTGTGCATTTCGCCCGGGACCAGGAAAGCCAGGATGCAAGGGCACTGGGATTTGCCCAGGTCTCAGATTCCCCACAGGTGCAGGGTCCATTGACTGCGCTCAAATCTCTGTCGTAACATGTGGTCAATTATGTCAACTGCAAGGGCTTCCTTTCACTGAATGTGTAGTTGGTGTGCGACCACCATAAACACATCCTGCAGATCTGCATAGGGTTTCCAGGGAGTTCGCATGACTCCTGTATTCTCAGTCAGTCACAGATCCCTGAAGTCTTCCAGGGTTTGCAGAGATTGCAGGGATAGCTCCTCAAGGACAAGGGCTGCCTGAGAGGCCGTGGCTGATCACACCCATGCGTCAGCCTCAGACTGCAGTAGAGTGAAGGTATAATGAGGCTCATGCTGCAACTCAAAACTTGGTGGAGTAAACCATCATGATCCTGAAAATGAGATTCTGCTGCCTGGACTGGTCTGGTGGAGCCCTGCCATACAGTCCACAGAGGGAGTCACACATCATCATTGGCTGTGCCCTTTACAACCTGGCACTGCAACGGGGAGAGGAGCTGGCTGAGGAGGAGATGGAGGAACTGGAGGTCTCCTCCAATGAGGACGTTGAATTGGATGAGGGTGAGGATGTCCTCGAAGGCAACAATGATGGTGAGGAGGCTCTCCCACTGCCCAGACGAGGCAGGCAAATTCGGGAGGCCCTCATAGCTGCAAGGTTTGTGGAGGATGATGACGGCATGCAGTGAGGAGACACCGTAGATCCTTCCATTGCATCTGTGAATGTTTGACTCCAGTCTGGCTTATGGCAACGCACATACCCTCTGTGAGAATGCCCCTGTCATGGAGTCACAGTGGAGGCCCTAAGAATCGCTTAATTGCAGGAGGATGATGATGACATCCAGTGAGGACACTCCATAGATCTTCACATAGCCTCTGAGAATGTCTGACTTCTGTCTGTCTGAGGGCAGCTTGCTTGCGCTCTATGATCAGGGTCATATCATAGAGACACAGCCATGAAACTTTAGTAGTATCTGATCCTTTGTCCGCCTTCAGCACCTGATCCCTACAGGAGCACAGCATCACTGGTCATAGATGCTGACAAAATGGGGGCCAGCCCCACCTTAAAGGTGCTGAGAGCACACAGACAGAATGACGGAACTCTGTGACGCCTGCCCACTACGTTCTGGCAGCAATGACAAGCACAGTAATGTGCCCAGGGAGTGTGAGGCTGGACCATCACTGTGGTCTGAAGGCTGTACAAAGCACAGGGAAGAGGCCCTGGACTGAGGCACCTGCCTTTTTTTTGTGCAGGAACCAAGATTTCACATCTGAGTGACATGAACACTGCTCATCAGATCAAGGAGCCATAGGCAGGGAGAGGTTCTTGAGAAGGGTCATGAGGACTCGAAACATCAACTCTTTTCTTCTCCGCCGATGCTGCCAGACCTGCTGAGTTTTTCGAGGTAATTCTGTTTTTGTTTTGGATTTCCAGCATCCGCAGTTTTTTTGTTTTTAATTATAGAGGTTCTTGAGAGTTTATTAGCAATAGTGAACATTATGTGCAAGTGATTAACACCCATGCCCAGACTGTGCAACTACATCCTCTTAATCTTCCTAACCCTGGTGCTCTTGGACACCCACAGTGGAGGTGGTGGCAGCCTGTTAACTGCTACACCCTGTCTGTGGCATCCTCTGGAGGGCTGTGGCCTTGAGGGTCCCGGCCTGCTTTCAGCGACCTGCTGTGTGGCAGTGGTACCATCCTTGAGCTGTGGAGCTGGAGCTGCTGGGGTCACAGGAAGACGGGATTTAGATGGGCTGGACATTCCCGGAGTCACTTGAGTGAATGGCCCTGGGATGTACACTTGCTAATCCTCCTCCCTATGGGTGCCCAAGAGCTCCTGGCTGACTTCTTGAGGAGATGACGTAGCTGGAGTGAGATCAAGCTGCCCCGCACCCCTCTCGTGTACACACTGTTGGAGGCCAACTATGGCATCAGCGATGAAGTTCAGCCCATGCAGCAGTGCAGGAACAACATCTTGGACCAAGGTCTCTATGGTGGCCATCATTCTACCAATGTTGGTCTTGGTGCGTTGGGATGCCGGTGCTATCACCTCAGCCTGAAAGCGATGGACTCCTCCATCATGCCTTGCAATCTGAGAAGTGCAGGGAACCTCATTTCCTGATATTTCCTAGCTTGCCTTTGCAACTCCAGCAACTTTGACATGACCGAATCCAGCAGCTCATCATCTGACTCAGACTCAGCAAAATTCTGGCCTCCAGCAGTCCTCTGAATGCCGAATACCAGGTAAGTCCCTGCCGCTGCCTGCCCTGGATTAGAAAGTGCGATGTGCTCACCAGATTGTGATCCCAAAGCTACTCTAAAGCTAGGTCTCATTGAGGTCTTTGCGCTGGTGAAAGGTGTGGGTGAGGGCTCTGATGGGACTTCAAGGTGGGTGCCTTCAGTTTCCTCTTTAGGGGTTACTTTGGGGCTTGATTGAAGGCCCTGGATCATGGACTCCACCAACTGTTTGGCAGATGTGCTTGAGGAAGCAAGGAGAGATAACAAGTGCATGGACACATCACCCACAGCATGGCTGTCTGATGGATGTTGCAATGCTGGATCCTCACTTTGCAGATCATCACTGACCTCACTGTCAGCACAGGAATGGTCAAAATCCTTGCCGGCCAGCTAGCTGGCTTTGTTTTCAAAGTCTGTGAGGACCTTGATTTCAGGCATTCCTCCACCAGTCTGTGACCTCTCTCTTTCTCTCATGTGCCAGCTTGCCCTGCATGAGTAGAGATGGAGAGACTATAAGCAGGATGCCTGCCAGGACAGATGGTAAGCATGCCTAGCATGTGTGGGTGGTAAGTGGTCCCGTGGACAGGTTGAGGACAATGAAAATGTGTATCAGAGAGTGAATGGTGATGTACCTTGAACTGGCAGTGAGTGACGGCCTTGTGGAGGTGTGATGGGTTTGTGAGTGTGAATTGAGAGTGTTGAGAAGAGTGACTTACCTTGGTGGAACAGAGGAGGTCATTCATCCTCTTCCGGCACTGGGTGGCTGACCTCTTTTGCAGCTGCGACCGCCTCCCAAGCCAGATTTGTGAAGTTGCTGCCCAACCTGTGGCCAGGGTAAGGCAGAGGCCATCATGGCGAGACTCCACAGCATCCAAAAGGTACTCAAGGGAAGCATAATTGAACCTGGGGGCTGTGGTCTTTTTGCCTTTCAGGGCCATGTCTTCTTGCAGCAGTCATGAGCTGGAAGCACTGAGAGGCATGCACGCAGCTGCACTTTAAAGATGGCGCCTGGCATGATGAAGCTGTGAGGTGATGGCATGGTGGGCAAATGAGAGCCTGCTTGCCATGGAAATGGCATGTTTCCTAGGAATGCATAATTAATGCATCGGGTTTGAGATGATATGGCATGAATAGCTGGCATTGCGGCCTGCGGGTAAAACATAGTTTTACCCACCCACTACCTGACTTAGTGCAAATCTGGGATGATTCCAACCAATGATTAAATGAAGGGAATTCTGTAAGGATTAGAAGGTCTTATTGAATTGAGAGGACTTCTTACCTTTCTGTCATATAAAACCTTCCAGGCAGGAGAGATCTTCATGTATTTAGACTTGGGCTGCAATTAAGCACAGAGGTGATTTATATTCCATAAGTTTCATTTTATGTCTTAGGTCAATGAGTTCCTGGGCCAACCAAACTCTAACTGCATGCCTTCCTATGTTCTTCTCAATTGCTGCTTGCAGTCAATAATGGGGAGAGACTCATGTAAGAATAAACAGTGATGGTTTATTGAGACATAGGCCAGAGCATAAGAACATACGTACTCACTCAGAAACCTCCAGGACTAGACATTCAGTTCCCAGTTGCCCGTGCTGCACAGTGATTTGTCAGTGCTGTCACATGATCAGTACACTTGCATTCTCTTAAAGGGACAGGGTACCTCACTTCACCACAGTTCGTGTTGGTGCAAAGCAGTTGAAAGTAAAATTCACATGCCTAATAAGCATTACATATAAATTAATCTGTGCATTTTACTATACAGTGTATGTGATGTGTTTGTCAGCATAGATCCATGCACCAGAAAATGTGCAGCATAATGTTTCATGAATAGCTTTTTTTATTTGTGATCAATGTGCATTGCATGAGACATTTTAGGACCAATTCAAAGCCATTTTTAACAGAAGCACTGTGATTTGAAAATGCAAAAAAGATTGGGATGGAGTTGTGACCAATGTCAGATGAGGGTCCTCCAGCTCTGTAACAATATTGTTACAGTTCATTAGTACTTGAAATTTCCACATCCCCACCAGACAGTAAACAAAATCTACAAAATCTCCCAGGAAGCACGATAGCAGGAAAAGTACTCTCTTCAAATGCTGTTAAGTTGTTGCAACTTCCTAAAAAAAATGCCTCCTGAATTTAAAATGAAGGAAACAGAAGAGAATGTACAATGGAACTGAAGTAACTTATTTTTACTCAGCTCATTATTGAGCTCTGATGCCAAAAGTAAGACAATTCTTCACAGTGTTTTAATTATACTGGAATGGTTGTGATTTGCAAATTCAGAACAAATATCACATTACATTCTTGTGGAAGGAAATAAGGCACAGGTTTCCAGATGCCTGGCAGTTTTGATTGCTGGCAGTTAGGGTGAGCTGGGAAATGTTAATCGCTTTGTAAAAATCAAATTTTTGTTCGTATTTCGCATTTAACTGAAATTTGCTGACTAATTTCTAAATTTTCCAACTTTAAGCAAAGTTTTTAGGACTCCACTACAAGGGGAGTTGAAATTATCTAATTAAGGAAAGCAGTTTAAACCAGTTTTTTCTGTAACTGGAGCCAGTTAACTGCTTAATCTCAGCAGGACATATAGACAGCTGCTTCAGTGCGATTTAGCAAGGAGTGTGATTTTGAACAGAGTGCTGGGAGTTGGAAGTTTTGTTTGATGTGGTCAGTGGTCAGAGACAGGAGGGTGCAACCACGAGTCAGGCAGGTAAGAGGACCCAGAGAGCAGGAGTCTCAGCCTTTGCAATTGTCCAACATGTTTGAGGTTCTCTCAGCTTGTTTGGATGAGCTGACTGACCATGGCACCATAGCATGGGAAGCCAATCAAGTGGACGGAGTAAAAAAGTGGTAGTAGAGGACAATATACTGAGGGGGGGGTTGGCACTGTCCTCTGTGCAAAGAGTAAGAGTTCAGAAGGCTTTGTTGCCAGCCTGGTGCCAGAGTTTGGGACATCTGCTCATGGCTGACGAGGAACTTGTAGTGAGAGAGAGAGGATCCTGTTGTTGTGGTTTGCGTAGGTACCAACATCATTGCTGGAACTAGGAAAGAGATTCTGCATAGTCAATATGAGGAGCTGGGCACTAAATTAGAAAGCAGAACCTCAAAGATTATAATCTCTGGGCCACATGCAAATTGGCACGGGGCAAATCAGATTGGGGAAATGAATGCATGGCTCAAAGACTGGTGTGGGAGAAATGGTTTCCAGTTCATGGGGTACTGGCACCAGCATTGGGAAAGTGAGATCTATACCATTGGGATGGTTTACACCTGAACCACGCTAGGACTGATGTTTAAGTGAGCTGCATAGCTAGGGAAGTAGAGAAGGTTGTAAACTAAATAATGGGGGCAGGGAAACAAATTTGAGAAGATGTGGTGAAGCAAAGAGTAGAGACAAGGCAACAGAGAAGGGTATTAATATGGGAAATGATAAACAGACTGTGACAGGAAGGGACAGAGAGTACAAATCTAAGAGTAAAACAGCGGTCAAAGCTAGAAGTTATAAAAATAATAAAAGGTCAAATCTAAAGGCTCTGTATCTGAATGCATGTAGCATTCAAAACAAAATAGACGAACTGATAGTGCAAATAGAAACAAATAAATATGATCTCATAGCTATCACAGAGACATTGCCACAGGATGACATAGATTGGGTCCTGAATATTGAAGGATATGTGACCTGTAGGAAGAACAGGAAGCTAGGAAAAGGCGGATGGATGGCTTTGCTAATTAATGATGGTACTAGCACAGTAGAGGGGGAATAACCTAAGTTTAGGAAACCAGGATGGAAATGTGGTGTGTGTCAAGATGAGATATGATAAAAGCAAGAAGTCACATGTGGGAGTGGTGTACAGGCCCTTAATTGTAACAGCATGGTAGGACAGAGTATACAGGAAGGGATAATTCAAGCTTATCACAAAGGTATAGCAATAATCATGAGGGATTTTAATCTATGTATAGACTGAAAAAATCAGATGGGCAAATGTTGTGTAGAGGAGGAGTTAATAGAATGTTTAATAGAATGGGATAGTTTCTTAGAACAACATTCAGGAGCCAACAGAAAGCAGGCTATACAAGACCAGGTATTGTGCAACAAGACAGGATTAATTAATATCCTCATAGTGATGGCACCCCTGGGTAGCAGTGATCATAATATGATTGAATTTTACTTTCAGTTTGAGGGAGAGAAGAGTGGGACTAAGACTAGTATTTTAAACTTAAGTAAGGACAATTATGTAGAATGAAAGCAGAGCTAGCTAAAGTGAACTGGGAAATGAGGTTAAGGGATAAGTCAAGAGAGGTGCAGTGGCAGATATTTAAAGGGATTTTTCAGAATATACATAAGAGATGCATTCCAGTAAGAAAGAAAAATTCCAAGGGGAGGACCCACTGCCCATGATTAACGAAAAAAGTTAAAGACAATATCAAACTTAAAGAAAAGGCATTTACTTGCGCAAAGACAGGTGGCAGGTCAGAAGATTGAATGGGATATAAAGAACAGCAAAGAATGACAAAAAGATTAATAAGGAGGGAAAAATTAGAGTATGAGAGAAAGCTAGCTAAAAATATAAAGACTGATGGGAAGAGTTTCTATGGATACTTAAATAAGAAAAGAGTTAACAAAGTGAGCATTGATCCTATAGAAAGTGAGTCTGGCGAATTAATAATGGAAAATAGAGAGATGGCAGATGAACTGAATAGGTATTTTGCATTGACCTGCTCTGTAAAGGATACATGTAACATCCCAGAAATAGCTGTAAATCAGGAATGGAAGGGAGGGAGGAACTCAGGAAAATTACAATCATCAGGGAAGTGATACTTAGCAAACTGTTGGAGCTGCAGGCTGACAAATCCTCAGGTCCTGATGGACTTCATCCTAGGGTCTTAAAAGAAGTAGTTAGTGAGATAGTTGATGCATTGGTTTTAATTTTTCAACATTCCTTGGATTCGGGGAAGGTTCCATTAGATTGGGAAATAGCAAATGTTACTCCTTTATTCAATAAGGGAGGGAGACAGAAACTGGGAAACTACAGGCCAGTCAGCCTAACATCTGTCATAGGGAAAATATTGGAAGCTAATACTAAAGATGTTATGACAGGGCACTTAGAAAAATTCAAGGCAATCAGGCAGAGTCAACATGGTTTTGTGAAAGGTAAGTCATGTTTAACTCATGTATTGGAGTTCTTTGAAGCAGTAAAATGTGCTGTGGACAAAGGGGAACTGGTGGATATACTGTACTTAGATTTCCAGAAGACATTTGATAAGGTGCCACATTAAAAATTATTGAGGAAAATAAAATCTCATGGTGTAGGAGGTAACATAGTGGCATGGATAGATCATTGGCTAGCTAACAGGAAACAGATGGTAGCCATAAATGGGTCTCTTTCTGGTTGGCGGAATGTAACTAGTGGTGTGACACAGGGATCAGTACTGGGCCCTCAACTTCTTACAATTTATATGAATGACTTGGATGAAGAGATCAAAGGTAAGATTGTTAATTTTGCTGTTGACACAAAGATAGATAGGAAAGTAAATTTTGAAGAGGATTTATGGAGCCAACAGGGGGACATGGATAGGTTAAGTGAGTGGGCAAAGATCTGAAAAATGGAGTATAAAGTGGGAAAATATGAAATTGTCTATTTTGGCAGGAAGAATAAAAAATAATGATATTATCTAAGTGGTGAAAGATTGCAGAGCTCTGAGATTCAGAGGGATTTGGGTGTCCAAGTGCATGAATCACAAAAGTCTAGTATGCAGGTACAGCAAGTAATTAGGAAAGCTAATAGAATTTTATCATTTATTGCAAGGGGAATTGAATGTAAAAGTAGGGAGGTTATGTTTCGATTGTACATGACATTGGTGAGACCATATCTGGAATAGTGTATTGTATTGGTCTCCTTATTTAAAGAAGGATGTACACGCATTAGAAGCAGTTCAGATAAGATTTACTAAACTAATACCAGGAATGGACTTATGAGGAAGGATTGGACAGGCTAGGCTTGTATCTACTGGAGTTTAGAAGATTAAGTGGCAATCTGATTGAAACACTGAGTGGCCTTGACAGGGTGGATGTGAAGACGTTTTCTCAGGAGAATCTAGAACTGGGGGTCACTGTTTAAAAATAAGGGGTCACCCAGTTAAGACAGAGATGAGAAGTTTTTTTTTCTTTCAGAGGGCAGTGAGTCTTTGAACTCCTTCCTCAAAAGGCATTGGAAGCAGAGTCTTTTAATGTTTCCAAGGCAGAGGTAGCTAGATTCTTGATAAACAAGGGGTGAAAGGTTACTGAGGGTAGGTGGGGGGTTACAGTCAGATTAGTCATGATCTTATTGAATGGCAGAGCAGGCTCGAGGGGCTGAGTAACCTGCTCTTGGTCCTAGTTTGTTTGTTCGTATGCCTGCTGCATTACTACTGCATTTAAGAAGATTATTCATAATTAGTTTTCAAATTGTTTTATTTCTGGTTGTTCTTATTAAGTAGAGCATGTTATTAAATCTGTACTTTGTACATGATCTGTTATCTAATTTTGTTACAATTATTCACTAAAATATAATTCAAGTATGATTTGTAGATTAGTGGCATCAGCTCATACTGTAGCTAGAAAGATCAGCATTTCAACATGCATCAAAAACATGCATAAAAATATGCAATATAAAAATGTTAAATTTGATTTTTTTTCCCTTGCTTCTTTTTTTGACCATTTTATAAAGTTGTCAGCTTTGCCAGAAAATTACACTGAAAACGTAGGTCAGTCTTTCTCTTTTGCCTGCTGATCAACCTGCCACGAATATTCTGTTTTTAATTTCCTTGCATTCTTTTTCGGACCTTTACAAAATAAAGATCTGAAGCAGGATGTACACGTCTATCACAATGTGGGGTATCATTCAGCACTCTCCCACACTTCAGAGGCAGAGAAAACCACACCCAACATTCATACAACCTTCCACATGCTGCACAGTGCTTTCAACTCAAGCCTATGACATTTAAAGTAATAGCATGGTGTTTTATTAAAATGCATTAAAAATAGAAAGGTTAAGACTGCTGGATAATAATGACTTGAAAATGGGTATTCAGCAAAATAAAGTGATGATAAAAATGGTTAGTTTTGTTGAGGAATATGTCACTTCTCAAGCTTGAGGGTTATTAGCTTCAACTAAAAACCACAGTCCCTAAGTATGGTACAGTTCCTGCAGTGCTTGAGAATTTACAATATACCAATTCTGAGGAAAATTTAAAAACTGTAACTCCTTGCCTCTTACTGAAATTTCAGACTATTTTTTGTTTTGTGAAAACGCTGAGAAAATACAGATAGGCTCTTGACAAACGAGGTCAATGTTTGCTGAAGGGCATATCTGCAATATAGATAGAATTGTGCTGTGCAAAGGATATCTCACAGATATTGATTGATTGATAAGATGTACCATGTCACTGCAGTCTGCAGAGTTAAAATATGTCTACATTTTCAATAAATGACCTATGATCTTTCACTTCTGTTAAGGGGAGACTGGTTGGAAACTTGAGTGCATTATTTGATCTGACGCAGTATACCGTGCCCAATAATTTTATCACAGCAGGCTATTAGAACATTACTGCATATCATTCTGGCATACCAATATGAGCAGTCAAAAATAAATGCATCGCAACAAGATAAATCATTTTACTCGTTGTTTGAACAGGCTGGACTCATTAAATTGTGCATCCATACAAATTTTCTGACCATTTTGTATCTATTGCTGGCCTGTTCTAAGAGCTTATCTTCGACGTTGCTAAGGGATTCCCAATTGGTTTCTGAATAATCAACAAGTCTATTACAAATGCGGCTTGTCAGATGAGCGTCCTGAACCTGTCATGTATTCCCACATTTTGGGGGTTAAATTGGATAACCCCTGAAAATGGGCGCAGCGATCGTGATGCGTGATTAACCCATGCCTTTTGATTGCACTTACTGGCAAGATGCTAACTTCATACTGTTGCTCATTTCCATGATTACTGTGTGCAGCCAGCGTTCCTTGCATTGTTGATTGACTGTACATATAAGCAGGCAGCCCAACATCATGAGCACCTAGCATTACTTAAAGCTAGCCCGAAACTCTTAAAGGGGAGGTGCATTATGGCTACTGGTGGTGCTGAGATGATTGAGAGGAGGCTGATGGGGTAGTAATTGGCTGGGTTGAATTTGTCCTGCTTTTGTGGACAGGACATATCTGGGCAATCTTCCACATTGTCAGGTAGGTACCAATGTTGTAGCTGTTAAGGAAGAGCTTGGTTAGGAGTGCAGATTGGTTCTGGAGCACATCTCAGTACTACTGATGGGATGTCGTTGGGGCCCTTAGCCTTTGCAGTACCCAGTACCTTTAGCCGTTTCTTGATAACACTTGGAGTGAATCAAATTTGCTGAAGTCTGGCATCAGTGCTGCTGGGGACCTCATGAGGAGGCTGAGATGGATCATCCATGTGGCACTTCAGACAGAACATGGTTGAAAATGCTTCAGCCTTGTCTTTTGCACTGACATAGTGTGCTCCCCCATCATTGAGGATGATGATATTTGTGGAACCTCCTCCTCCAGTGAGTGTTTAATTATCCACCACCATTCATCACTGGATGTAGCAGGACTGCATAGCTTTGACCTGATCTGTTGTGGGGTTGCTTGGCTCTGTCTATTGCATGCTGCTTCTGCTGATTTGGCATGCAAGTAGTCCTGTGTTGCAGCTTCCCCAGGTTGACATCCCATTTTTGAGATATGCATGGTGCTGCTCTTGACATACTGCTTTGCACTTTTTATTGAACTAGCATTGATCCCTTGGCTTGATGGTAAAGGTAGAGTGAGGGACATGCTGGGCCATGAGTTTGCAGATTATGATTAGAGGCAGTACTGTCAAGCGGCACTTGCTCAGCAAAAACCTGCTCATTGGTACCTAGTTTGCATTCCACCACGGGCACCCAGCTCCAGACCTCCGAGAGGCCTTGGTCCAAACATGCACAAACAAACTGAATTCCAAAGGTGAAGTGGGAGTGACTGCCCTTGATGTCAAGGCAGCATTTGATCGAATGTGGCATCCAGGACCTCTAGCAAAATTGAAGACAGTGGCAGAACCTTCTGCCTGTTGAGTGGGCTGGTTGGGAGCAGGCGCGGGCGGGCATGGAGACAATCGCCACCTGTGATTGGCTGTGTGCTGCCATTTTATGTGGGCGAGCCAATTAAGGCCTGCCCAGCGTGACATGTGGCTGGTAGTGCTCAACGCTATCTGTGAGGGTGGGGATAGGAGGGAGAGTCAGGGCCTGCGGTCTTGTGCACATGCGCGCAAAAGAGCATAGACAGCTCCCCAGGGCACGGAACTACCTCAAGGAAATTAAGTTCAAATTGAAAATTCAAAATAAAGAAATATTAAAATTATTTAGACATGTCCCCTCATGTGACAGTGTCACATGAGCTGGGACATGTTTATGAAATGTGTAAAAAAAAAAAAAAAAAAAATTTATGAATTTAATAAAACCTTCATGAAACCTCACCCCACCCGCTTGGGCTCTTCACCTGCCCACGAACCTTAAGGTTGGACTGGCAGCATTGAGAATTAGTTTAATTGGCTTAATAATAGCCTTAACAGGCCTTTGACAGTTCGGTGGGAATGCAGCTGCCTCCAGCATGCGCCCACCAAATGGAAGATCTGAGTGATGTGTGGTGACGTTGATTTGCATCTCCGACATCACCGCACGTAATTTTACGCGTCAGTATGCGGGGCCCGTCCCCGCATGCCGACATGAACATTCTCCCCAGTAGAAATCAGAGGGGGAATCTCTCCACTGGCTGGAGTCATACCTAGCACAAAGGAAGATGTTGTGGTTGTTGGAAGCCAACCAATCATCTCAGCCCTAGAACATTGTTGCAGGAGTTCCTCTGGGTAGTGGCCTGGGCCAAACCTTGTTTCACAATTTTGAAGTCCTCATATCATGCTGACTTTGAGTCATGTAATTGTTTGAAGTGGGGTTACATTTCAAGGAAACTATGTGCATTGCACAGGCTGACCAAATTATACAGCTTCCTCACTTTATTAGTAGTCTATTTGAAGGTATGTACATGTGCCAGTCAATACCTATTAACCTGATAATTATAAGACCTTATTTAACAATCACCAAGTTTACTAAAGTGCAGCATCTTCCTGGAAAAGTTTCTGGATTTTTAAAAATTGTGTTTGTGATGACATGAGGTAATTTACATGGAGGTATTTTCAAGTTATTTTCAAATGATGTTAGTGTGGTGACAACCAATGACACGTAGCTTGTCTTTCTCTCTGAAAAAACCTGATTAGCTAAACATTTTCTTCATGTTGACTGTGACCCTTTCAATTGCTGAGTGTACACAATCGCGTTGGCAAAAAACCTTGGGTGTGGAAATTATTTCACTATTTTATATTGTGTTGCAGACTGCAATATACATTCTGTTGTGGGGTTAATCAAAAAGTAGTTTCATGCATGAGTTACCGCTCAAACCAACTGAAAAAAAGAATTAAGAATGTGGAAATAATACCTCATTGGGGTAGAAATTGGTATGCGCTACATTTGTTTTTGGGCTTAAAATGAGTGCACAGCATGTCAGGTATCTTCTTCAAGGTTTACTTGACTGTCACTCCTCTTCAAGAAATGCCTACCTTGAAGAAGTTTTGTTCCTCTCTGCGACAAGATTTCCGTATCTCTCTTTTGCCTTGTTCTCAGTTCTGTGGAAGGGTCATGAGGACTCGAAACGTCAACTCTTTTCTTCTCCACCAATGCTGCCAGACCTGCTGAGTTTTTCCAGGTAATTCTGTTTTTGTTACAGTACAGAAGGAAGCTGTTTGGCTTGCTGTACCTGCATTGACTCTTTGAAGGAGCAGTCATGCTTAGTCCCACATCTTTGTTTTTTGTCTGCAAGTTCCTCATCCCCAAATACCTGTCAAAATCTATTATTTATAGTATTATTTTTCAGATCCTGACAAGTCTCCAAGTGAAAAATGTTCATCTCATCTCCTTTGTAGATTTTTTTGTCAGTGATTTTGAATTTGGAAATAATATCCTATTGGATATCCCATTTCTAGTTTTTGATGACATCAGAGAGAATAGCTTTTCCTATCCACTCTCTTCAGGACTTGAGCACAAAATCTAGGCTTACACTGCAGTGCAGTACTGAGGGAGAGCTGGAGATAACATCTTCCTAATGAGATGTTAAACTGAGGCCTGTCTGCCTTCTCAAGTGAATGTAAAACATCCCATAATACTATTTCAAAGAACAGCAAGAGAGTTACCCCCAGTGTCCTGGCCAATATTTATTCTTCAATCAACATCACAAAAAACAATTAATCCGGGTTGTGAGAATTTGCTGTGCACAAGTTGGCTGCCACGTTTCCTACATTACAACAGTGACTACAAGTCAAAAGTAAGTCATTGGTTTTAAAACACTTTGAGATGCCCTATGGTTGTGAAATATGCTATATAAACACTTACTTTCCATCAAAACCTCAATCCACCCTTTAACGTTCTCTCCTAGAAGAATAGTGCTAACATTTTCAACCTCTCTTCACAGCTGAGATCCCTCAACCCTGAGAACATTATGGTAAACTTCCTCCTTCCTAAGACCTTTACGTCTTTCTTGAAGTGTGGATCTCAAAATTGTCCACAATACTTCAGTTAAGGCCCAACTAGTGATTCATAAATTTCTAGCATGATCTTTTGGTTTTTATATTCTAGCTCGCTATTCATAAAAAAGTAACCCATATGCTTTTTTAACCACCATATCAATTTTCTGTGCCACCTTTAAGAATTTGTGTGTATAGACACCAAGCTCTCAACACTTTTCAAAATACTTGTCTCCCATTGTTTATCATTTCACATTTCTCCGCTTTGAAATTCATCTGCCATGCTTTAACTCACCTCACCATCCTCTCTAGTTATACACTTCAGGATGATAATTCATCTCTATCAACCATTTCGTCAAGTTTTGTGTCACCTGCAAACTTTAAAATGCTGCTCTCTACTCTCAAGTCTAGTCATTGTGATCCCTGTGGGGGAAACATAAACCAAAATAACCAAATTTACTAAATGACCCCCAAATGAAGAAATTACCAACATTTCATTTTTTTGTAACTTTTACTTTAACATGAATCAAAACCAATGCAAATTAAATATGAATGAACAGGGAATCGATACCGCAGAGGTAAATTTCATTTTAAATAATCAATGCAACCAAGATACATCTTACACAACCACAAGCCTTCAGCATGTATGGCATAAAATAGCCACACAGTTCCATGATATGGTGTTCTTATTCACAGAGGGGAGGTCAGGAGTTTTATCCAACAAAAACTTTCACTCCTGAGTTTCATGGATATGACTATCGTCAGTAAGATGCACTTCTTGTGATAGAAAACTGGTTGGCAGACAGGAAACAAAGAGTAGGAATAAATGGGTCTTTTTCCAAATGGCAGGCAGTGGGGTACTGCAGGGATCAGTGCTGGGACCCCAGTTATTCACAATATATTTTAATGATTTAGATGAGGGAACTAAATGTAATATCTCCAAATTTGCAGATGACACAAAGCTGGGTGGGAGGATGCAGAGATGCTTCAGTGTGATTTGGACAAGCTGAGTGAGTGGGCAAATGCATGGCAGATGCAGTATAATGTGGATAAATGTAGGTTATCCACTTCAGTAGCAAAAACAGGAAGGCAGATTATTTTCTGAATGGCTATAAATTGAGAGAGGGGAACATGCAATGAGACCTGGGTGTCCTCGTACACCACTCGCTGAAGGTAAGCATGTAGGTGCAGCAGGTGGTAAAGAAGGCAAATGGTATGTTGGCCTTCATAGCCAGAGGATTCAAGTACAGGAACAGGGATGTCTTGCTGCAATTATAAAGGGCCTTGCTGAGACCACACCTGGAATATTGTGTGCAGTTTTGGTCTCCTTATCTGAGGAAGGATGTTCTTGCTATAGAGGCAGTGCAGCGAAGGTTTACCAGATTGATTCCTGGGATGGCGGGACTGATATATGAGGAGACATTGAGTCGGTTAGGATTATATTCGCTGGAGTTCAGAAGAATGAGGGGGGAATCTCATAAAACCTATAAAATTCTAACAGAACTAGACAGGGTAGATGCAGGAAGGATGTTCCTGATGGTGGGGGAATCCGGAACCAGGGGTCACAGTCTGAGGATATGGGGTACAACATTTAGGACTGAGATGAGGAGAAATTTCTTCACCCAGAGAGTGGTGAGCCTGTGGAATTCATGACCACCGAAAGTAGTTGAGGCTAAAACATTGTATGTTTTCAAGAAGGAGTTAGATATAGCTCTTAGAGTGAAAGGGATCAAAGGATATGGGGAAAAAGCAGGAGCAGGCTATTGAGTTGGTTGATCAACCATGATCATAATGAATGGCAGAGCTGGCTCGAAGGACCAAATGGCCTACTTCTGCTCATATTTTCTATGTTCTACAGACTCTCTCTCCCTTAGGTTATGATAGTCCTTGATGGTGTAGCTTTCTAGAGTCCCTTTCAACCAATAACACCACAGTTCATGGTTTGACCACTTCTGACACTATTTGGCATCTCCTTTTCTGCCAAATAGAAAAATTAACCTGTTCCTGAGTGTTTCGATCTTCTCCTCAAAAGGATTCTCATCTGCTTTCTGTGTCTGCACGTTTTGTATTTATGTCTGCACTGTATGCTAATCACCCTGACCTTCCAAGTTTCCTACTTGCAACTCTCCTTTTTGTCTGCAGCTCTCCTTGTGTCTGCCAGTCACAGGGCTCCTAGACTTAACGTCCTTCCTGTTGGTACAAGTAGATCAAGGGTCTCTGGGTCACTTGGATCTGATTTTCCAATAAAATTGTAATTGATCCCATTACAAGTGATGTAAACTCTGTAAAGTATCTTCCAAACATTCTTAAAAACAATTACAGATTCCAGAAACATTTTAAAAAATTTACAAATTTTCCTTACTGTACTGCTTCCAGGTCAAAGTTCATCACAATAGTCACAGAATTGTCCCAGATTTGCACTAAGTGCAGTAGTGGGCAGGAAAAAGGATATTTTACCCGTCGGCTGCAATGGCGGCTTTTCACGCTGTATCATCCCAATACTGCATCAATAATAATGCACTCCCAAGAAACACACCACTTCATCACGCCGGGTGCACTATTTAAAGTGCAGCTGCATGAACACCTCCACAGTGCTTCCAGATAAGGACTGCTGCAAAGAAGCCATGGTCCTGAAAGGCAAAAAGACTGCAGGACCCCCTTTAACGGTGTGTCCCTCGAGCAACTTTTGGACGCAGTGGATGTCCACCATGATGTCCCCTTATACTTGCTGTGGCCGTAGAAAGGTTGGCAACATCACCAATTCAGCATGGGAGGCAGCGGTGGTCAGCACCGACACCCTATAAAAAGTAGCCACCCAGTGCCAAAAAAAGGAAGAATAACCTCCTCCATTCCACTAGGGTAAGTCACTCTTCTCACCACTCTCAGCTCACCCACTCTCAAACACACCACACATCCACAGGGATCTCACTCACTGTCAGTTCAAGGGACATCATCATTCAGTCTCTCACACACACCTCCATTGTCTTCATCCCATCCGTGGGACCAGTCACCACCCACACATGCCAGGCATACTTATCATCTGGCTAGGCAGGCATCCTGCTTATACCCTCTATTCATGCAAGACAAGCAAACACACAACAAGAGGGAGAGGTCGCAGACTGCTGGAGGAATGACTGAAATCAAGGTGCTCACAGACTTTAAAAATAGAGCCATCCAGCTAGCCATTGAGGATCTGGACCACTTCGATGCTGATGGTGAGGCCGGCTATGCTCTACCAAGTGAGGATCCAGCAGTGCAACATCCATCAGACAACCATGCTGTGAGTGATGTGTCCTGTTTCACAGGCCACTGCCATGCACTAATTATCTCCCCTTGCTTTCAAAGGCACATTTGGGAAACAGTCCATGACCCAGGGCCTCCAATCAAGCCCCCAAAACACCTCTGAAGAGGAATCTGGAGGCACCCTCCCTTAAGTCCTGTCACAGTGCTCACCCACACCCTCCAACAGTGCAGACACACACCTTGGTAGGACGTAGCTTTAGAGTAGCCTTGGGATCACAATATAGTGAGCAAGTTACACTGTTTGATCCACAGCAGGTGGAAGCAGGGACTTCCCAGGTCTCCAGTACTCGGGGACTGCTGGAGGCCAGAAATCTGCTGAGCCCAAATCATATGACAAACCTCTGGGCTCGATCATACCTCATTTGCTGGAGCTGCAAAGGGAAGCTCGGGAACATCAGGAAGGGATGTCCGCTGCACGCTTCAGATTGCAAGGCACAATGCAGGAATTGTCTGCCTTCAGGCTGAGGTGATAGCGGCCAGCATGCCAATACACTGATGTCAACACTAGTAGCATGGCAGCTGCCATGTAGACCTTGGTCCAAGACATTGGTCTTGCACTGCTGCACGGGCTGAACACCATTGCTGATGTCAGTTGGCCTCAAACATTATGCTCATGAGAGGGGTTCGGGACAGCTTGATCTCACTCCAGCTTCCCCTTTTCCCCAAGGAATCAGTCAGGGCCCTTGGTCACCCATAGGGAGGAGGGTCAGCAGGTGCACACCCCAGGGCCATCTACCCAGGTGACTCCGGGAGTGTCAGTCCTCTCTGAATCCCCTCTTCCTGTGCCCCCAGCAGCTCCAGCTGCATAGGCCGAGAAGGGTGTCACTGCCACACAGCAGGACCCCCAAAGCAGGCCATTGCCCTCCAGGTTTCAGCCCTCAAGAGGACACCCGCCAAGGTCATCACAGACTGCCTCAATAGGCAGCATCCACCTCTGCTGTGGATGTTGGTGGGTCACCAAGATGTAGCAGCAGAGTTAGGAAGGTTAAGAAGATGTTCTTGCACAGCCTGGGCACTGGTGTTAATCAATTGTACATAATGTTCACTATTGTAAATAAACTTTCAAGAATGTCTCCCTACTTATGGCTCCTTGTTCTGATGACTAGCGCTTGTGTCACTCAGATGTGAAACCTTGGTTCCTGCACAAGATAAAGGCAGATGTCTCAGTCCAGGGCCTCTTCCCTGTGCTTTGTGCAGCTTTCAGGCCAAAGTGATGGTCCGGCCTCACACTCACTGGACACATTACTAATACCTGCAGCTCGAAGGTGCTTGTCATTGCTGCCAGAATGCTGTGGACAGCCGTCAGAGTTCTGTCATTGTCTCTGGGTGCTCTCAGCACCTTTAAGGTGGGGCTAGCGCCCATCTTGTCAGCATCTGTGACCTGTGAAGCTGTGCTCCTGAAGGGGTCAGGTGCTGAAGGTGGAAAAACGATCAGATACTTTTCGACTTTGACAGCTGTGTCTCCATGATATGACTTTGATCACAGAGCGCAAGTGAGCTGCCCTCAGCCAGGCAAGAGTCAATCATTCACAGACGCTATGTGAAAATCTATTGAATGTCCTTACTGCATGTCGTCATCATTCTCCTGTAATTGAGTGACTATTAGGGCCTCCAATGCATCTCCATGACAGGAGCATTCTCACAGAGGGTATGTACGCTCCATAAGCCAGGCTGGAGCCAAACGTTCACAGATGCAATGCGAGGATTTACGGTGTCCCCTCACTGCGTGTCATCATCCTCCATAAATCTAGCAGCTATGAGGGCCTCCTGAGTGTGCCTGCCTTGTCTGGCCAGCACGATGGCCTCGTCGCCGTCATCGTTGCCTTCAAGGACCTCCTCAACCTCACCTTCGTCAATACCCTCCTCATCGGAGGAGATGTCCAGCTCCTCTATCTCCTCCTCAGCCAGCTCCTCTCCCCATTGCACTGCCAGGTTGTAAAGATTGCAGCAGGTGGCAATGATGCATGACACCTTCTGTGGACCATATTGCAGGGCTCCACCACCATGGTCCAGGCACCGGAACCTCATCTTCAGCATCATGAATCTTTGCCCTGGCAAGGTGCAAATTGCAGCATGAGCCTCACTATATCTTTGCAGAATATACCACGCAGTCTGAGGCCACTGCCTGGGTGTCATCAGCCAAGGCCTCTGCGGGTAGTGCTTGTCCCTGAGGAGCCATCCATGCAGACTATGTGGACCCTGGAAGACATCAGGGATTGATAACCGACTGTGAATTTAGGCGTCGTGGACAGTCCCTGGAAACTGTGCGTAAACCTGCAGGATGTGTTTGTGGTGGGTCACACACCAACTGAAAATTCAGCAAATGGAAGCCTTTGTGGTTGACATAGTTGACCACTTGTTGCGAATGAGATCTGAGCCATGTGATTGCATTCAATGGCACCCTGCACCTGTGGGAAACCTGTTATCTGGGCAAATCCCAACGCTCTTGTATCCTGGCTTTACTGGTCCCAGGCGAAATGCACAAAGTTGTGTGCCCTTGTGAAGATGACATCCGTGACCTCATGGATGCATTTGTGGGTCAAGACGTGCGATATCCCACAGAGATCACCTGTGGAGTCCTGAAAGGAGCCACTGGTGTAAAAAATTGAGTGCTCTGGTCAATTTCACAGCCACTGGCAGTGGATGCCCTTCATGTCCCTGTGGCACCAAATCCTGCAGCTGGTGGCAGATGTGAGCGACATCAGACCTCGATCATCTGCAGGAATGTAAGGTGGCGTCTGTAGACCCTGGATCTAACTAGGTGCCAAACAGCAATTGCTCACTGTAGCTCTTCAGCGGCGTATGTGGGAGCCCCAGCTGCCCCTTCTTCCTGAAGAGACTGCCCCTCCCTCTGCCCAGCCTGGCACCTCCATAACTCTCTTTTCCTTCATCTCCAATCTCTGTATGCCACGAGGCATACAGCTAGGTCACCAGGGTCCATTATCCTGATGTACTCTTCCTGCAGGATGAAAGAGAGACGTGTGAGTTAGCTTGGGTGTACTAAGAACCTCTCTTGATTAAGTCTGAAGGCCCCTTAATGCATCCCAGTGAGTGCAGGCCACCACTTGGATGGCCAGAGTTTAGTGCGCTGCATGGCTGCCCGAGACCCAACCCAACTCCGCCTCACTCCATCTGACCAATTGGCGGCTGCTTTGTCCACTGGACTGCATGCTGTGCTCTCAGCTCAGGCACAGGCATTCTCCGCACTGCAAGGCTGTACTGTTAGCTTGAACTATGAAGGAGATTGGCCAAACTGGAATGGTGACATTGCAAGGCAACTGGTGAGCGCCTCCACCAGTGACTGCTCCATGGCCAGCTTTAGCAAGGAGATTCTACAATGTGCCCAGTGGTCCAATTGTTTTGCAACCCACTAAAACATTCTTTAGTTTGCAGTCTGTGCCCAAAGGGTGAAAAGTTCAGGAGCATTTGGTGGTAACTTCATGTCTCTGTGTTATTTGAGTGGGCAGATAAGCTAGAGGCTAGACTCCAAGCATGTCAATGTGGCTGTGCCTGAACTGTCTCAGCTGTAGAGGAATGGTCACTTTACGCAACGTTACCCAAATACATGGCTGCTTCCTATCCCCCCCCCCCCAGCCTTGCACCTACTTGTGGATTGCCATGAACTGTATTGCAACCCTTTCCCAACCCCCCGCTCAAGTCTCCTCAACCACACTGTAGCCCTTGCAGCCCATCCCCAACTCACCTCAACTGCAGGGAAGCCGTTGACCCCTTCCCCCTACCAAGTCACCTTAATTGCAGTGCATCCTTGCAGCGCGCCCCCCCCCCCCACCTCAACTCGACTCAACCGCAGGGCAGCCCTTGCCCCAGCACTGCACTGTCAGCCAGCTGGGAAGAAGTGACTTGCCTGTGCTCTCACCTGAAAGCACGGTGCCTCAAACTTGTAGTCCAACAGGCAACCCTTGCGAGCGCTGCGCATTGTTACTGTGCACTCACCTCCGAGTTCCCCTCAAAAATGCAGCCCGCCAGGTGCGTGCCTTATACATGCTGTTGTGAAACACATCAGCATGATGTGCTCGGATGACCCAACATGGAGGGATGATTCTGGCAGCCTGGGCTTATAATGATATGCAGATGTATTACAATGAGGTCCCCAAAGACCGATGACAGGCAATGCTGCCCACTATTGACGGGCAGAGCGGACGATTGCAAACTGGTTTCACGACATTGTGAAACTGATTTTTGGCCTTCTCACCACATTGTCCACTCACGCCACCGAACACATCCGACGCCAGCTGGCATGGAAAATTTCGCCCGAGAGCTTTCATAAAAGTTGACTAGAGTAATGGACCCAACACTTTGGATAGGCTCTACTCTTTGGTTGAGCAATTTAAAACAAATCTTACTGCCCTCCTCTCTCCCTATAGTTTTGTATCTTCTTCACCTTCAAAGGTTTATCCAGTTAGGTCCTATCTGCCTAGTCTAAAACTCACATTCTAAGATTATTGCCAAAACATTGTACAGCACAGTAATCTATTAATCCTATTTGATTGAGCTAAAGTCTAATCCAGATCTTAGCAATTAAAAACATAGTGTTCTGTCAAACATCACCATGCAATTCTCACCAGTGATCGAATCTTACAGATTCTATGCATACACTGTAAAAGACCCAGCCCCTTGAGATCACTACTGATAGTTTGCTGAAACGTCAGAAGATGACTGGTCATTTCACCAAGCTTGTTTTAGCTGCTACAAACAACCTGATAGTTTTCTGTATTTAGTAAGTGGCAATTTTGCCTTAATTTAACAAAAAACATTGAATTTAAATTACAGCTAAAACTCTAAGCAATATATACACACTAGATCATATCAAACAAGTAAAAATGTCCTTATAACTGATGCCAATATTTCCCTCCATTTTATTACAGTTCAACAGTTCAAAGGAATTTTCTGGTAAACCATTCTTGGTGTCCTGATGTTGTAAAAGGAACTAAATTAATACAAATTATTATTTTTTCTACATACAAAGGGCAATTTTATTCTTAACTCTGCACCATTATTGTCTATGTGGGGCGCCACCTACGTTTCCTTTCATCATTTATGTCCTCTGAAAATTCCCTAGTTTCTGTGATTGTGTTCAGGAGAAGCTTGAAAGTACAGCTACAGAAAATCTTCTCTCTGACACTGCTGTTCCAATACATATGTAGAAGGTTGAACTATAGCAGGGATTTTAGGATTAATTCCAACACACTTGGCATAATAATGAGCTAGGTTAATCCCTTATAGGAACAAGATGAACTTCTTGTTTAAAAAGTATACATTAAGTAGCAGAAAGTCAGATGCCTTGTTGCAAATGTCCTTCAGATGCCAAATATGTTATTGAAGATGGGTTCATATACTTTTCACATTTTTGGGAAAACAGTGATCATCTACAGAACCTTTGGTTATGTGCCTGAGGGTCATTACTATATAGTAAACAGTATGGGCTGCTGGGCTGCTGTTGGTAAGGACTCAAGGGCATTCTATAGAATAACACAAGTTAAATATCCTTTTTTTGACAATAATAAATTTCCACATCAAGCAATTAAATTATCAAGTAGACAGCATCTACTGGATTAAAAAGCCTGGTATCTGAACACACTTTTCTTCCCAAGTGTTTTTTGCTGAAGATCAGAAATAAATAGACTGATATAATGAGATCTAATTTGAGGTATAATGGAATCAGTAGGAGACAAACACTGCTGATAGAAGTATTATGCACACAATGACCTGACATTGGGCATCTCCAAAAATGTATTCAGCAGCAGTCTTCAGTATTGTTGGTCTCCATTGAAAGGAAGTTAAAAAGAGAGCTGTGCTCTGTTAACAGATAGAAAAAATTGAATGAAGTGAGATGCACAGAGAGAGAACTTCAGAGATTGAGAAATGACTGGAATCATGACAGGGAGTTAGGGGCCAAGAAAATAGTGGTGGTTCTGCACTTCAGTCATTTTCTCTTTCTTCTTTAGTTTCCCTTTCTCTGTTTCATTTCTTGGATCTTTACCTATATATCTCAGCATAGAGCTTTGTCCACTGGGAACACCTCTTGGGAATTTTGACATGTGCTCTAATTTCTGAGAAGTAGTCTCATCAGACATTGCTCTAAATCAAGACGCTGAAGATGCAAATCTAAACCAACAGTGCTCTCCCCTCCTGCTTTGTGTCGTTTTCTCCCTTGATTTTGTCACATTTTTTTATATTCTTCTCCACTGCAAGTTTTCCTATTTACTCCACTCTCTGAGTGATCATTAGCATGCTATTACTATAGCACAGGTGGATCCTGCCAGTGAATTGTAATTTTTTTTCTTTGTGTCTGCTTCGTTTTTCTTCCTTTTTCATATTTGTTTTCCTCTTCAATCTCTGGCCTCTTTTCTTGAA
Source organism: Carcharodon carcharias (assembly GCF_017639515.1). NCBI lineage: Eukaryota > Metazoa > Chordata > Chondrichthyes > Lamniformes > Lamnidae > Carcharodon > Carcharodon carcharias. Next base: position 119,689,927 of record NC_054477.1, read on the forward strand.
ACTGATGCCTCATATTGGAGCACAGTTCCAATGCTGTGATCTGTCCTCAGGTAATCATCCAAGTTGTATTATGGATGTGAGAGTATAGACAATGAGTAGTTAAGTGCTGTACATTCATGGGAGATACCATAGCCAATACCAAACCTGCTTTTTACACAACCATTTGTGTGCATCATTCATATACCATTTACATTTATGTATCAGTGTTTTCAAAGGGACAGGAATCTGAATTTTAAATTATCCAAATGACTGGTGCTAATGAGTTTGCCTAAAAAATCTCACCTCAGGTTACTTGGTTTTTTTACTTGATTTGGTTACATACCATTCCATAAACTGAGGGCAGATGAGACACTGATGTAACACACAGCATCAGCCTCTGAAAGAACTCAAAATTGATATTCCAAAGGTCCCTGATGACTTTGCCAATGTTGTGGTATAAAGGTGAGACCACTCAAGTCTGAGTTTCTAGTAAGCAAAGGTTTTAATTCAAGCATATGCTAGGAGGACATAGTCTGGTTCTACAGTGTGCCTCTCTGATGCAAAGGCTGTGTAGCATATTTATATTTTTTAATTATCACTTTTCACTGCTTAGTATAACCCCCGGTAACATACCTAATGAGCAGAATTATTAAGGCTGCAGGATATCTCACTGGGATGCTGGGAAATGCCTTGATTCTAAAGCCTCCCAGTCTGTGCTCTTATCAATATAACATTTGTTTACCCATCTTGTGAAGGTCATTAAGTTTTATGACTTGTGATTGTTAGTCTGGGAAGAGTATCCTGTGCAGTCACTGTCACCGAGTGAGAAAAACACAGAGATATCACAGGAAAACTGTAAGTTCATTGGTTGATAAGTAACTGCTAGTTTGAATTATCTATTCTAAATTGATTTCAGATTAAAGGTGACTACTGGGGCCCAGGATCGGGGGCCTAACACTTTAGCTTCAACTCAGCAGAGAGAATGAGTTCCGGTTGATTTTAAAAAGTGTATTTTGAAACTCTATTCTAACTTGCTTTCAGATTAAAGGTAAAAAGGAGAAATGTTTTACAGATCGATAAAATAAAGATCAGTAGGAAATTTAAAAACAAATTGAAAAGCTAATTAAATAAAATAGGGATGCAGGGCCAGGCAATGTGTTGTAGCTGCATGATGTGGGAGCTGGTGGACCCCATTGTAGTTCCTAGTGACCACATCTGTAGCAAAGGTTGGTTGCTCGAGGAACTCCGGCTCAGAATTGTTGAGCTGGAGTCTGAGCTTCGGACACTGCGACACATCAGGGAGGGGGAGAGTTACCTGGATGCTGTGTTTCAGGAGACAGTCACATCCATTAGATTAACTACCTTAAATTTGGCCAGTGGTCAGGGACAGGAGGGTGTGACTATGAGTGAGGCAGGTAGAGGGATCCAGGAACTAGCACGGCAGGAGCCTTAGCCCTTGCCCTTATCCAACAGTTTCGAGATTCTTGCTCCCTGTATGGGAAATTGTTGGAATCCATTATTAAGGAAGTAGTAATGGGACATTTCGAAAGTTAAAATGCAATCCATCAGAGGCTTTATGAAGAGTAAATCATGTTCTTTGAAGATGTGACAAACAAAGTGGATAATGGGGATCTTGTGGATGTAGCATATCTGGACTTCCAGAAGGCCTTTGATAAGGTGCTGCACAAAAGATTAATACACAAGATAAGATCACACGGAGTTAGCGGTAATATATTAGCTTGGATACAAGATTGGCTAACCGACAGAAAACAGAGAGTCGGGATAAATGGGTCTTTTTCTCGATGGCAAGCTGTAACTAGTGGGGTGCCACAGGGTTCAGTCCTTGGGCCCCAATGTTTACAATCTATGTTAATGACTTGGATTCAGGGATAGAAGGTACTATAGCTAAATTTGCAGATGACACCAAAATAGGTGGGAAAGTAAGTTGCAATGGAGAAATAAAAAATTTGGACAGCCTTAATAATTCTGCTCATTAGGTATGTTACAGATTAGGTGAATGGGCCAAAATTTAGCAGATGGAGTTTAACGTGGATAAGTGTGAGGTTATCCATTTCGGTCAGAAGAATAAAAAGGCAACTTATTATTTAAATGGAGAGAAGCTTCAGAAAGCTTCAGTCCAGAAGGTTCTGGGTGTCCTCATGCATGCATTGCTGAAAGTTAGTAGTAAGTAATAAGGAAGGCAAATGGAATTTTGGCATTTATTGCTAAAGGAATAGAGTATAAAAACAGGGAAGTGTTGTTGCAACTGTACAAGGCATTGGTGAGACTGCACCTGGAGTGCACAGTTTTGGTCCCCTTACTTGAGGAAGGATGTAATTGCATTGGAGGTGGTTCAGAGGAGGTTCACTAGATTGATTCCAGAGATGCGGGGCTTGTCTTAGGAGGAGCAATTGAGCAGTTTACGCCTCTACTCGCTGGAGTTTAGAAGGATGAGAGGAGATCTAATCGACGTGTATAAGATGCTAGAGCGGATAGACAAAGTAGACAAATGCATGCATGAGGACACCCAGAACCCTCTGGACTGAAGCTTTCTGAAGCTTCTCTCCATTTAAATAATAAGTGAAGCAAGAGACCGTAGTTTTAGGCTAAGGGGTGGTAGATTTAAATCAGAGATGAGGAGGAATTACTTTTCTCAAAGGGTCATGAATCTGTGGAATTCACTAACTCAAAGTGCAGTGGATGTCGGGACGCTGAATAAGTTTAAGGAGGAGATAGACAGATTTTTAATTAGTAATGGTTGTAAGGTTATGGGGAGAGGGTGGGAAATGGACTTGAGGCCGAAATGAGATCAGCCATGATTATATTGAACGGCAGGGTAGGCTCGAGGGGCTGAATTGCCTACTCCTGCTCCTAGTTCTTATGTTCTTATGTTGGGTTCCCACAGTACTATACCCATCATGCCTATGTGTTGGCTATATTTCCCATCATGCTGAGAAAGAGATCTCACAGCTACACTTAAAGCTATTACTACTTGTCCATCTTAATCAGTTATCCCACTTCACCAATAGGCTTTAAATTATGGTACCTAACAAATTGCCAGCTCCTATGAAAAGTTCTGCTTCGCTGTGTTATAGAGGTATGCTGATATCAAATATAAAATTTCAATCTCATCTGCTGAACTCACAGATGGAATTTTTTAAAAGGAGTGTTTCAACTGTTGAAACAAAGCCACTGACTTAAGATGGCTGCTGGAGGTCAGCTGACATGTCTGCAGCTGTAAGTTTCAAGTTTCTGGAAGTTTCCAATGTGGATTCCAACTAACTCACATCCAGGCAACCCTCCTGCGGAATTTCACACCCACTGAAGGATTACTTCAAAGATGGACTGAAACATAAAATGACTTCCATCACTGTTGCATTACTATAAAAGCTACATTCCATTCTGTCAGGCTAGAGACCAAGTCTACACAGCCAGTGGATATCTTGGAGGTGTTGATATATTCTTCCTAGCTCATCACATGGAAGAATAAGACATTCAGTAACGATGGCTTGGACATGAAAAATTAATCACCTCGGCCATAACACAATAGCCAAGGTCTGTCCAGACATGAGCTAATCAATTACCTTCTATGGAATACCCAATCATTATGGAGAGAGAGGTCATGTGATCGAGATCACCATTTGAAATGTCTTTTTATTACAACGTCCTGCTTGCTTTTGGGGAAGTTTAAAGAAGGAAGATCTGAAGGCAGCAAAAATATTGCTTGCCTCCCTCTCTTTAAACTGAGTGAACTCTGCCTACAAGTATCAGACTGTCGACAGCAGACAGAGAAATTCTAAAGATTTCAAATTTCGAAGCAGCATTTCCAGGAAAAAATTTGGGACTACTGCTTTAAGAATCACCTTAGCCACAAACAACAGCAAAGGACTCATAATCAATTAAATCTTTATATCTTTGTCTTTTATCGTTGAATTTTAATTTGTCTGCAACTTAACCTCCTCTACTTTTAACTTGTGTTTTTGCATGCTTATGTGTGCATGTTTGGGCCTGTGTGTGTGTGTATGTCTGCATGTGTGTGTCTGCGTGTGTGTTGCGACAGTCGGGACATGTATTTACTTTTGAAGATATATTAGTATATTTATCTGGGTGTGTTTTTAGCACAATAAAAACTAACCCCTTACTCATTTAAACTCAAGAAAACCTATTGGACTGAGTCCTTTGTAATCAGCGCATAAACGGTTAAGTACATACACTGAATTGGCACATTCATCCTTATAAATTAAAAAAAACCTCTGTTACAATCAACTGGGGAGTGGGAAAAAAACTGGAGTCCTTGCATCCGTCCTCACCTGGTCATAACAAGTGTCTCATAGATACTATTATGATGTGGTGCTGCACCCTGCAGCAGAGTAACTCATTAATATTTTATTAACTCAGGTAAATTATCAAAATGAAAAATAGGGATCTGCAATGTACAATCACCTTCTTACTGTAAGGGTTTGAATTTCTTTCACGTTTCTCTCGCTCCACCAATACAAAATTGGTGGAGGTTTAACAGAAATCCTGTTAACATGTATAAATTGGGTTTCAACTGATGTTATGGTGGAAGAGCAGATGAAGCACCAAGACTTTTTGTTTTGTTTCAGTCCTAATCAGTGGCTGTGAACAGCAAGGATGAGGACAAACCTACCAACATGGAACTAAAACACAATATGCAGCTCCCACAGAGACTAAATAGTTCCCTTTAAAGTAAATTTGATTGGCATAATTGCGTTTGACTTACACAAGGCCATGAGGTCAATTCTTGTGTACAATGAAATCAGGAAGGTGGTGGATGGGCCTATCAGCATTAAAAGCATCCCCTATCAGACGATCACTGATGGGAAGGCAGGGAATCCATGATATAAAAGCAGCCTGTAGGCTCTTAAAGAAGAGGCACACTTTTTGATAATTTCCCAGAGCTGGCAGTGTGAATTAAACAAGGGCCTCCAGATTCTCTGAGGTAGCAGTGGAGGTACTACTAGAGCAAGTAAATTGGAGGAAATATGTTTTCTTTCCCTCTGATGAGCAACAGATACCCAAAAAGGTTTTTCAGCAGCAATGGAGAGAGGTAGCAGAGCAAGTAAGGGTCAGCAGCATTGTTTCCAAAGACCTGGTTGTTGTACAAGAAAGATATAATGACCTCACCAGGACAGTTTAGGTAAAACTTCCCTTTCACATCTTTCTTACTTTCTGAACATCTTTCTTTCCTGCCTCACTCTACTTTAACCACAGTATTACTAAAAAAAACCTGATATTTATACATTGCCCTTCAGGACCATGGGAATGGTAGTATAGTGGTAATATTACTGCACTGGTTAGCCAAAGGCCTGACCTAATAATCTCCAACACTTATGTTCAAATCCCATCACAACAACTAGTTAATAAAACCTGGAATAAAAGGTAAATGTCAGTAACGGTGGTTATGAAACTGCTGAAATGTTGGGAAAACTCATTTGTTTCACTAATGTCTGTAAGAGAGTAAATCTGACCTCTTTACCCAGTCTGGCCTTCATGTGACTCCTGACCCATAGCAAAGTGATTGATTCTTAACTGCCCAGTGAAGTGTTCTAACAAGCCATTCAGTTATATCAAACTGCTGCAGAAAAGTTGTATAAGAATAAAACCGGATGGGCCGACTGGCCTCAAATGAGGCATGGCAAACAACAAAGGCACATTCTACCCTGTCAGCTGTGCACAGTCCTCCTTACTAACATCTGAGTATTTGTACCAAAATTGGGAGAACTGTCCCACACAGTTGAGCAACCTGACATACACATGCTCACTGAATCATAGCTTATAATCAATGTCCCAGACTCTTCCATCACCATCCATGTGTATGCCCTGCCCTACCAGTGTGACAGATCTACAAGAAGTGGTGCCACAGTGGCATACAGCTGGGAAGGAGTGCATCTGGGAGTCCTCAACATTGGCTTTGGACCACATGAAGTCTTATGGCATCAGATCAAACTACTGATTACCATCTACTCCTCTCCCTCAGTTGATGAGTTAGTAGTGAAAAATAGTAATGGCAATATTAAGGGTAGCAAGGAAACAGAATGTACTCTGGGTGGGGAGCTTCAATGTCAAGCTCCAAGGGTGCCTTGGTAACACAACTACTGACCAACCTGGCCAAGCACAGATGTTAATATACCTGCCAAACTGGGCCTGCGGCAGGTAGTGAAAGAACCAACAAAGAAGAAAAAAATCTGCTTGACCTTGTCCTCATTAAGCTACCTGTTGTAGAAGCATCTGTCTATGACAGTATTGGGTGGAGCAACAAATGCACAATCCTTGTGGAGATGAAGTCCTGTCTTCACACTGAAAACACCCTCCACCATGCTAAATGGAAAAGATTCAGATCAAGAAGCTCAAAACTAGGCATTCATGAGGCACTGTGGACTATCAGCAGCAGCAAAATTATATTCAACCACAACCTGTAACCTCATGGTCTGGTCTATTCCTCACTGTACAATTACGATCAATTCACGGAACTAACCCTGTTTCAATGAGGAGTGCATGACTGCATGCCAGGAGCAGCAGCAGGCATACCTAAAACTGAGGTGCCAACTGGTGAATCTACAACACAGGGCTACATGCATAATAAACAGCAGAAGCAGTATTCTTTGGATGGAGCTGAATTATCCCACAGCCAAAGGATCGAAGCTTTGGAGTCCTACCAAATCCAGTCATGAATGATGGTGGATACTTAACCAACTAACTGGCAGAGAAAGCTTCACATGGATCCCCATCTTCAATAACGGGTGGGCAACAAGACTGAAACATTTGCAACCATCTTCAGCTGAGTGGATTATGCATCTTGGCCTCCTCCTGAGATCCCCAGCATCACAGATGCCAGTCTTCAGCCAATTCGATCCACTCCACATATTATCAAGAAACAGCTAAAACCACTGGATACAATAAACGCTATGGGCCCTGAAAATATCCTGGCAGTAGTACTGAAGGTTTATACTGCAGAACTAGCCATACTCTGAGCCAAACTGTTCCAGTTCATCCACAAATTAGTATCTACCTAACAATGTGGAAAATTGTCCAGGTATGTCTATCTACAAAAAGCAGGAAAAACCCATCCAGCCCATTATTGCCCCATTAGAAAAGTGATTGGAGCTGTCAATGGCAGTGCTTGCAAGAGACACCTACACAGCAATAAGCTGTTTACCAATGCTCAAGTTGGGTTCTGCCAGTGTCACTGGGCTCCAGATCTCATTACAACTTTAGTTCAGACATGGACAAATAAGCTGGCTAGGATTTTCCCCTCAGCGATTCGGGGGCGGGGCCCGCTCACCGAGGGGAAAATGACCCGGGATGACATCGGGAGGAATCCCCGACGTCAGCCCAGTCCATTTACATTTTTAGGAAGGCGGGCAGACAGCGAAATCAGCTGTGCGCCCGCCGACCTGTCAATGGCCAATTGAGGCCATTAACAGGCTAGTTAAGATAATTAAAGTCCTGCCCGGCCAAGCTTAAGGCTCACGGGCAGGCCAGGAGCCCCAGCGGGCTCCAGATTATTTATGAAACTTCATCCACTGGCGGGATGAAGTTTCATGTCCGTTTTGTTAAAAAAAAATAAAGTTTATGTCTTTATTATTAAAATGTCCCATCTCGTGAGACATTTTCACATGAGGGGGACATGTTAATAATTTTTTAATGTTTCTATTTTTAAAGTTTTTTTCCACTGTCAGTATTCTCCCTGAGACAGGACTTTGCCTCAGGGAGAAATGCGCTCTTTCGTGCGCATGCCTTAATTAGCCCGCCTACTCAAAATGGTGGTGGGCACCGTTTCAGTGGCAGGGGTCAGCTGGCCACCCGCCGCCAAGCCGGTGGGGCCCGCACGCCATCCGAGGGCAAAATTCTACCCGCTGAATTTCAGAGGTAAGAGTGACTGCCCTTGACATCAAGGTAGCATGTGACTGACTTTGGCATCAAGGAGCCCTAGCAAAATTAAAGTCAATGGGAATCAAGGGGAAAACTCTCCACTGGCTGGAGACCTACCTAGCACAAAAGGAAAATGATTGTGGCTGTGGAGCCAATTTTCTCAGTCCCAGGGTTGCTTAATCAATGATCTTCCCTCCAACATAATATCAAAAGTGGGGATGTTCACTGACGATTGCACAGTGTTCAGTACCATTTTCCACTCCTCAGACATTGAAGCAGCCATACCTGCTTGCAGCAAGACCCAGACAACTCACCACCACCTACTCAAGAGTAATTACGGATGGGCAATGAATGGTGGCCTAGCTAGTGACACCCATATCCCAAAAATAAATTTAAAAAACATTCAGCATTCAGCTGATAAATGGCAAGTAACATTTGTACCACATAAGTGCCAGGCAATGTTCATCTCCAACAAGAGAAAATCCAACTATCTCCCCTTGACATTCAACAACATTACCATCGCTGAATCCCCCACCAACAACATCTCTGAGGTTACCATTGCCCAGAAACTTAACTAGATCAGCCATATAAATACTGTGGCTACAAGAGCAGGTTAGAGGCTGGAAATTCTGTAGTGAGTGACTCAACTCCTGACTCCCCAAAGCCTGTCCATCACCCGCAAGGCACAAGTCAGGAGTGTGATGGAATAATCTCTGCTTACCTGGAAAAGTGCAGCTTCAATAACATTCAAGAAGCTCAACACCATCCAGGAAAAAGTTGTCCTTTTGATTGCACCCTAACCACCACCAAAAATGCTCAGTCCCTCCATCCCCTCCATCCTGGACCTGGTGAGACCCCATCCCCACTTACCTTCTCACTCTGGCTCTAGCTTCCAGTTCTGATGAAGAATCATATGGACTCAAAGCGTTAACTGTATTCCTCTCCGCAGATGCTGTCAGACCTGCTGAGTTTTTCCAGCTATTTTTGTTTTTGTTCTAGTTTCTAGGCGTTGGGGACTGGATGCATTCCCAGCAATGGCCACCGTTCCTGGTGGTGCTGCTGGGATTGGAGAGCTGCTGGCCATTGATCGGCCGGCAGATCTCAGGTGCATTGCCAAATGGGGGCAAAAGTCTCACTGCAAGGCAATTGACTCTCCTCTGAACATTAAATACAGTGCAAGCTGCCAGCATTTTCATCGGGAGGACAGGGACTCCAGCACCCCATTAAATCCAGACCCCTGGTTTGTGGGTCAGATCAGGAACAACACTAACAACATGGGCAGAAATGAAAATGACATATTCATTAGAATTTCACCTGTTTCTAGCAGAAGCTCTGGCTACCTAAATTACCAATGATGAATTAGCAATTTTGTGTCCCATGTGATTTTGTCTGACTATTGCCCTGCATTTAGGTGTAAACCACTGCCATTTCAAAGGACAAGGGCAGAAGATACATGGGAACGCCACCACCTGGAAGTTGCCCTCTATCCTGACTTGGAAATATATCTCCGTTCCTTCACTGTCGCTGGGACAAAATCCTGGAACTCCCTTCCTAACAGCACTGTGGGTGTACCTACACCACATGGACTATAGCAGTTCAAGAAGGCAGCTCACCACCATCTTCTCAAGGGCAATTATGGATGGGCAATAAATGCTAGCCTAGCCAGCGATGCCCACATTCCGTGAATGAATAATAAAAAAGCAGGAAAAAGCATGACAAAAAACACGTCCAAAATAATTCTAAACCCAAGAATAAAATACATGTTTCAAAACATTTTTCATGTCTGCAGGAATCTTTCATTTCAATGTCATGTAGTTTAATTTATACATGGACAGTATAATAACATCAGTAGAACTTTCATAACAAAATGTCACTATCTAGTATCAAAATGTGTTTGATAATGCTCCTGTAAAGTAACTTTGGACATTTTACTACATTGAAGGCTCGATATAAATATAATGTTGCTGTTAAAAGAAAGAACTTGCATTTATATATCATCTTTCATAGCTTCAGGCTCTCCCAAAGTGTTTGAGGTACTATTTGAAGTGATAAAAACAAAAATCTGCAGATGCTGGAAATCAAAAAACAAAAACAGAATTACCTGGAAAAACTCAGCAGGTCTGGCAGCATCGGTGGAGAAGAAAAGAGTTAATGTTTCGAGTCCTCATGACCCTTCCACGAACTGAGCGAATATAAGGAGAGGGGTGAAATATAAGCTGGTTTAAGGTTGGGGGGTGGTGGGGGAGAGAAGTTGTGGTGGGGGGGGGGTTTGTTGGTGTGGTTGTAGGGACAAGCAAGCAGTGATAGGATCAGATAATCAAAAGATGTCACAGACAAAAGAACACAGAGGTGTTGAAAGTAGTGATATTATCTAAACGAATGTGCTAATTAAGAATGAATGGTAGGGCACTCAAGGTACAGCTCTAGTGGGGGTGGGGTGGAAAGACTAGCAGGGCATAAAAGATTTAAAAATAATGGAAATAGGTGGGAAAAGAAAAATCTATATAAATTATTGGAAAAAGCAAAAGAAAGGGGGAAGAAACAGAAAGGGGGTGGGGATGGAGGAGGGAGTTCAAGATCTAAAGTTGTTGAATTCAATATTCAGTCCAGAAGGCAGTAAAGTGTCTAGTCGGAAGATGAGGTGCTGTTCCTCCAGTTTGCATTGGGCTTCACTGGAACAATGCAGCAAGCCAAGGACAGACATGTGGGCAAGAGAGCAGGGTGGAGTGTTAAAATGGCAAGCGACAGGGAGGTTTGGGTCATTCTTGCGGACAGACCGCAGGTGTTCTGCAAAGCGGTCGCCAAGTTTACGTTTGGTCCCTCCCATGGAGAGGAGACCGCATTGGGAGCAAATAATGCAGTAGACTAAATTGGGGGAAATACAAGTGAAATGCTGCTTCACTTGAAAGGAGTGTTTGGGCCCTTGGATGGTGAGGAGAGAGGAAGTGAAGGGGCAGGTATTGCATCTTTTGTGTGGGCATGGGGAGGTGCCATAGGTGGGGGTTGAGGAGTAGGGGGTGATGGAGGAGTTGACCAGGGTATCCCGGAGGGAACGATCCCTATGGAATGCTGCCAGTGGGGGGGTGGGGGGGGGGGGGGGGGGGGTGAAGGGAAGATGTGTTTGGTGGTGGCATCAAGCTGGAGTTGGCGGAAATGGCGGAGGATGATCCTTTGAATGCGGAGGCTGGTGGCTGGTTACTATTTGAAGTGTAGTCATTGTAATAAGATAGAAAAATGCAGCAGCAAGGTGTTAGGAATAGCAATGACTCAAATGATCTGTTTTCTTTTGACTGAGGGATAGATATCAGCCAGGGCAACATCTCTGCTCTGCTTCAAACAATGCCATGGGATCTTTTATATTCACCTAAAAGGAAAGACAAGTTTAACACCTTACCTGAAAGACAACACCTGCAACATTGCAAAACCCTCTCCGTACTTTATGGTTTATGATTGATTGAGGGGTCAGAGGGCTCTTGAACTTCTGACTTCATGACTCAGAAAACAAAAGCTACCACTGAGGCACTGACAGGTCTTCAGCAAGGGGTAATCTAACTTGACAAACAGATCCTGATTTCAGGTCACCAAGTAACAATTAGCAAGGAAAATTTGATGTGTGATTCCTAAAAGCGAAAGTTTTAAAGTCTGACTGAGTTTGTTTCTACAATTACAAATGAAAGGATTTAGACTGTCAGAATGAACACGTGGAAGAAAACATTATAACATGATCGACGTCAAGCAGCCAATACAGATAAGTACCAATGCAACAGAACTTTGCAAAGTAAAGCCTGACCAGAATCACCCCCCCACACCAGATTTTCTGTTATGCCAGCGGGAAAACACACTGGCCCAGAACACGTCTGGACAAGCGAGATGTGCAGAAGTCAGGACTTACCTTTAGGGCCTTGCTCGCATTGTGGGCATCCAAGGAGCAGAAGATGCTGGAACCCGACAGCTACCGGATCCTGGAGAAACACATGCCTCGCATGCTGAGTAGATTCTCATGGACATGGCTCTGGCGTGAAGTAGCTCACAGAAGGTGGGAGGTCTCCATTGATGCTTGGGCTCTACTTTGGAACATCACTGTTTTGACCTTGAGCTGCTACGGATGATCGGTGATGGGGGTGGGGGGACGAGGAAGGCCTAGCTGTTAGTGGGGGAGGAAGGTAGGAAGATGTATTGGGGTGGAGGTTGGTGAGGTTGGGAGGGGGTGGGAATGTGGGAGGTGGGAGAAGATGTACCAGGGTGTTGGGTGCGGTGGGGGGTGGTCAGGTCAGGAGGGGGGTGGCGATTGAATGTGTTGGGGTGGTGAGATTCAGGGGGAATGAAGTTGTTAGATATGTGAGGTTGGGAGGGGAGAGGAGGGTGTATGGGGAGGAGGGTGTATCAGGGGAAAATGTGGCAAGTGGGGAGGTAGGTGCAAGGGGGAAGGAAAGTGTAAGGGAGGGAGTTTGGGGGAGGGGGGGGGGCAGGAGTACAGAGGGAGGGAGGAAGGCGTCCAGGGGGAGGAAGGTATCTGTGAGGAGAAGGGAGTAAGGGGTGGGGGAATGTCCAGGTGAACGTGCAAGGGAGGGGTCTGTGGAGTCAATGGCTGCCTTCTGGAGAGCGAACCAAGGGTAAGCATGGTGGTGGGGATTGGTGAGTGTGAGAGGGGGCAGGGGGAGCTGGTAGTGTGGGTGGGTGAGGGTGCATTGGTAGCAGCAGAAGGGATGGCGAGGATCATTGATGGGGACTCAGAGGCAGACACAGAATCACAGAATCACAGTGCAGAAGAGGCCCTTCAGCCCATCGAGTCTGCACCGACATGTGAGAAACACCTGACCTACCCCATTTACCAGCACTTGGCCCATAGCCTTGAATGTTATGACGTGCCAAGGGCTCATTCAGGGACCTTTTAAAGGATGTGAGGCAACCCGCCTCCACCACCCTCCCAGGCAGTGCATTCCAAACGGTCACCGACATGGAGCCTGGGGTTGGGAAGGAGGCAGTTGGCACAGTCAATGTACATGGGAGAGGGATTCTTAGGAAGGCAGGGAATGTGCACATTCACCTGGACATCCTGGAAAGACAAGAGTTTGGGTTGGGAAGTGACAGTGGGGAGGTGGATGGTGATGCAAGGGGTTCAACAGTGATGGGGGAAAGTACATGGGTGACTGGAGGAGGGCAAAGAATGGGGGAGCTGGCAGTATACTTCATTACTATCATGGCCGTCAAAATCGAAAGTGAGCGGAGCCTCATGTTGGAAGTTTACAGGTGCTGCATGGGAGTGTGGACTGTGTGTGGGTGGAGATGCAGGTCAGCTCAGATGGACAACTGAAAGAGAACCCCAGCAGGCAGCATTGAAAATGCTTGGAACGGTAAGATGAGTGTGATGGAGGAAGGTTCCGCGTGTGTGGGAGAGTGCTTACATGAGGCTCCGAAAGGTCCTGCCATTCACACACTTTTCCAGAATCACTCATGGTCTGGTTGCGTGCAGCTGAGCTGTTACTGGTGGGGGGGCGGGATGCATTAAGAGGATTCACAAAGCTTGACAATGAAGCTAAAAGACAACATTACACATTATTCAGTGAAAGTGAATATGTTTTCAGATTATAAAGTGACAAAATATGTTCACCCGTGCAAACACTGGTCAGAAATTCTTAACTTTTCTAGGCCTACCACTTCTTCTAGGTGCTGCCCCGACACCCACAGCAAGGGTAGAGACAGCCTGTGCAACGGTTGGCCCTTTTGCCTCTGATGACTTTGGTGTGCATCCTCTGGAGAGTCAAGAACTTGAGGACCCTGGCTTGCTTAGGCTGTTTTCCAGTCGGCCAGTAACTCCCTCTGCAGTGACAGAGGATGAGGTTGAAGGACTCACAGGCAAAGAGAACTCGGAGGGAGAGGACAGCCTCTGAGATTCCTGAATGGATGACCCGGGGTGTCCAGTTGCCGGTCCTCCTTTCTTCAGGTGCCCAAAGGCCTTGGCCTGACTCCTTGAGGGGAAGGAGCACCTGGAGGGATGTCAAGGTGGCCCATTTCCCTCTTATGTTACCACTGCAGGAACTCACCCATGGCTACTGCGATGGAGTGCAGGTCTGCATGCATCTCCATGTTCTGCTGGACCAGGGTCTCCATGGCGTCTGCCATCATTCCCATGGAGACCTCCATATGCACATATGCGGGCACCACTTCATCAGAGAGCAGGTGGACACACTCCTCCAGCTCACGCGGCACTCTGTTGAGGGCTTCCAATAGCTCTGCATGATGTTCTCCACAATGAGTTGGAAGCCTGAATCCAGAGATTCGTCATCTGACTTGGACCTCACAGATGCCTCTTCCCCAGCAGTCCTCCAAGTGTCAGGGAGCTCGACTGGAGCTGCCTCCTCCTACTGCAGACCTGTGCAGTGACCACCAGATTGTCACAAGCCTGCTCTAGATTTAGGTCCAACCAGGGTGTGTGTCTCTGCGCAGGTGGAGGATATGGGCAAGCGCTGTGACGGATCTTCCAGGTTGCTTGTTTCCAGCTCTTCAGTGGAGGAGGTGTCCTCTTGACTGGAGGTGAGAACCTGGATGGAGCTGAGGGACTGGCTGGCTTAATGCATCAGTCGCTTGGCAGAGCTCCCTGTGAACCAAAGTAGAGACAATTAGTGCATGGCAGCAGAGCCAAGAGCAGGAGAGGAAGCACTTAGAGTTATGTTGAGAGGGGAATGATGTGGTGCAGGATCCTCATGTGGGAATTTGCTGCCGACCTCACTGTTGCCACAGGCACGGTCCATATCCTCACCAGTCAGTGTGATGGCACGCTCCTCAAAGTGAGTGAGGGGACTAATGTGGGCCCCTCCACCCCTGGTCTGGGACCACCCCCTGCTGTTGCGAGCCAGCTTCTCCTGCATCAAAACTGATAGAGAGTGTGTACGTAGGACGCATGGGACACCGTGGAATTTTTGTGTGGTGAACAGGCCATGGGCAGCATGAGGACGTAAGCTCCAGAGGGTATGAGCCTGATGGAGATGTGAGGGTGTGTGTGAGAGTTAGTGGTGTTGTCCCTTGAGGTGTGAGATCCCTGTGGATGTGTGATATGTTTGGGAGACTGTGAGTTGAGAGTGATGAGGTGGTTGAATTACCCTGGCGGAACAGATGAAGGTATTTATCCTCTTCCTGCACTGGATGGCTGACCTCCTATGTGCTCCAGTGGTGCTGACCACCACTGCCACTGCCTTCCATGCCAGATTGGTGACTCTGGTGGGCCTCCTACAGCCAGAGCGGGGGTAGAGGACATTGCAGTGGCCTTCTACTGTGTCCAGCAGATACCCCAGATAGATGTCACTAAATTTGGGAGCCATCTGTCACCTGGAACAGTCTGGTCTGGAGACATGAAGTATGTTGTGCTCTGGTGCGCCCGGAGCAAGCAAGCGCTGAGATCACAGCATGGCGAGCAAATCTGAGCTCACCCATTAGTGATCTGGAGTTTTTCCTGTGAAGACATTATTAATGAGGCAGGACGTCCCGGCAATGGGATGATATGTGCGAAAACGTGCCATTGCGGCTGGGTGAAAAAACAACTTTTTTCACATCTACTACCACATTCAGTTCAAATCTGGGCCGACTCTGCCATTATTTTCAGAAAAAAAGGGTAACAGGATAAATCTGCAGGGCAGAGTCACTGGCGTATGGGAATTCATCCCTGAAAGCAAAAGCACAAAGTTTATAGGCTGCGAAATTGGTTCCTTGACGCCTCATTTTTCGAAGCTATGAGAACCATTTTGCCTCTAAAATGTCATTTGTAGCATGGGCTTGTGGTGCTTGTGCATGCCACTTTGATGAGTGTAGGAGTGCATGCGGAGAGAATCCAAGGAGAAACAGAGGTATACATAATAGGAAGATGTATGTCAACCAGTGTGTCATGCTGAGTTGAAGACAGTGTTTCCAATTTGGAGAATAACATTCCAGCTAACACTCTCACTCACACGTTCTTGGCAGCAGGAAGAACCACCCATGAGGGCTATTTAAAGGGTTCATTAACTATTTGCAAGTTAGTTGATGCTCGATTTCTACTGAATGTTACTGCAATTGCACAAGGGTCTGATGCTTTTCCGAGTTGCTTGAAGTTGCTGAAGTCCACATGAAGTGGTGTGGCACATGCTGCAGGATTTTGTCCTGAATTCACTGATTCTGCACAAAACAGGTGCTCCCAAATGTGTAGGACTGTGCATCCCATTTGGAATAGAGGATGACAGGGAGAATGAATGGAGGTGAGAAAGAGCAGGGCAAACTGCTGAAAGAATGAGTTGGTGGAGAACAGGAGGAGGGGTTTCAGCAGGAGGCCATATGTGGCCTCAGGGAGCTAACCTCAGTGAGGAACAGTGTATTAGATAATTCCATTTCACTAAGGACATCCTCACTGAAATTTGCTGTAGTGGCAACTGCAACCTTAAAGAAGGTTGAGGACGTTGCCATTGGCACTGTCAGTGGTGGGTAAGTTGACTATGGCCTTTATGCATTGGTCCCTTCCAGGCTGAAGCAGGTGATATTTGCAACACCTTCCAGTTTGCCATGCACTGTTGCTTAAGGCACATCACTGAGGCTCTGCATTCCAAGAGAGTAGAATACATTTCATTCTCATATGCCAGAGGGAAGTAGGTGTAATGAGCATGCAACATATTGAGGATTGAAGGTTTCCCCATATGGCCAACAGTGTTGTTGACTCCATGCATGTCAATTTGTGGGCACCATGTGTCAAATTGAGATGTGCTGCAACCAACAGAAATTCTACCTCCTCAGTGACCAGCTGGTGTGAGACCACATACAGCATATCATACAGGTCAAATGCCCCATATCCTGGCAGCATTCACTAAGCCTTCATTCTGCAGGAGTCAGCTGTGTTAGTTGCATTTGAGACACCACAACAAACCAAAAGGTGACAATGGTTCTCCTTTGACAACATGGTTCATGACACTTTTGTGCAACCTGTGCACATGTAGACAGAATGCATATAATGAAAGCCAAATGCTGCCATACAGGATGTGGTCAGCTAGACCTTTGGGGTCCTTAAATAACAAAGTTGTTGTCTGGACCAGTCTGCAGGAGCCCTGCCATAAATGTGGTGGTATGCTGAATGCTGCACAAAATGACAACCTTACCTACATGATGGCACAGCCCTTGTAACCAGCTGAGAAGGAAGAAGGGAGAAAGCTCCCTTCTGGCCAGACTTCCTGTGATTGACTCAACCAATTGTGATACCAGTAAACACAACCCAATTCACCATTCACCAACAGTCCCACATTCCCTCTGTTATTGACCATTACAGCCTCAACTTGGCAAAAATACTGAAATAAAAGAGACATTTCAAATCAACTGTATAAATCAAGCCATACCATATTGCATAGCAATGTGAACAACTCGTTCTTGTGCATTCCCCTAGTGTTTGTCCTGCAGCATAATTGATGGAAGGCTTAATGCGGGAGACTGCAGATGGTCTTGCAGGATGATCTCATGAAACTGTAGCTTTAGAAGCCTTTGGACTACAATAGCTCAGCATGGGCAGGAGCAGTCTGGCCTGGATGACTGGCAGGCAAAAACAAGGGCACTGGTGGAATGGTAGTGTTAGGAGAATGAATGCTGTCATCTTGAGAGCGGACAACAGGTACATGGCCCACTGAGCTATCCCATTGAAATCTTCATTTGAGTCTTCTGCAGCAGAAATTGTGGCTGATCTCGCTGTCCAGCAAACTGTCACCTGTGCTACCCTTATCCCCTGTCCTGGCTGCAGGCCACTCATACCCAGTGTCTCACCACATGTAGATCATGTTGCCCTCTAAAGTGTCAGTTTCTGAGCAGGTAGCAGCATGCCTGAGAGTGAGTGATAGTGTTTCTTCTTCATCATTGTCTTCCTGCTTTCCCACCTCTTGGTCTTCCACCATGATCTGATCAGGTTGCAGTTCTTTGGTATCTGAAAAGAGAAAGGCACGAGGGTAGGTTGTGATGAGGGGAGGGAAGGGAAGGAAGTGGTGGTGCATGTTTATATCATCAACAGCTTAGAAATCAGAAGAGATTTTGGGGTGAGGGTGAAGTGGGAAATGAGGAGGAAATTAGGTATGAGGATACTGTCATTTCCAATAATTTCAGCTCTGATGCTGGCCAGGGCCTCGGCCACAGCCACTGCAATGATGCCAAGCACCATCTCCTCCATCAAGGGACAAACAGTCTTGTGTGTCCTCTGCTGGGTAGGGGCTGTGGCCTCCGAATACCCACCAGCTTGTTCTGCAAGAGAGAAAGGAGTGTGTCAGTGAGTGTGGTGCAATGTGCTTGGGTGATGTAGCTATCACTGTTGAATAGCTGACAATGTGCTCAAACTGTGAGGTATGGGGTGTGAGGCTTGAAGAGGTGCTAAGTATGTGAGGTTGAGGTAAAACTATCAATTTTAGGTAGGAGTCATGATTGATAAGAGATTGTTGGTAGATGAATGATGGGGATGTGGATGCATTGGGCAGTGTTGAAGGCTAGCCATACAGGTAGTGGGCTGTATAATCTGAAGATATATTCACTGACCTTGAGCACTTATGTGAGGTCATTGAACTTTCTGTGTCACTGCGTCCAGCTCCTCAGGGCTAGATGCCTGGCATTAACTGCCAAGGCTATCTGGTCCCACTGCCTTTGGAAAGTTTCTCTGGAGGGCCTCCTGGCGCCCTTTGGATAGATTGCATCTCTCTTGCTCTTCACCTCCTGTACCAAGGCCTCTAGTGCAGCATCAGAAAATCTTGGAGTCTTCTCCCTGCCATGTTGCGCCATTCATCTGTCTTTCCCAGCTCTGAATCAGTTGTAGAATGACTTCCAGTGTTGATCAAGCCACAATGCACCTTCCCTTTAAGAGGTGCAGTGTGGCTTTACATAGTGCTGGTTAGCTTTAACTTGTGCAAGCTCTCGCAACTTTGGTCCCCCTGCACAGGCAGGCAGCCACTCAACAATACACCTAGAGCTGGCTGCACACTACAAAGATTTAAATTAGTGGGCGGCATGAAATTTGCATGCTGCCTGCACTGGAAGCAATGTGCATAGGGGCATCTTGCATCGTGATCCCTGTGTCTGTCCAATTTTGTCGCCATAATTTCTATAATAAAAAAAAGTAGGATTTTTTTGAGCTACAAATGTCATGTGTTTTAAACTGAGAAGTAGCCAAATACATGATTATAATTTTAATATTACCCAAAAGGAGCGCATGCATGTGAAACATATTATGGATTGGTTACACCCTCTTCCTTATTGCTTCCTCCTGTTGTGCCTTTGCAACCCATTAAATTAAATAAAATTCTGGCATGTCCTCTGTATTTCTGTGTTAACTCTGTTTAAGCTTGCCATGCATTTAATACTCAATTCAAATAGGTTTTATTCACAATTAGACTTTAACCCATGAAAGATTAAATGTGCACATCAGAGGCTGTACTTAATTTGCCCGTGAAATACCACAGCATCGCACTTAACAATTGCAAATGCACACACAACTGTCAAATATGCCATAGTGAAGAACAATCTTAAATGTTGGAGGAAATTTACCAGTGTGAGAAAGATAATGCAATACTCTACCTGAGGGAGACAGTTGACAGTCTTTGGTTGGCTCAGGAGCAGGAAAACTAGGATCAGGTGAACAAATCAGTTTTGGGCAGGATAACCAACTGTTTGCATTTTGAAGTTTTCATTAAACAACCAACACTGACAGTTGCTGCCAAATGTACTGAAGAGCAATTAAATCCAATAATGATGGGGTGGACACTTTGAAAACTAAAAGTTGCTATTTTCTGTCATCAGTTCTAACATTAGCCATTGGACTTATAAAGGCATTTTCACCACACACTTCTTTGATTACAGCAATGGTTGTTGAGCAGCTGTGTGTTGAGGAAAGCACTTGGCACATTAATTTACAGAGCAGCAGCTGCAGCAGCCACTCCTCCAGAGTCTGAACAAAGACTTTGAAGGAATCACTCTTCAAATGCAGCACACAGGCAGCAAGCTAATTATTTACCTTGATCTGAAAGGCTGTGTTTGAAGAGGGTGGTCAGTCGCTTATTGATGGAGTCATGGGGATTTTACAGAGGAATTTACAAACCTCTGTGATGACATTTGTAGATCAGTTGCCTTCGGAAGTGCAGCTTGCCTCAATTTCTAAGCTGTAATCATTGAAAATAATTTGGGCATCTAAAATGATACACGGAAACTTAAGAAAAACTATAGCAAACTATGTGCATGATGGCAGAACAATACTTAATCACTATGCAAGAAGAAAAGCTGCAGCAACAGCTCCCCATGCTCTGCTCCAGAGCATGGTCACGAAGTAACCTCTGTCCCTTTATGCTACAGTGCCACAATATAAATAAGGGTTCGATATCTCATGAGGTGTTTTCACATTTTACAGCAGCATTGGTTGCTAACAAGCTCCACTTTGCTCTTGTCATGAACCAGCTGAGCTCGTGGCCTTCCATTAAGGCTAAATGCAGTTTTCATTTTGCCCATGTGCACAAACCTTCCATGAACATAAAGCATGGCTCTTGTCCAGAAACTTCAGCCAGAAGTGTCGAGTGAATGATCCATCATAGCCTCCTCCAGAGGCCCCAGCATCACAGATGCTTGTTTTCAACCAATTCAATTCACTCCACATGATACCAAGAAACATACAAACACATGTACGAACAAGGAGCAGGAGTAGGCCTTTCATCCCCTCGAGCCTGCTCTGCCATATAATAAGATCATGGCTGATCTGATAGAAACCTCAAATCATCCCACCTATCCCCAATAACCTTTCACCACCTTTTTAATCAAGAATCTACCTAGCTCGGTCTTAAAAATATTCAAAGGCTCTGCTTCCACTGCCTTTTCAGGAAGAGAGTTCCAAAGACTCCCAACCCTCTGAGACAAAAAAAAAATTGCCTCATCTCCATTTTAAATGGGCGGCCTCTTATTTTTAAACAGTGACCCCTAGTTCTAGATTCTCCCACAAGAGGAAACATCCTCTCCACAATCATCCTGTCAAGACCCCTTAGGATCTTATATCTTTCAATCAAGTCGCCTCTTACTCTTCTAAACTCCAGCGGATACAAGCCTAGTCTGTCTAATCTTTCCTCGTAAGGCAACCCGCCCAGTCTGGACTGCTTCCAACACATTTACATCCTTCCTTAGATAAGGTGACCAGTACTGTACACAGTACTCCAGATGTAGGTCCATTTTTAGGTACCATGTTTTTTGTGATCATTGATGCACATTCAAAGTGGGTGGATGTGTATGAAGTGAGCTCCCCTGCTGGAGTGCTGCTTTGGGCTGCATTAGAGTGCTTCAGTTGGAGTTTGTTGAGAGGGGGACTTCTAAAGATTAATTTCTATCTAAAGTCTAATCTTTCTTTAATTTAGCAACTAACTAAAAGTTGCTCTTTGAGCTTTAGTTTTAGTCCAGCTTTAAAACAGGGGTTATATGGGCTCTGCTTGCATCTGCAGCTAGTAAATTAGTTAACTGGCTTAAAAAGGTTTTCAGAAGCTAAATTAAAACAGGTAAAAGCTTTGGACTGCTGCTTTGGACTGCATTAGAGTGCTTCAGTTGGAGTTTGGTGAGAGAGGGAATTGACTGAAGAGGGAAGAAGGTGATCCTTTCATTTTCTACCTTTCCTCAGTAAGAAGAGCCGTGGCCTTGAGAGGTAGGACCTGGTAATTTTTTTTTCTGTCCTTAAAGTAAAGGGAGTAATTTAAGGGTAAGTCATGGCAGGGCAGCTTGGCCGAGTGAAATGCTTCTCCTGTGCGGTGTGGGAAGTCAGGGATCTTTCCAGTGTCCAGGTCAACCTTGTGTGCTGGAAGTGTCTCCAGCTGCAGCTACTCAAAATCCATGTTTTGGAGCTAGAGCTGCGCCAAGAATCACTATGGACCATCCACAAGGATGAGATCTTGGCAACCTCCAGACAGAGGAAAAGCACTAGTTAGGTAGTGCAGGAGTGCCCTGGGGTTCCCTTCCAACAGATTTTCTGTTTTGGATACTGCTGAGGGAGATGGTTTCTCAGGGGAATGAAGCAAGAGCCAAGTCCGTGGCATTACAAGTGGCTCAGCTGCAATGGGGGGTGCGTGGGAGAGCGTTAGTGATGGGAATCATATCATAAGGGAAACAGGCAGACGTTTCTGCGGCCTCAGCAGTGACACCAAGATGGTATGTTGCCTCCCTGGTGCCAGGGTCAAGGGTGTCACTGAGTGGCTGCAGGACATTTTGAAGGGAGAGGGTGAACAGCCAGAGGCCGTGGTCCATATCAGTAAGAATGACATAGGTAAAAAGAGGGATGAGGTCCTGAAAGCAGAATATAGGGAGCTAGGAAATAAATTTAAAAGCAGGACCTCAAAGGTAGTAATCTCAGGATTACTCCTAGTGCCATGTGCTAGCGAGATCAGGAATAGGAGAGTAGACCAGATGAATGTGTGGCTGGAGAGATTTAGATTCCTGAGGCATTGGGACTGATTCTGGGGAAATGGGACCTGTACAAGATGGACGAGTTGCACCCCAGCAGGACTGGGACCAATATCCTCGCAGGAGTATTCGCTAGTTCTGTGGGGGAGGGTTTAAACTAGATTGACAGGGGATTGGGAACTGGAGAAGGGAGACACAAGAGAGGGAAACAGAGATAGGAATGAAAGACAGAAAAGTGGAAAGCAAAAGTAGAAGGCAGAAGAAATGGGGGTTAACAGCAATTAGGGTAATAGTACAAAAAAGTGTAAAAGTGTTAAAAAGACATGTCTAAAGGCACTGCATTTGAATACATGGAGCATTCATCATAAGATGGATGAATTAACAATGCAAATAGGCGTAAACAATGATTGCGTTAATGGACTCATGGTTGCAGGGTGGCCAAGGCTGGGAACTGAATATTCAAGGGTACTCGATATTTCGGACAGACAGGCAAAAAGGACAAGGAGGTGGCATGTTAGTTAAGGATGAAATCAGTACGGTAGTGAGAGAGGATGTTGGTTCAGGAAACCTAAGGGCTGAATCTTCCAGTCAGCATGCGGGGGCAGGCCCGACACACCGATGCGTAAAGTGACACACGATGACGTTGGGCATGTGTACCAATATCATCGCGCATCATCATGATATTTTGTTCAGTGGGCACGCACCAGAGTCGGCTGAGCACCCGCCAAAATCTTAAGGGCCTACTAAGACCATTAAGGGATTAATTAAAATACTTCAGAGAACGAAAAGGCCAAGCAGCCTTCACATTTTTCAGGAAACCTCATCCACGAGCGGGATGAGGTTTCCTGAAGCTTTCATAAAATAAATAAATATATTTTCCCAACTTCACAAACATATCCTAACTCATCTGACACTGTCACATGAGGGGACATGTTTAAATAAATTTTTACTTCATGTATTAAAAGCTCTGTGCCTCAGGGAGATTGTTGCGTTTTTTTGGGTGCACGCCTTAACTGGCCCACCCATGTAAAATGGCGGTGCGCAGCCGATCGCAGGCAGCGATTGGCTCCACGCCCACCCCTGCCCGCTCCTGTCCAGCCTGCCTGCCATAGGAAAAATCTAGGCCTAGATGTAGAGTCAGTCTGGGTGGAGCTAAGAAGCAACAAGGGACCGAAAACATTAGTGGGAGTTGTCTATAGGCCTCCAAACAGTAGTGATAAGGTAGGGGATGGCATTAAACATAAAATTAGAGATGCATGTAACAAGAGTGCTACAGTAATCATGGGTGACTTTAATCTGCATGTAGACTGGGAAAACCAAATTAACATGGAATGTGTACGAGATGTTTTGTTTTAGACCAGCATGTCAAGGAACTGACTAGGGAACAGGCTATCCTGGATTTGGTATTGTGCAATGAGAAGGGGTTAATTAATAATCTTGTGTGTGGACAATGACCATAACATGAAATAATTCTTCATTAGGGCGGAAAGTGATGTAGTCCAATCTGAAACTAGTGTCCTAAATATTAACAAAAGAATCTATGAATGTATGGGGTGTGAGTTGGCTCAGATAGGTTGGGGAACTTCATTAAAAGGCATGATAGTAGGCAGACAATGGCTAATATTTATGGATTGGATATATGCATTGCAGCAGTTAAACATTCCTTTCTGGCGCAAAGACACAACAGGAAAAGTAGCCCAACCATGGCTATCAAAAGAAATTAAGGATAGTTAGATCCAAAGAGGAATCATGTAAAATTGCTAGAAAAAGTAGCAAGCCTGGGGATTTAGAACAGCTTAGCTTTCAGCAAAGGAGGACCAAGAGATTGGTTAAGAGGGGAAAAATCGAATATGAGAGTAAACTTGCAAGGCACATAAAATTGGACTGTAAAAGTTCCTATAACTATGTAAAAAGAAAAAGATTAGTGAAGTCAAATGCAGGTTCCTTACAGTCTGAAATGGGAGAATTTATAATGGAGAACAAGGAAATGCCAGAACAATTAAGCAACTACTTTAGTTATGTTTTTACGGAAGAAGACACAAATAACTTCCCAGAAATCCTAGGAAACCAAGGGTCTAGTGAAAAGGAGGAAAAGAAGTAAATTAGTATGACTAAAATAACAGTGCAGGAGAAATTGATGAGACTGAAAGCCGATAAATCCCTAGCACCTGATAATCTACATCCCAGGGTACCAAAGGAGGCTGCCATGGAAATAGTGGATGCGTTGGTTGTCATCTTCTAAAATTCAGTAGATTCTGGAACAGCCCCAGCAGATTGGAGGGTGGCAAATGTAACCCCACTATTTAAAAAAGGAGGGAGGGAGAAAACAGTGGATTACAGACCGGCTAGCTTTACATCAGTAGTAGGGAAAAGGCTAAAGTTTATTATAAAGGATGTGATAACAGGATGCTTAGAAAATTTCAGCAAGATTAGACAAAGTCAACATAGATTTATGAAAGGGATATTTGACAAATCTACTGGAGTTTTTTGAGGATGTAACTAGCAGAATAGATAAGGGAGAACGAGTGGATGTGGTGTATTTGGATTTTCAGAAAGCTGTTGATAAAGTCCCACATTAAGAGGTTAGTGTATAAAATTTAAAAATGGGATGGGGGGTAATATATTGTTATGGATTGAGAATTGATCAGCAGACAGGAGACAGAAAGTAGGAATAAATGGGTCTTTAGACGGTGACTAGTGGGCTACCGCAGGGATCAGTGCTTGGGTCCCAGTTATTCACAATATATAGCAATGATTTGGATGAGGGAACCAAATGTAATATTTCCAAGCTTGCTGACAACATGAAACTTGGTGGGAATGTGAACAATGAGGAGGTTGTTAGGAGGCTTCAAGGCAATTTCAGTCAGGTTGAGTGAGTGGGCAAATACATGATAGATGCAGTATAATGTGGACAAGTGTGAAGTTATCCACTTTGGTAGGAAAAACAGAATGGCAAATTATTATTTAAATGGTAATAGCTTGGGAAATGTACAAAGGGACCTAGGTGTCTTTGTACACCAATCACTGAAAGCAAGCATGCAGGTGCAGCAAGCAGTTAAGAAGGCAAATGGTATGTTGTCCTTCATTGCAAGAGTGCAATCCCTCATTATCAACATACTGGGGGTTGTTATTGACCAGAAACTGAACTGGACTAGCCACATAAATACTGTGGCTACAAGAGCAGGTTAGAAGCTAGGAATCCGGCGGCGAGTAACTCACCTCCTGACTCCCAAAATCCTGTCCACCATCTACAAGGCACAAGTTTCGAGTGTGATGGAATACTCTCCATTTGCCTGGATGAGTGAAGCTCCAACAACACTCAAGAAGCTTGACATTATCCAGGAAAAAGTTACTCACTTGAATAGAACCCCTTCCACAAACATTCACTCCCTCCACCACTGACAAACAGTGGCATCAGTGTATAACATCTACAAGCTGCACAGCAGAAACTTGCCAAGGCTCCTCAGGCAGCACCTTCCAAACCCACGACCGCGACCATCCAGAAGGACAAGGTCAGCATATGCATAGGAACACCACCATCTGGAAATCGCCTCCAAGTCACTCACCATCCTGACTTGGAAATATATTGTTGTTCCTTCACTGTTGCTAGGTCAAAATCCTGGAACTGCTTCTCTAACAGCACTGTGGATGTACCTACACCACAGAGACTGCAGTAGTTCAAGAAGGCAGCTCACCACCACCTTCTCATGGCCAATTAGGGATGGGCAATAAATGCTGGCTGGTGATGCCTGCGTCCCGTAAATGAATAATAATAAAAAATAGGTGTAAGAATTAAAGGGCCAAAGGAGCATAGTAAAGAAAGAAATACAAAGGGCAGAATTTTATGGGACACCCCTGATCCCTGACTCCCCAGCTAAAAAGTCTGGGGAAGCCCATCCACAATCCAGACAGCTGCCCCACTGCAATTTAACTTTGGGAATGGTATTATATTTACTTGAAGACGAGATTTTTACCCCTTCCGCGGAAGCAAGACTACAAGGATGAGCTAAACCCTTTTAACTTCCAGATTACAGCTAGTCCTGAGAAGTCCCTTTTGCTAATTCAGTCAGAAGTGCCATTTGTACAAAACCCATTGCTAATCCTGATTTCCAACTCTGAGCCTCAATATATGGCATGCACGTTAAAAAAGTAATAATTAACTTACTCAACTCTCGGGAACCTTGTGACCATCTGAGTCCTTAAACAGCAAGCCTGGGGTTAATTTAAATGCCTTGCTATTCGCAACGCAACATCACTGGATAATTCAAGTCAGCAGACAGCAGATCCACACAGCCATTGTTGAAAATTCTTCCTCCAAAGGCACACTGCCACTATTTAAAGGGCTAACCAGCACTGGCAATCGCAGGAAATCCATTGTTCTACAGAGAGCAGCAATGCTATCTTGGAAGACTATAAGCTCTTAAAGCTGTACACACACTTTAAAATTCTTCAACATGGATGAATCTGCAACCAGTCTTGAGGAACTATTAACAGCCTTTGATGAATATTTTAATGTTCAAGCTGAGGAGAGTTCAGAGCTTAAAAAGAGGCATAAAAAACCCCAGCAAAACAACAAAAAGATAAAAGATAACACCAGAACAAACCATATGAGGGCGCCAGAGAGACACAGAACTTTCCAGAAGCACCAGGAAGCACAACACACAAGTCCCAAATTATTTCTTTTTTGAAGATATGGACATATTTCAGAACTGTACCAGCAGCTGGTGGTGAACGACAGGGAAAAAGCCCTGTGGCAGGCGGATGAAGAGAAAGTACAAATTCAATCAGAGAAAATTCATCTCAAAGCTGAGTTGGAAGAACTCAACCTGAAGCACAGCAGGGATGACAGCAGAGAAGAAGAGTACTCACAGAAGTCATGGAAAGATGACTTGAAAGACACTTTGAAGAGCCAATGTGTGCCCCTAGAGAAACACAAGCAATTGGATAAGATATTGAATGCTACTTCAGAAAAAGCTGCATTGGAGCTATCAGCAATGACAAAGCTATACACTTATATGCAGATGGAGAAGACAAGAGCTGAACACAAAAGTAAACAGTGAAAAGAACAGCTAAATGCCCTTCAGGATTAGATTCAAACACAGTCCTTTACCCTTCAACAACCTGAAGGAATAAAGAATATCTTGAGCAGCAGAATGGCAGGACAGTAGAATAAAGTCAATGAGACTGTTAAATTACAAGAAAATTTAAGATGAAGTACTTGACCTTCACAATGAAAAGGAAAACCTGTTGAAGGACCTCCTCAGGTCTAGGTTGGCCCCCAGGAACATTACAAAGTGAGACAAAATGAATTTAATGTCACTCTGAAAGAACTGCCAAACCAGTTTTCAGAGAAGACTTAGGAATGTTCACTAGTCTAAGAGGAAACTTAGAGGTAAAAGATTGAGAATGCAACACTGAAGGAAAAAGTTGCACATTTGGAAGGAACTTTGGAAAAACATTACATTTCCAAAGAAGTATACAAAGAGATGAAAATCAAGAACACTGAATAGCAAGTGAAGGTAGAAGTTCTCACTAAGGAGCGTGAGATATTTCAAAAACAATTGTCAGAAGTGCAATGTGAGCTTGAAAGATAGCACAGAGGAATTATACTCCATCAAGGAAAAACCAATCAGTGGAGAGAATACAACATTGGACAGCAAACAGATCTTTGAGCTCAGGTATGTCATCCGTAGCCAGCCTTTCTCTCTCCTGAGAAGGTTCTCCTCCAGATGGCGGATGGTGTCAAGACTACCACTGTCATTAGCCAGCCAGAACAGCATGGCCCTGGGTACTTAAACACTAAAGAGTATTCAGACTCTGATTTCACCTTTGACTTCTATTTTTCTTTTTTGTAGCAGATTTTCCCATATTCATTCCAGGTCCAGGAAAGTCCCCAGTGGTCAGACCAACTTTCTGCCCATGAAATTACAATCGCACCTCCGCTGAAAGTGGCAGCAGAGAATGATTAGCAGCCTGCGAAGCCTCTACCTCCAACTATGATGATGGTACAGCTGCTCGACACAGCAACCACTGTGCACACACTGCAACTTCCAGCCAGCATGCCACAACCACGTGGGTTGCTGGAATCTGGTACCAGCCTCTCACCATCAACAACAAAATGCAGAAGTGAGCGTACCACTAAACCTTCTTACCACAGCAACGCTCTACCTCAGCTCAGGGGGCTTTGAGATGACCCAAACAGAAAAAGAAGACGAAAAAGCAGCGCCAATGAGATGAATACCACGTTTGTCACTCTGCAAAAAGCTATCGAGAATAACAGCAACCTTGGATCACCGCAACAGCTGAACCAACCAGGCATGGGTCAGTGTATAGCAATGGAAGAAAAGAATGAAAGCATACCCAAAGGCCAGTCCAACTCCAAGCCAACAACAAGAATCAGAACCAACAGAGCCTGCCACTCTTCTGACAGAACGGCAAACAAGTTGTGGAAGTGTTAGAAGGACTCCAGACTGCCTGAAACTCTAACCTCAAGGACTTGAGGAGGGGAGATGGAGTTGTGAGAATGTTGTTAATGCTAATATTGTATTAGCAATAGTTTTAGAATAGCATTAAGGTTGTAACAATAAGGTAACTGCATAAGGCTTCTAACAATGTAAGTCTTGAAGTAAACTAGTGTAACTCTGTATCTGTGGATAAAGGCTTGGGGGGAAGTTGGTCTGGTCTATTCAGGATTAATGTGGGACTTGGTACTGCACCGCTCATACGGTTATGTAAAAGGGCACACGATCCAGAGCAAAGTTCAGTGTGGTGTTTGCCAGAGATGCGTTAAGACCTAGAGATGGAGATGGAGATGGCTCCATACTTGTAGCCTTTACTATATATACGTACGTAGTTACAAGTAGCTAATAAAGTCTTGCTGTTAACTTAAAGAAGACTATGAAGACTTTCTTAATTGATTTGTTCTGTAACCAACACCATTACGACCAGGACTAAGGGCAGGTCGTAGCTTCTGGTGGCTGGAGGTTGAGAGTTTGGCAGTGAGGTTCTGACGGAGAAAGGCCACCTTGGTGGGATCTTATAGCCTTTTGGTATTAATTTTCTTTCAACATTGTTTCTGTTGTCTCCACTGTTTAGGAAACAGGCTGATGGAGATGGTGCATCAGATAAGGTGGTGCTCAGTCCACCAGTCATCAGTACTGTAGAGTAAAGGAGCACCTGATACTGATGTAACTGCTGATGTAACTATGATGCAATGTCATATGATTAAATAACTAAGATCTGGCGGGAAGCAGAAGTACAACTTCCTGTAGTGTACTGAGTTGTATATAGATCTGTAAAATAAAAAAGAATGGTTTTTACAAATAGCAGTATATGGTGGTATTCTTAGGGTAACAGGTAGAACCTAAAGATATCCCATCTAGGCCCCAACCCAAGACTAAATATGGTGGCAGCTGACAGAATGTAAAGACCCAGAAAAATTCTAAGGGTGGAATTTTACGGCACTGTCGTGATGGGGGCAGGGCCACAAAATGTGTTGAGGCATTCAAAAGTCCATGGACTTTGATGGGACTGTAAAATCCAGTTAGCGTAAAATTCCACAGCAAGAGAAGACTGCAGACCTGAAGGACCTACAAATCCTTGAAAAAAGGACAAGAATAAAAAATGTTGAACACTCACCTGAGAACAGAGCATCACGGGTGCTGCAGATCCAAGCAGACACACAGAACCTGAGTCCTGACAGCAGTGAGTACATCTACAAACTACTGAAGCAGCAACAGATCCAGAGCTTAGGCTAAGCATGGAGTTTACATTGCCACTGCCAGAGCCTTTCCAAAGCACTGAAGAATCACAACAGGCTGAACACTGGGACAATTGGAAGAAGAGATTTTCCAGATACAGAACAGCTTCAAGATTGCATAAAGAAGAAACAAAGGGTTAAGGTCAGTATTCTACCCTCTGCAGTAGTTGCTATTGCAGATGACATAGTAGCGAGGCCGAGAGTTGATGAGGTTTTGAGTTCATACGATGAAGCCCTCCAGGCATTCATTGCGTACTTCAGTGTTTGAAAAAACATGATCATTGAGCGAGTGAAATTTAACAAGAGGAGGCAAAAACCAGGCAAATCCATGGTCTCATTTATAAATAACCTTTACAGACCTGTGGAGAAGTGTGACTATGGGATCCTCAGAGATGAATTAATATGCAATCATATAGCAGTTGGGATCTGAGATGGAACCTTATCAGACCTCTTGCAATGGAGGGAAGATTTAACTCTCACAAAGGCAGTCCAGATAGTGTGACAATCCACGCTTAAGAAACAAAACAAGAGTGGTTGCTTGTTGGTAGGGAATGTCATATCCCTTGGAAAAATTGAGTGGACCGATTCAATTCGTTGGACAAAAAGAAAAAGCGCAGAGAAGCAAAAGCCCATGAAATCAGGATAAAGTGTGCCAACTGTCATCTTAAGATGCTTTCTGTATGCTGGGAAAATCCTACAAAAGCAGGAAGAATGCCCAGCAGGTGCAGCAGAGTGCCATAGCTAACTATTTTTATTACCCATTTGGCCAGAGATAGTCCACATGAGATATTCCAAAGAACAATGTCTCAGACATGGGAAGGCACGGAAGGAGTAACATGCCATATCAACAAATTTTCATAGATGGGAAGAACATGGAAACAGAAAGTAGTGGAGGCTGGGTCATTAAATTTATTCAAGGCAGAGTTAGACAGATTTTTGATAGCCGAGGGAGTCAAGGGTGATGGGTCACAGACGGGAAAGTGAAGTTGAGACCACAATCAGATCAGCCATGATCTTATTAAATGGCAGAGCAGACTCAAAGGGCTTAATGGCCTACTCCTGCTCCTAGGTCCAATGTTCCTATTACCGTCGAGGGGAAACAGTCCTCAAGGTTCTGCTAGATGCAGGTTTGACATTAAATGACAAATGTGGACTTGCAAAGCCTGTGGTAAAATTCCTAGGGCACAATGTAAAAGCTTTGGGAATTACTGCCGACCCGCAGAAGTCCAAGGCAATTCGAGAGTTCCCACAGCCCAGAACCATCACAGAAGCACAGATTCCTTGGGATGGTCAACTAAGTGGGCAGATTCCTACCAAACTTGGCAGAAGTCAAGGAGCTGTTACAACAGCTGTTGAGACAAGGTCAACAGTCTGCTGGATTGTGGACCAGCAAAATGCTCTTGACAAGGTCAAAAACCAAAAACCAGAAATTCTAGCACACTATGATCCAGAGTTTCCACAAGTGTAGCAGCGGATGCATCATCTACAGACTTGGGTGAAGTTCTCTTTCAAGTTCAAACAGGTGGACAAAGAAGGCTAGCTTATTACACCTCAAGATCTCTCACAGAAACAGAGAAGAGGTATGCAATCATTGAGAAAAAACTTGAGTAGCCACATGGGCCTGCAAGAAGTTCCCTGGTTATGTCATGGGATTAAGGTTGAAAATTGAAACCGACCACAAACCTTTGGCTACTCTTAACCTAAAGGATTTTGCAAATGCCACCTAGAATTCAATGTTTTAGATGAAGACTCATGAAATCCGACTCAGTTACTGAGTATGTTCCAAGGAAGGACCAGACGACAGCAGATGCATTACCAAGAGTTCCAGTGGGAGGAGTCAAACTGGAAGATCTCGCCAGATCTCAGTTACTTTATCATGTGACATTGTATCATAGTTACATTAGTATCAAGTGCTCCTGATATTAACCCTTTACTCTACACTGTCCATAAAGATCTAGCAATTCCTCTGTGTAGACTTCCTTTTCTCAATATCAGTTTGCTGTTGCTGCCAAGTCAAGGGGATCTTCCCAGGCGTCTAGCAGCAGTGATGTCATCAAGCAGGGTATACAGCCAAACACATCGAAGCATTCTCACAAACTGCAAACTGGGAAGTAAACCACACTGAATCCCTTCACTTTTAATTTTTAACTTTTACAGATAGTAAAATAAATGATTGAGACATTCACAAGCAGTTAAGTTAAAGCCAAAATATAATAATCAGCTTTTAAATATGTATATTATTTTAACAATATTAAGTATTTCTTATCATAATGGAGAAACTTAACTTTCAAGAAACATAAAATTAGTTTACTTTCAGGGTCAGAGAAGCTGGTTAGCAATAATTATGAACTTAGTATGCTGTCAACATGGGTATAAATTTTTCAAATGAGGATAATTTCTTGTCAG
The DNA here is from genome assembly GCF_017639515.1 of Carcharodon carcharias. Lineage (NCBI taxonomy): Eukaryota > Metazoa > Chordata > Chondrichthyes > Lamniformes > Lamnidae > Carcharodon > Carcharodon carcharias. The sequence continues at coordinate 119,722,370 of NC_054477.1, forward strand.
TTCAATGATTTCTCATTGATTGTAGTTTGGGGGGGACTTTAACAGAGAAACTTAGAATCACCAGCAGCAGTTTCTGGATTTCTACATTTCACTGCATTTGACTGCAGAAGGCGCTGTCATTTTAGACGGTATAATGATGGTAAATGCTGCCAATTTTGCTGTCATTACTACCACAAAATCTGAGCCATTGTATCTGATTCATTAACCTGCACTGTTCATGTAGTTGCTCCCAGAGTTGCTTTTCCACCTGCTGTCTGGTTTCCATTTCTGCTGCCAAAAGCATTGGAACTCCTAATGAGTCCCTGGTGGCATATGATTTTACTTAAGCCCTGTCCTTTCTTCAGGTGAGAACATTTTAGTTGCCTTTCTGAGACAAGATGAATCAGAATAGGAGAATCACACTGTGTTTAAAATGATTAAAGGGTTCAGTAGGGTAGAAATATAAAAACTTTATCCTCTGGGGGAGGAATCCAGAAAAAAAAAGCATCAAAGTGAGGCCATTTAGGGATAAGTGAAGAAATACTTCTTCACACAAAGGGTGGTGAAAGCTTGAAACACTCTTCACCAAAAGGCTATGGATGCTGGATCTATTGAAATTTTCTAGACTGGAAATGATGGGTCCGAGATGGGTAGATGGAATTAAGGTACAGCTCAGTCATGATCTGATAGAATGGCCAGACTATTTAGAGGGGTGAATGGTCTATTCCTGTTGCAGTATGAGCAGTAAGCAATATGATTTTTTATTCACAAAATTAATGAAAGCTGTAGCATATATCTTGGATTTGACAGCTAGATATATGTGAGACACCAATTTGCATCAATAGTTATTATATTTTATGTAATATCCTCAACAGCAACTAGAAACAATAATTTTCCATATCTTAATGGAAGGTTTCCATGTAGGTTTCCAATCTCATGCCAAAACTTTGATGGAGACCCTGTGGAAATGGCCTAAGTTATTGTTATTGCCACATCTCTGGGGTTTCTGCCAATCATTTGTCAAAGTTGCAGCAGGAGATTAGGGGAACCCTCCTCCAAGTGAAATATTACCTGAGTATCTTTAAATATGACTGACCAGAATCAGAGGGGTGTCAGAAAAATGACTGTGAAAGCTACTGAAGTTTGATAAAAACCCAACTGATTCATTCATGTGTTACAGGCAAAGGAGCTGACTATACCTACCTGATCTGGCATGCTCATACACCAGTGCCACACTATGGCCAGGATTTTCTGTTTGGCAGGGGATGGGGGAGTGGATGTAGGTGGGCCAATTAAGGCCTGCCCAGTGTATTTCCCGACTCCCATGGATAGCGGGAGTGTGCGGGCTGCGCCGGGCGTGCACAGACCGCCAGGTCCAATGGCGACCGGGCAGTCTGTCTAAAAGAAGGCCTGGCAGCCTCCTGTAGGCTGCTTACAATGGCCAGTTCCAGGCTGCAGCAGAGGGGTTCGGGTGGGCAGGCCAGTCCGGAGGGTAGGCGAGCAGAGCAGGCCAGGCTGCAGTGTAGGCCAGCGCCCCTTGTTTTTCCAATGACTGCCTTGCTGCCCTCCTCGAGGAGGTGGCAGCACGGCGGGAGGTGTTGGTCCGCCAGGATGGGAGAAGGAGGCCCCCCCACATGACGAAACATGCCTGCAAGGAGGTGGCGGAGGTGTTGGAGGTGGTGAGCTTCCGCTACGTGGCGCTTCAATGATTTGTTGCACTCTGGCAGGGTGAGTACCATGTTGGCATTGGGCATTTAACCCTCTGCGGCCAAGTCTGAGTGCCGTGACTGCATTGAATCATTGAGGGCATTTTTCCTTTTCTAGGTGGGCAAGCAGATAGTGCCCATGCTGAGGTCAGCCTGGGTGGGTCATGAGGAGATGAGTTTCCCCCACAGTATCTGTTGATTTGAGTCCCACATGACTGGTTTGGGGGCAACTTGTGGGAGCTGCACCTAGGCGCAGACTCAGAGCTCCAGGACATGTCCTAGTCAGGATGATGAGATGGTGGAAGGGGAGCCTCAATACGGCGTGGCAACGAACCATCTGCTGTCCTCTACGCTGCACGTGCTTGTGCCTCCTTGCTATGGGAGGAAATACCCTGTGGTTCCTAATGTGATGTAGGCAGCATGTGTCCATGTCGGGGGGGAGGGGGGGTGGGGTGGGGGGTTGGGGAGCAGGCCTAGCACCTTTGTCTGAGCGGGGTGAGGAGGCACTAGAGGCCTGATATGTCCCACTCGTGCTGTGCACAAACAGAGTCCATGTGCAATTTGCCCTTATCAATACTCTTCTCTCTTTTTCAGGAGAAGAATGCTCACAACGCGGCCAAGCGTGTGAGGACCAGAGGCGGCTAGGCGCAGCTCTCCATACTAAGCCACATCGAGCAGGAGGCCCTTGAACTGGAGAGGCACCATGTACCCAGGTCTACTGGTGTTGGTGAGGCTGGGGTGCCACAGACAGGTACTTCAGGCTGATAGTGAGGTCAGCATTGTCCTCCCAGCAACCATAGCACTGATGATTGTTAAATTAGTTATTGTTGCAACATTGCTGGACCATTGGTTATGGAAGGTTGAGCTCCTAATGAGCTGGGGGACAGGGATGAACTTTGTCATTGTCTGCACGCTAACTGATCCACTATCCTTGTTCTTCCTTTCAGCATCATCAGAGCTCGGCTGGGAGGAGGAGCAGTGGAAGCCCCCTCTCACACCTGAGGGGCCTGAAGTCTCACCAGCATCACACCATCTCTGCCAGGCAGGCACCAGTGCAGATACTAGTACCTAGGTGGGAATTAGAACAACAGCTAGTGTCCTGGGGCACAGTGGTGAGGGCACTTCACACTCACTGGAGGAGCTGGCAGAGACAGAGAATGCCCCTGGCGCCAGCAGTCGGAGGACTGCAGGGGACCAGGCACATGCTCACTTGGTGCCTGATGATGTGCCTCTGGAGTCGTCTGCAACGCGGCAGGTGCAGGAAATGTGGCTGGGTGTGCGGGAGCATCTGGGGGTGATACATGAGGCTATGCTTTGCTTGGTGTCCATGGTGGAGGAGCCTTTGCGGACACTCGCCGAAGCAATGAGCCACATGTCCAAGCGCCATGCATCCTCCATGGAGAAAGTGGCCACGCTCGTGGAGAGGCTCCTCCAGGAGACCCATCAGGGCTTCCTGGGGATCCACTCAGACCAGCAAACCCTCACATCGGCAATGACCTCCGCTGGTCAGTGACCAGTGTGGGAGATGGTCTGGCCATCAAGCTTCCCAGCTCATTGCACATCCATCCATGGTGAGCAGGGTGGTCCGAAGTGACCTCACGTCAGCGCAGCAGCTGCCTGGCATCTCTGCAGGTACCTCTAAGGCCCTCCATATGAAGGTGGCAGCACCTCCACCCCTTTCCCAGTGACCGTATCATCCGGTGAGGCTGCGAGAACTGGGGAGGTGCAAGCTGTGGAACTGGCAGCTCCCTCCCAGGCAGGCCAAGCACATGCTCCAAGGTCCAGAGGACGACCGCCAAGGTCATTAAGGCCAAATGTAGGGGATGGTGGTGTGTGTGTCAGTTTCACCTCTGACTCCTGAATGGTTCGAATCGCTCCCACTCCCTGGGTTCTAGACCTTGGACTTATTTGGGGGTTGTGACAAAGTGGAGCAGACAACTGGTTTTGGCGCAAGAAAAGAACTGGGTTTAGTGAAGTCACAAATGAATTTATAACATTAGGATTACACTGAGATTATACGGGCCCACAAAGTACACTTAGTTAAGAATGGGGAACACACGGCGTAACGAGGGAAAATCACACTATTAATCCCCTTACCCTTGTCCCACCCCCAAAACCTAAATTGAACTAGGAGAGGTCAGGGATCATGCTCACCAACCAGGGTTACTTGACAGTTCAAAATCTAGCCAGGTAAGCTGCTTGCAGTTTTGGGATACGCTCTTTGTGTCCTCTGGGGCCTGCCATCCCCACCCGGTCCTGGTCTGTGCAATCTGCGAATGTCCTTCAGTTGGGTGGAGGGCACGGTTGTGGGTGGTCAATCTTCATGGAGGGCTGCGGTTGTGGCCTTGTTCTCTTCGATTGAGCCTGCCACCCCGTGCTCGTTGCCATGATGTTGCCTGCAGGCTTGCAAACCTCCAGATCTCCTTCCTGCACTTGGCTCAGCTCCCTGCTTAAACTCTGCTTCAAACACTCCCAACTGCTCACTGCCTAAAAACTGCCCACACTCAGATCTGCTGGCCCAGTTATACTGTTTTTTAAAAAATTTCTTATCTGAAACCAAGTCAAGGTTAGTTCTTTGTCTGATTTGGGCTTCTTCAGGTGATTGTTGTCTCGTTATTTTTAATGGGCTCGCATGATGTTTATCATTGTCTTCCTGCCCCGTAACTAGTCTTGAACTGAAAGCCATTGTATATGTGGAGTGTTGATGGGGTCGCATAATTGCATTGATTGTTGTCTTCCTGCCTTAGTGGTTAGTAGCGATTATTTATGCAAGATTTTGATGGGCTTTAGTTTCGTGTAAGATGACGTCTTTCTCTGGGTTGTTTGTTTTAAAAGGAAGAATGCATATTCTGTCTCGTCTTGTTGTCTGGTTTCAGGTAAAAGTTCAAAAGTCATATCCTTGTTGATGATATGAAAAATGTGGGAATTTTGAGAACCCTTCACAACAGGACAGCAGAATCAGAAGGCTGTCCCAGGTGCCACTCCACGTGATGGGGCAGCACCAAGACGTAGCACCCGGAAGCGAAAGCATAAGACACCTTGGGCACACCATGGATTTTTCACTGGTGCTTTTGTGTTGGCCCGAGATTAAGTTCTTATGATTTCTTTTTAATTGTTTACGCTATTGTTTTCTATTTGTGATTACTTGTGCTTCATAAATTAAATGCCAGATGTGTGACCATGGCTGAGGGTGCCTCTTTTCTTCTGCATGTATATGCTTAAGAAAAGTGTAATGAGTGATTTTTTGGACATTCAGCTTTATTTCTAAGGCCCTTAGTTAGTGCTGCTGACCGAGCAGATTTAGCACTTAGGTGTCAAGTGTCGAGGCAGCAGCCCAGGCTTGTCTTGGAGGTCCATCTATGGTGGGCCAGCTGAAGGCTCATTAGATTAAAGCTGTCCCTGCCTCCCTGGAGTATTCTTGGGTCAGTGTCTACTCCCTCAGCATTTCCCTGTGCATGCTCATCCTCAGAATCACTGCTGGACTCATCATGTGCAGCTGCAGACACTGCATTGATGTCTTCATCGTCCACTGCGTCCTCCCTTTCCAGCGCAAGATTGTGAAAAGTGCAGCATGCAACCACTATCACCAAGACACAATTTGGGGGGTATTGGAGTGCGCCCCATGAAAGGCCCAGGCAATAGAAGCGCATCTTGAGAAGACCGATGGGTCTCTCCACTACAACCCCAGTGGATGCGTTACTCCTATTTTACCGCTGCTCAGCTTCTGTTCTTGGATGGTGTAGTGGCGTCATGAGTCACCTTCTGAGGGTATAGCCCTTGTCACCCAGCAGCCAACCATCCAGCCGAGCTGGAGCACTGAAGAGCCCTGGCACCTGGGAGTGTCTGAGGATGTAAGGGTCGTGGGAGCTGCCTGGGTACCTTGCACAGACTTGTAGAATCAGCATCCTGTGATCACACACTATCTGCATGTTCATGGAATGGAAGCCCTTCCATTTGACGAAGACACCGGCTCACCTGCTGGTGCCTTGATGGCAACATGTGTACAGTCTATTGCACCCTGGACACGGGGAAAGCCAGCAATGGCCGCAAAGCCTCTGGCTCGCTGTGTCTGGCTTGCCTGGTCCCAGTGGAAGTGGCTGAAGGTCAACGCCCATCTGAACAGAGCACCTGCGGCCTGCTTGACATAAGTGTGGACAGCTGATTGGGAAACACCACAAAAATCACCTATCGTGCCCTGGAAGGAACCAAAGGCATGAAAATTGAGGGCAGCTGTGACTTTCAGAGCAACAGGCTTGGGGTGTTCCACCCACACAGTTAGGGGAGATCTCAGAGTCAATCATCTGACAGATGTAGTTAACTGTCTCACTTGAGAGTTGGAGCCTCCTTTGTCACTGCACCTCAGACATATCGCGGTAACTGCTTCATCACCTGTATACCCTGGCAGCAGGATAGTGGCGTCTTCTGCGGCCCATTCCACCTTGGACTACCTCTTAGCTCTGCAACCCTTGTGCATGCGCCTGTACTCTCAAAGGTGGCTCCCCTGGAGGCTGAATGTGCACTCCTGGTCTCCTCCCCCTTCGAGCCCTCCCTTCCTCCTCAGAGGAGCTGCCTCCAGTTGACACATCAGATCCCATAACCAGGTTAAGGGAAGGCTTCCTGAAACCTGCAGGCCCAGAAAAGATTCCTCACTTGCAGAGTGCTGACCTGAAGGTTATAAGTCCAGAAAAAGCTGCTGGGATGCGTTCTGATGTACTGCAGATCACACAGGCAAGTTTGAAAAATTTTCACCAATAAATACTTCACAGAGCAGATTCACAAGCCCACTGAGCCCACTTATCTTGCCCATGCATGAGGTAAATACAAATGTCTCCTACCCATCTGCTCGTTGTGCCCTTGCCCTGACCCGAAGATCGCACGGGCGCCGGAAAATCGGCATTGATTGAAGACTAAAGGGCCTTAAGTGGCCTGTTGATTATTGGCGGGTGCGCATCAGACTTCATTGCGCACCCGCCAGCGAAATATCGCGATGGTGCGCAGTGACGTCGGGAAGCTTGTCCGACATCACCTCGAGTCATTTTTCACGCAGACGTGCGGGGCCCCACACGTCAAACAGAAAATATGTGGGCGACCCTTAATGACCTCTGAAGTGACCTGGAAAACAATTCAGCCATACAAGTAATCGTTACTCAAGAAAAGTTGCAACAACCAGTGGGTGTAATTTTCAATGTCAAAATTTCTCATTTCAGAACTGATGGTGGGTGTTGGGGAAGTGGAGATGGACAGAGATGCACCTTGGTTCCTACATTGATGTCTACAGGTTTTAGAACACTGATAGCAATTTTCAGCACAAATGGGTAGAGTGTGCATTTAGTCCCTTCATTTTCACAAGGGACTGAATGGCCTAACAGTCCCAAAATAGCTGTTGGAAACTGCTTTAAAAATGACAGAGGAGTTTTAAAATTTAGTTTTGTAGGACCAGCATGAGCAGGAATGGGCACAAAAAATCCCCCATTCTTTTGTCAGCCTGTGCAGAGTCCTGCCCCTTGCCCCCGGTATCACTTCCCATTCTCCAGCACAATCTATTGGCCAGCTTAACATGGGATCTGAACTATTCTTCACCGGCTACAACCAATAGGCTGCAATGCTACTTGGATTCTACAATTCACTGGAGACATTTAAATGAGGCCCATAGATGAAAATGGTACCAGCCTAAAGTCACCCTACCTTGAGAAGGTAGTGCTGAGCTGGGTTCTGCACCCGCAGCATGTGTGACACTGACACCCAGAGTAGAGTTTTGGGAACAACCTCAAAGATCTGCACCTAGTCACAGTGTTGGAACTGCGAAACATGTCAAAGTCAGGCTGCTGACATCTGGGAGGGCAGCTTCCAAGTGGTGGGGCACCAATCCATCTGCTACCCTGGGTATTCCACGTGCTTGTGCCTCTTTGCTTTGCAAGGTTAGACTGCGTGGTGTCAAATGTGATGGAGGCAGCATGTGGGCAAGGGTGGGCTCAGTCTTGGCTTCTTGGTGTGAGTGGGCGGCAGCTGCGGGGTGACGAAGCACTGGAGTCCTGCAATGTCCCACTCTGGCTGGGATGGCAGGGGTGCATTGGGAATCCAGGTACAGGCTGGATTAATCAATGCTTCTCTCTCCTTTCCAGGAGAAGAATGCACACAATTCCGCCGAGTGGATGCGGACTGACGGAGGCCAGGCCCATTTGACCATCGTCACCAGATATGAGCAGGAGGCGATGGATCTGGAGAGGCGCCATGCGCCGTGGTCCAACGGTGGCAGTGAGACTGGGGTGCAATGGGAGGTATTTAAGACCGAGATAGATAGATTCTTGATTGGTAAGTGGATCTAAGGTTACAGGGAGAAGATGGGAGAATGGGGTTGAGAAAGTAATCAGCCATGATTGAATGGCGGAGCAGACTTGATGGGCCGAATGGCCTAATTTCTGCTCCTATGTCTTATGGTCTTATGGTATGACTGCCGAGCACTAAAGTCACCATGTGTGTCCCAGCAGCTATCCCACTGCTGAACGCTCAGTGATTGAAGCTTGCAACATGGGTTGACCATTGATTATGGAAGGATGAGTGCATACCGATCTGGGGGACAGGAATGCACATTGACGTTGTCTCCACTTTAACTAATCAGATGTCCTTGTTCTTCTTTTCAGCATTACGGGAGCAGGGAGGAGGCAGAGGGGCCACCTCTCACACCTGAGCGCCCTGAACAATTAGTCTCTCCAGCATCACACCATCTCTGCCAGGCAGGCACCAGCGCAGATACTAGCACCTCAGTGGGAATTAGATCATCGGCTAGTGTCCCGGGGCACAGCAGTGAGGGCACTTCACCATCGCTTGAGGTGCGGGCGGAGACAGAGAGTGCCCATGGCGCCGGCAGTCGGAGGACTGCTGGGAACCAGGCACATGATCAGTTGGTGGCTGATGATGTGCTTCTGGAGTCGATCGTGAGGCAGCAGATGCTGGAAGTGCAGTAGGGTGTGCAGGGGGATTTGGCGGAGATTCATGAGCCTATGCATGGCATGGTCTCCATGCTGGAGGAGTCGACATGAAGCATCACCGAAGCAATAAGCCTCATGGTGAGTGCCATGCTTCCTCCATGGACGGAGTGGTGACTCTTGTGGAGAGGCTCCTTCAGGAGAACAGTCAGGGCCTCCTGGGTTGCACTTCGACCTGCAAGCCCTCACAGTGGCATTGACCTCAGCTGGTCAGTGCCAGTGTGGAGGATGGCTTGGGCACCAAGTAACCCAGTAGGGAGGTCTGAAGTGACCTCACGTCGGCGCAGCAGCTGCCTGTTTTCTCTTCGGGCTCCTCTCAGGGTGCTCCAGATGAGGGTAGCATCTCCTCCGCCCCTCTACCAGTGACAGTAGGATCTGATGAGGCTGCAGCAACTGGGGAGATGCCAGCTGTGAAACTGGCCACTCCCTCCCAGGCGGGGCCACTAAAGGCTCCAAAGGCCAGAGGATGCCCGCCAAGGTCATTGAGGCCAACAGGACAGCACAGTGAGCCAGTGTCTCAGATGCCAGTGCCAGCGAGGGGGGAGCACCAAGACATAGCACCTGCAACCATAAACTTAAGGCACCTTAGGCACACCACGGGTTTCTCACTGGTAGTTTTATGTTGCTCCGCTATTAGTTCATGACCACTTGGTGTGATGCGTAACACCTTTGTAATTTTTTTTGTACCTCATTTTGGAAAATCATTAAATTTTGATATGTGAACATGACTCAGGGTGATTTCTTACCTCTGCAGGTGGACGGGAACCCATGATGTTACGAGTGAGTTGTTTGACACTGAGCTTTATTGACAAGGCCCTTAGTTAATGTTCCTATCCAGGCAGATATTGCACTCAGGCATCGAGCATGGAGCCTGCAGTCCTGGCTTGAGTTGAGGGTCCATCTGTGGTGGGCTAGCTGAAGGTTCATTGGATTAAAGCCTCCTGGGTGCCCCTGCCTCCTTGGAGTATGCCCAGGTCAGCATCTAGCCCTTCAGTGTTCTCCTGTGCATGGTCATCCTCAGCCTCACTGCTGGACTCATCGTGTGCAGCCGGAGCAACTGCATCTACATCTCCTTCATCCACCCCATCGCCCTTTTCCAGCGCCAGATTGTAGGGAGATCAGCATGCAACCACTATCAACGGCACACGATCTGGGGGGTACTGGATTGCGCCCCCTGAACGGTCCAGGCATCGGAAGCGCGTCTTGAGAAGACCAATAGTTCTCTCCACCACAGCCCTTGTGGAGGCACGGCTCCTATTGTACCACTGCTCAGCTTCTGTTCTTGGATGGCAGAGAGGCGTCATGAGCCAACTACTGAGGGGATAGCCCTTGTCACCCACCAGCCATCCATCAAGCCGGCTGGAGAACTGAAGAGCCCCAGCACCTGGGAGTGTCTGAGGATGTAGGCGGCATGGGAGCTGCCTGGGTACCTTGCACAGACTTGCAGAATCAGCATCCTGTGATCACACACTATCTGCATGTTCATGGAGTGGAAGCTCTTCCTGTTGACAAAGGCACCGGGCTCACCTGCTGGCGCCTTGATGGCCACATGTGTACAGTCTATAGCACCCTGGACACGGGGGAAGCCCCTGCAAAACCCCTGGCTCACTCTGTGGCTGGCTTGATCCCAGTGGTAGTGGATGAAAGTCTATGCACACCTGAACAGAGTGTCTGTCACCTGCTTGACACAAGTGCGGTTGCTGATTGGCAGACTCTGCAAAATTCACCTACTGACCCCTGGAAAGAGCTGGAGGCATAGAAGTTGAGGGCAGCCGTGACCTTCAGTGCCACTGGCAATTGGGTGCCCATGGGTGCAGATCTCAGGGCCTAACGTCTGACAAATGGAGGTCACTATCTCCCTTGAGAGGTGGAGCCTCCTTCGGCACTGCACCTCAGACATATTGAGGTAGCTGCTTCGTCGCCTGTCAACCCTGGCAGCAGGATAGTGGTGTCTTCTGCGGCCCCTTCCACCTTGGACTTCCTGTTGGCCCTGCGCCCCTTGTGCCTGCGTCTCCCCTCCCAAAGGTGCCTCCCTTGGAGGCTGAATGTGGACTCATGGCCCCCTCCCCCTTCTGGCCCTCCCTCCTCAGAAGAGATGCCTCCAGTGGATAGCACAACTCCCATTCCCAGGCTATGGGAAGGCTTCCTGAAACCAGCAACACCCCAGAAATGATGTTTACTCAAGAGTCCTGACCTGGAGCCTGTTACTCCTGTCCAAGCAGCTGTGAAGAGTTTTGAAGTATCCCTGCTCACACAGGCAAGTATCAATAACTTTAAGCATTAAGTATTGGCAAATAACACTCGCGACACCACTCACCCCTCTTATCCCGCCCATGGATGAGGTTACGATAAATGTGTCCTACCCGCCTGTCCATTGCGCCTGTGTGACGTCCTGAAGATCGCATGGGCCCCGAAAAATCCGCAACAATTGCTGCCTCAAGAGCCTTAAGAGGCTCATTAATTAATGGCGGGCACGCACCGGAGGTCACCACGCACCCAGCCACCTAAATATTGCAATGGCGCACGGTGACATGGGGACGCTCATCATTTTACACGTCGGCTGCAGGGCCTGCTCCTACACGCCGACGAGAAAATCCTGGCCCTAGTTTGTATCTAACTGTGGGGAGAACTCAATTTGAAATAGGAACAGAGGGTCAGGGCCTCTTCTGGACTGAAGAAATGGCAAAGCAAGATCAGAATCTGATTAAATGAGCAGGGAGCTGTCCATCAAATGACATACAATTTGAAACCAGTCTTCTCTTAGCTTGGTTTGGCACTTGGCCATAAATTGCCAGCTTTGTGTTTTTTTCCTGAAAGTGAATCCCATACTTTAAAGCAGATTAGTGAGAGTATTTTTTGTCAGCTTACCCCTGGACAACTGAATAAAATCAGTTTTTTTCAGAACTAAAACACCCATCGATGGGAGGAACTAGCCCAGTATTATTTTTTTAACAGAATCACTTCTCTGACAAGAGACAATATTGCATTTTTACAAAGCAAGTCAGCTCTGTGTATATGGACAATGTCATCGAATTGCAATGTCACTATATATCAATATCAACGTTTTTTTCCCTTGATGGTACTCTTCTCTCTGTCAGAATGTTGTAGATTCAGTACTTAACTACATAATCTAAGCTGACAATTACATGCTGCATTCATTAAGTATGGTATTGCCAGAGATATTGACCTAGAGTTGAAATGTAAACCTGGTCTTGTCTGCAAGTTCACACACACATAAAGACCAGCAGCCACTCTTTGAGCAAGAGCAAAAAGTTTTTCCGGAAGCCATACCAAACTTTCTCCCACAAGCAACATCAGTAGAGAATGAGCCGTTAGGTTAGTGACCGCATTCCAATCCCTGGAACAGAAAGTGCTGCACTTGATTCCAATAAGGGAGCTTTGGTTCCTGAGTTGACAATCAGCAGGATAGTCGCATCTGGTCGGTGTGGATGCACCTCCCGCTCCATCCCCTACCCTATGCACCTCATCTCCCTTGTCATATATGCTATGGAAGCCCATAGAACCCTCCAACTGTACTGTATAAGACCACCCTTCCTATTGACTGGCATAAAGATGCTTTTGCCAATGGAAAGAGCATTCACATAGCAGCCTGTTCGGTTGTTAATCAACCTGTGAATCCTTCAACTATTTCACAAGGGAAGAGTGTGAAATAAGAAAATAGCAACATAATCAACAAATGAATTTGTCATTCACATTTGCTATGAGAAAATTAGCTGTTGTGTTCATCTAGGTAGCAGTGCCTGTACTTCAAAAAGTAATTTATTGGACATGAAATATTGGGACATCCTGAATGGCATGAGAAATAATTGCATGAGTTTCCTATCTACATGACAAATTGTCCTCCCATCCTTACTCTGTTCAAATCAAGATTCTTCATATATTCTTTTATTTTAAGCTATTAAGGGTGGTGAGGAGATGAAAGTGGTCTACACCAGTAGCAAGAAACAGGCTAAAAATAAGTTGACAACAGCTGTTTTACCCTGAGCTCAGATTTTTTTTTCAAACTGATCAAGGTGTATAACTGCCAGTTAATTAGCTACTATCAAATAATTTTGCGTTATTGCCCAAGTCCAATTTCAGCCCCATCTTTTCTAGGTCCTCAAAACTGTGGTACTTTACAACATTTAAATCCCAAAATTGGCATGAATTTATTTCCTTCACCTCTTTGCAATCTTAGTTTTGTCCAGCAGCATGGGCCTTAGTCTTTCACGAGAATCTCTTAGGGAGCAAAGTGGTGTCATTTGTTGAATCAATAGAACATTAAGCCTGACTGGCACAGTTGGACCACTTTTCTAAATATGGGCTAGCGATGTCGGGCCATGAATGCCTGCTGACATTACCGACGGCACGTTCCTGAATTCCAGATCTGCGCCATTTGTAGGCAAGGTTCCCTTACCCAACTCCACAGTGTACATTTGAGAAAATCAGCTTTAGTTTGCTGAATTTTACGAATCACTTGTGGGCAGTCAAGTAAGTGGGTGGACCTGTAAAATAGGGCACCGCGGGAATAGCGGGAGAGGCTGCCCGCCCATAGCCCAGTTGAGGCCTTTAGGTGGACAAACATTGCCTACTTAAGGGCCTTGTTCCACCCCGCTGCTCAGATTTAATGGGCAGCGGGAGAGGCCTGTGCTCAACATACAGCCTGACAGGGTTTGACCATGTGGGGCTGCTGGCAAGTCAAGGAGAGGGTGGCCCATTCCAGGCCCAGCCTGGCCCTGGTGAGATCCAAGACTTATGTGGAGGTCCAGTCTATCACTGACGACCTCCTTAATGTCCTTAGTGCATTGGCCACCAATCCTGGTGGTGCTGCCAGTACTGCAGAGTTGCTGGCCTCTGATTGGCCAGCAACTCTTTGAGGCAACATCTTCCTGGAGAGGAGGGGAATCTTGGCTCATAATTATTAAAGCCCTGTTGGCCAAAAAAATTAAAGTAGGCTGAGCCAGCCAAGTGGAAGCAAGCTCACCCTTGACATTTACACTGGGGTGTGGGGAGACTGCCTTCAGAGTATAATCAAGCACAGTGAGTTTATGCATCAACAGCAAAAAGTTGCAGGCAAAGTAGCTATTGTTTAATAACTCTTTTTTGTAAAACCTTTTTATTGAAATATCCTGGGCTAGGTTGACAATTTTGATGAAAGTTTGATTAATCCTTTGAAGCAGTTGTGAGGCATGTGGCATAGGGTCAGAGAGTCATTTACAGCACAGAAGGAGGCCAGTCAGTCCAGTGAGGCCATGCCGGCTCTCAGTCAAACTAGTCAGTCCCGTCCCCTTCCTCTATCCCTGTAGCCCTGCAAACTTATTTATTTTAAGTACCCATCCAATTTCTTTCGAAATCATTGATCATCTCTGCTTCCACCATCCTCTCAGGCAATGAGTTCCAAGTTATTAGCACTCACTATCTAAAAATGTTCACCCTCATATCCCCCCAGCATCTCTTGCCCAAAACCTTAAATCTGTGTCCCCTAGGCTTTGTACCATCAGCAAATGGGAACAGCTTCTCCATGTCTTCCTTATCCAAACCGGTCATCGCTATCAAATCTACCCTCAACCTCCTTTGCTCTAAGGAGAGCAAACCCAGCCTTTTCAAATAACCTTGTAGATAAAATACCTCATCTTAGTAACATTTTGGTAAATCTCTTCTGCCCCCTTTCAAGGCACCCTCACATCTTTCTTAAAATGTGGAGACCAGAACTGATGCAATACTCTAGTTGTGTCTTAATCAGAGCTTTATAAAGGCTCAGCATAACTTCCCTGCTTTTGTATCAATACAGAGGACTAAATTACCTTTTTTATATAGCTGTACAGATTAGTGCAACCACTAATAAGGCAAATATACATAACTACATCACGTTATACTAATGAAACAGGAGACTTTTCTGTTACAGGAAAAAGGAGTAAAGCTTCACATGGGCACTTATGAAAATCAGAGGCATATCAGATGAGGAGTTTTACATATCAATATTAGAGCCCACCCATTCTTTCTCTCTGTTCTGTGCCCAGGTGATCTTTTATGACTAATGCAAAGGAAAATATAGCCTCCTTTACTCTTAGCAACTTCACTGTTGTTATAGCTCATGGCACTAGTGATATTGGAGGATTAAGCAGTAAGAAATAGCTCCTTGAATATTGCTGGGCTGGAATTTTTATGCTCCCATGGCAGGCATGAGAGGTGCAAAATAGAGTACCAAACCATGCCTGCAAGCTCACCTTCACCCTTGCAGATATTTTGCCTGTAGTGGGGGACACGTTGAGCAGCCCACTTGCCCAAGGTCCAGTTGAGACCCTTAAGGGCCTTGTTACTTCACCATTGGGATTTTATTGTATTGTTGGGTTAGAATAGTTTCAATAACTTCCAAAGACTGCTAGCTGAAAACACTCTAGCGTTATTGTAACGTATTTACAGTAATGAGAACGGACCCTTACATTAGCTTCTTTCCATGTTGTTTTCTCCTAGACTGTCAGATCACATGAGTATCTGTCATTTCCTTCTACGACATCACAGACTATTACAGTTAACGCTATGTGGGATTAGTCTAACATACTCCATTATACTACACACGCCAGGTCTCCAGGTCGTCCAGCTAGAGCTTTCAGCCAGACAAACGGAGTGGGAAGGGGTTGTGCCTCCTGGTCAGATGCCCATGTGGCTATCTGAGGGCCCCCCAAGATGTGAAAGCACCCCACCCCCATATTCCCCTCCCTGACCTGTCACGTCCTGCACCCCAGCCTCCTCGTTCCTCACCCCAACGCCTGCCAGTCTGGCCCGATGAGACTCCGGACTTAGCTTGGGGACAGCAGTAGCCACTGCTCCTGTTTGATTGGCCGATAGCTCTGTGAGGCGTGACTTCCTCTGGGAAAGCCAGCCAAGTGCAGGCAGGTTCACCCATGAATTTTACGTGGGTGGTGGGCAACCTGCCCCAACGTAAAATTCAGCCACTGATGTGAAAACGCTAAGGAGCTGATAAACGTTTGGCTGGGCTTCTGAACATAGCAGAGATGACTTGAGAAAAAAATGATACACTGCTGGCTGCTTGATCCATGGTTAATCATTGTCAAAAGCTGAATGGTGTAGTTATTATGTGAGGTATGTGCTACTCTTACTGGCATTAGAGCTACACTAAAAGGTAAATCATGTCATCAGATCATAAAAACATTTTTTAATTAAGTTTAAATTTTAGAAATACCTGACTGTCACACCATTCTATACAAGGAACCTGACATGGTTAAAATATGATGGCCAGCTCCCAGTTCATAGAATGGCTGTGCTAGACCACCAGTCTCCCTAATGACACCTGCAGAACAGACAAACATTAAAAAAAGCCTGCAGGATTATATCCTGTGCTTTCGGGATCTCAACAGTGCCATGGAAATATTAAACTTTAATTCATACCCCACTTTCAAGTTGAATGATCACACCAAAGTACAATGCCCATTGTGGTTTCGTTTATTAACACATTAAGAAATAAAAACACTATACTCTGGGTGAGTAGAGAATACAATGGGCACTAAGGTTAATTCTTATCTGCAATGCTCCACATGTTTTGAAGCTGCATGATCTTTTCTGGTTTGTTCCTAACTGAACAAAAGATAGACAAATAAACACACAAGTGGATAGCCTGACAACTGGAGCTGAATATAAATGGAATGTTGCTGTAAATAAAGTTTTTTGAATTGCTTGGCAAGAAAAAAATATATCTGCTGCTATATGTTTCTCACCACAATTTTTAAAAACAGGATGATTGGAATTGATCAGAAAAACAAACTTTTAGTCCACCTTGCACCATCTAGATAGTCGGCTTGTACAATATTAATGGAATGGTTGACTAATCATGCCAATTGATCACTATCAATTAAGAACATAAGAACATCAGAAGTAGGAATAGGAGAAGACCATAAGGCCTATTTTGGTACAAATATTGCTACTCTTGAGTCTTGTGAGATTCAAGCAAGCAAGAACTTTATTACAAGCATATGCTGGGAGGAACACAGCCTGATCCTACAGGTTATTTGTCTAATACAAAGGCTGCATAACATGTTTATATCTTTTAGTTCTCGCATTTTACTATACTGTCTGGTACAGCCTCCAGTTACATACCTAATGAGCAGAATTGTTCAGGCTGCAGATGCTCTCTGTTATCTCACTGGGTGGCTGTGAATGCCTCAGATCTAATACCTCCCAGCCCGTGTTCTTATCACCCTAACATTTGTTTACCCACCCTGTGAAGATCATTAAGTTTTATGACTTGTAGTTGTTAGTTGGGTTCCTACAATACCATACCATCATGCCTATGTGTTGGATATATTTCCCATCATGCTTAGAAAGAGCTCTCATTACTACATTTGTCTATTCTAAAGATATTAATGCATGCCTTAATTTCAATCTGAATATGAAATAATTTCAGTTACACCACTTCAGGCCCCTCAAGCCTGCTCTGCCATTCAATATGTCTATGGCTGATCTTGCACTTCAACTTAACTTTCCTGTCTGGTCTTATATCTCTTGGTTCCCTGTGAGACCAAAAATCAAATATATTCTTAAATATATTCAGTGATGGTGTATCCACAACCCCCTAAGGATTTCAAAGATCCACAACCCTTTGAGTGAAGCAATCCCTCCTCATCCCAGACCTAAATGATCAGCTCCTTATCCTAAAACTATGCCCCCTTGTTCTAGATTCCCAGCTAGAGGAAACCATGTTTCATTATTCATCCTGTCAAGCCCCTTCAAAATCTTAAATGTTTCAATGGGATCACCTCACATTCTTCTAAACTTCAGAGAATAGAGACAATTTACTCAGACTTTCATCAACTAGTGAACACTTCCCTGTACCGCCTTGGCACGTATATCCTTCCTTAAAAATGGAGACCAAAATTGCATATGGTATTCCAGGTATGGTCTCACCAAAGTCCTGTACAATTGTAGCAAGACTCCTTTATTCCTCTACTCCAAACCCCTTACAATAAAGGTCAACAAAGTAAAAAAATCCATTTGCTTTCCTAATTGCTTACTGTACCTGCCTGCTAACTTTTTGTGTCCCTTGAACAAATACACTCAAGTGTCTCTGAAAGTCAACATTTACAAGTTTCACAACTTTTAAAAACATTCTTTTTTTATTCTTACCCCAAATTGAATTCACACTTCCTCATGTTATATTCCATCTGCTGCCTTGTTGCCTATTCACTTAACCTGTCTATAACCCTTTGCAACCCCTTTGCATGTTGCACAGCTTTCATTCCCACCTAGCTTTGTATCATCAGCAAAATTAGACACATTATTCTCTCTTTTCATCTAAGTCATTAATATAGATAGTAAATACCTGAAGCCCTGATCCTGTGGCACCCCACTAATCACAGCCTGCAACTTAAAAATGGCCCATTTATTCTCACTCTCTGCTTCCTGTTTGTGAACCAATCCTTTATCCATGCTAATGTATCATTCCCAATTCCAAAAGCCCTTACCTTTTATGTTGCATCTGATCAAATGGTTTTTGGAAATCCACATATACTACATCTACCGGTTTCCCTTTATCTACCTTACTCATTCCATCCTCAAAAAACTCAAATGAGTTTCTCAAACAGGGTTTTCCTTTCATAAAACTATGGGCCATACCTTACGATCTCCAGAATGGCGGGTTGGGGGTGTGGGTGGGAAGGTGGTGTCATACCCGGGAGATGCCCCAGAAGATCCGCTGGGGGATCCTGTGGAAGTCCCCACACAAGGACTTGCCCAGGAAGTTCAAATGTACAGTGGGAAATTACCCTGTACTGGGAACCATTCTATACTCCAATTTAAATTGGAGAATTTCAGATGGTTCCAACTATCTTACCAGAATAGTTACTCAGGAAAGGTTAGAAGAATTAAAACCAATTCTAACAGCTGGGCAACACTAGCGGAGATGGTGGTCTAGTGGTAATTGCTGGATTTGTAATCCAGAGACCCAACTAATTCTCTGGGCAACATGGGCTCAAATCCCACCAAGGCAGCTGATGGAATTCAAATTCAGTCAATATTTCTGGAATTATAAAGCTAGCCTCAGTAATGGTGACAATGACAACTATCATTGATTGTCATACAAACCCATCTGGGTCATTAATGCCCTTTAGAGAAGGAAACCTGCCATCCTTACCTGGTCTGACCTACACATGATGCCAGACCCTCAGAAATTTGGCTGACTCTTGACTGTCATCTGAAATGGTCTAGCAAGGCATCCAGTTCAAGGGTGTTAAGGGATGGGCAATAAATGCTGGACTTGCCAACAACACCAATATCCCATGAAAGAAAAGTACTGACTGCCCACAAGGACCTCCTGACTAACTAGTCCACCCTGACCAACCCCCAACTGACCACCCCACACCCCCCTGACCATCTGACCCTCCCTGACCATCCAACCACACCCTCCCGACCCACCTGACCGCCTTGACCACCCACCCCCCCCCCACCCCCACCACCCCCACCAATCCCCCGACCATCCTACCCACTTACCATACACAATTACCTCCTCTCTGGCTTCTCAAAGTGGCCGGACCTCTGAACCTATCCACTTTGTGGCAGCTAGTGCCATAAAAAGGGGGTGTGGATTCCTTTTGTCCGACTCTGCTGCACTGAAATGAAAGCCTTGGGAAGCAACTGCACTGCACTTTTCTCATATTCATAAGAATTTCTCTAAGTTGCTTAAGAAAGTAATGAAATTAAATAAAATAAATAACATAAGTAACAATGGCAGAACAGGTGTTATGCTGCAGCTGTGGAACGTGGGTACTTTTGGACGCCAAGGCAATCCCAGAGAAACATGCCTGCAGAACATGTAAGCAGCTTGAGGAATTCTGGTTTAGGATTATTGACCTGGAAGCCGAACTGCAGACACTGTGCTACATAAGGCAGAGTGAAAAATACCTGGACACTTTGTTCTAGAAGACGGTCACACCTCTTAGAATAGGCTCATCTGTTTTGGTCAGCGGTGATGGCCAGGAGGATGTGACCATGAGTGAGGAAGGTAAAGGAACCGAGCAGACAGTAGTGGAGGAGCCTCAGGCTTTGCAATTGTCAAACAGGTTTGAGAAGCTCACAACCTGTGTGGATGAAAGCGAGATCTGCCAGGTAGATGAGCGAGTTGCCCATAGTATCATGGTACAGGAAGCCGTTTAAGCGGAGGGAGCAAATAGAAATGTAGTCGTAATATGGGACAGCATAGTGAGGGGGATTGACACTGTTCTCTGCAGCAAAGAGTGAGAGTTCAGACGGCTGTGTTGCCTGCCCGGTGCCAGGGTTTGGAACATTTGCTCAGGGCTGGAGAGGAACTTACAGTGGGAGGGGGAGGATCCAGTTGTCGTGGTCCATCTAGGTACCAATGACATTGGCAGGCAAGGAAAGAGGTTCTGCATAGTCAGTATGAAGAGCTAGGCACCAAATGAAGAAGCAGAATCTCAAAGGTAACAATCTCTGGGTTATTAACTGAGCCATGTGCAAAGTGGCATAAGGGCAAATAACATTAGAGAACGTGGCTCCAAGACTGGTGCAGAGGAAGTGGTTTCTGGTTCATGGGGCACTGGCATCAGTACTGGGGAAAGTGGGGGCTGTACTGCTGGGATGTACTACACCTGAACCCAATGCAGACATGATAACATTGTACCCAATGGACACCCTACTGAATTCAAATTGGATGCAGGAGCTGGAATCTCAGAAGATGGCTGTTACATCTTCTTCAATTCAACTCCGAGGTCCAGGAGCAATCAAGCTAAATGTTAAAGGACAGCTTAAGGCAACACATAAGTACAAAGATTGGAAAATCTCTGAAACATTATTTGCTCTTTGGAATCAATAATGTTTTTTGCTGAGCAGAAAAACTTGCATGGATTCGAACCTGATGATGAAAGTGGATGAAGTCAATGAAAAAGAACAAGATAATGAATTTAAAAAGAAATTCCTTACACTCTTCAGAGGTTTGGATAAAATAAAGAATGTGCACCACATCACAATCATGACCAATGTAAAACCCATTTGTGTACTTACACCCAGGAAGGTCCCACATACAATTCTGAAAGAGTCAGGGGTGAGATAGAGGCGATGCTTCAACAAAGGGTAATTTCACCAGTCAATAGACCAAACACATGGCGCTCTTGTTGAACATTAAGGAAATCACAAAGATGCCACTCAGAATCCAGAAATTTCGGTTGAGACTCATGTGATATGATGCTACCATGGAGTACGTGCAAGGTAAATACCAGACTATGCTGGCACTGTCATGAATGCCCACCAATTACCTACTACATGAAGATAAAACTTTCACTGAGGAAGTTGAAACCTTCACGACTTTAATTACTCAATCCTTGCTGGCAACATAGCAGACGTTGCAAGAATTTTGTGAGACTTAAAAGCAAGGTGAAGAGTGCATTCAGATTCGTGCATACTGCCTGGATGGATGGCCACAGTACATTCCAAAGAACCCAGTCTTGAGGTAATACTTTAAACGCTGTCACTACATTAGCATCGTGGATTACCTCCTGGTGTACAATGGATGATTGGTGGTACTACGAGCTCTGTGCCTGGAAGTCCTACAGAAAATTCACCAAGGACATTTTGGTAATACCAACTGTCAAGCCAGGACACAAAAGTTCGTATTTGGCCAGGTGTTTAACACTCTATCAAAGATATAGGCCGTGATTTTCTGGCCCTGTCATGGGAGGGACCCGCTGTGGGAGAAGGTAGACTTATGGCGGGACTGAAGGATCCTGGCGGCGGGCGGGTGCAGAAAATCCCACCCACTGTCTCATACTGCATCACCTGTACTATTCACAGACAGGAGCAGAAAGAGCCAGTTCTGCCCTCCTCCTTCTTATCCAGGCCTTGGAAATACTTGGCATTGTCTTATTTGAATTCAAAAGGAAAATATTTCTCATAGCAAGAGCTATATGGCCTCACCTCTGAAGCTGTTATTACCTCATTGAGAGGATGTGCTCCACACACAGAATTCTGTTTGTTGTTATCTCTGACAATGGACCACAATTCAGCAGTGAGTGTTTCCAATTCTACACAGCATCATATGGATTTGTCCATGCCATGAGTTCACCGAAGTACCTTCAGTCTAATGGAAAGGCTGAGAGAGGATTATGTAAAAGATCTACTGAGGAAGAATGATGACTTTAAGCTTGCTCTGCTCAGTTATCACTCTACACTATCACAGAATGGCTTTACCCCATGTGAGCTTCTGATGGGCCATTGGCTAAGAACCCAACTTCTTTTCCTTCCCCACACGCTGATACCAAATATCACAGTGGAAGACCATGGTCAGGCTAGATAAAGGGAAGAAACTTACAGAGCTAGTTAAGCCTGTAATTTTAAACAGAGACACAGGATTCACAACCTCCCCACTCTCAAAAGGGGAGAGATGGTTTAGGTTAGAGACCAGCAGCGGGAAGGCACTACAATAAAGAAGCTACAGCAACCGAGACTGTGTCTGATCAAGACACAGTCAGACATCATTCAAACAAACAGAACGGCCCTGATTTCAATGGACAGAAAATCATTAACAGGATGGGCTGCATAACCTGATCCTCAGGAGAACGTCAAAGCTACAGAACCACAAATGAGGGGAACCAGGGGTAACAACCCCCAAGAGCAAACAGATTCCCAACATCAGAAGGAACTCCGCACTCATTCAGGAAGACTGGTGAAACCACTAAAGAATTATCCTTTTAAAAGCAGAGACTCTGTGGGGAGGCGTATGAGGATGTGTATGTAATAATATGGGGATTAAGACTCGCTGTGGGCGGGGCGAGATGTAGAGTAAAGGGTTAACTCTAATATTAGCCACTGAGCATGTGTGAAAGGAGCTATATCATAGTGAGGTCACTCACTGAGAGATGAGTGAGAAACACATGAAAGAGGAGCTGTAGCTATATCCTGATGTTCTATAACCTTGTAAATAGTTAGTGTTCTAAATAAAGGTATTTTGAATGTAAGACCATTGCCTTCAGCAAGACCTCTTCTAGAGTAAGATGCCAATGAATCTCAAGACAAACCCACATTAACAGATACCCTGGAATATTTATTTCACAAACTTGGTCACCTTGTAACCGTGGGCGGAAGTTTCTGTGCCCACTGACTTTGGGTGTGTTTGGCAGCGTGAGTGAACAATATGATGATATGGCCAAAAATCAATTTCACAACATCATGAAACCAACTTGCGATCGTCCACTCTGCCCATGGATGGCGGGCCCCGTTTCCCACTGTCAGACGTAGAGAACCTTATTATGATATGTTTGCATAACATTATAAGCCCAGCTCGCCTGAATAATCCCCCCACACTGAATCATTCGAGCACATCAGTGTTTCACAACAGCATATATAAGGTGTGCATGTGGTGGGCTGCATTTCGATGGGGGCTCGGAGGTGAGTGTACAGTAACATTGCATCGTGCTCGCAAGATTGGACTTCAAGGTTGAGGCGCCGGGCATTCAGGCAAGGGCACAGGCAAGTCGCTTTTTCCTGGTTGGTTAAACGTGCGGTGCCAGGGCAAAGGCTCCCCTATGGTTGAGGTGACTTGGGGGAGGGTGCAATTTCTTCACTGTGGTTGAGGTGACTTGGAGGGGAAAAGTGATGCACTGCAGTTGAGGAGAGTTGGAGGGGGTGGCGTTCAAGGGCTACCCTGTGGTTGATGGTAGTGCACAAGCATATGCAGGGTGTGGGGGAGGGAAGTGGCCGCACCTAAGGGAAACCTTGTATGAAGTAACCATTCCTCCACAGCTGAGACGGGTCAGAGACAGCAGTATTGACATGCTTACAGTCTGGCCTCTAGCTTACCTGCTCACTCAATTAGCACAGAAGCATGCAAGAGCTACCAAGTGCTCCAGAGCTTGTCGCCCCCTCGGGCACAGACTGCAAACTGATGAGCGTTTTAGTGGACTGCAGAACAGTTGGACGACAGGGCAAGTTGTACAATCTCCTTGCTAAAGCTGGCCATGGAGCAGTCCCTGGTGGAGGCGCTCACAGCCCCTTGCAATATCATAGACTCATAGATACTTACAGCACAGAAGGAGGCCATTTGGCCCATTGTGTCTGCACCGGTCAACAAAGATCTGACTACACTAATCCCATTTTCCAGCACTTGACCCATAGCCCTGGAGGCTATGGTAATGCAAGTGAATATCTCAATACTTCTTAGATGTTATGAGAGATTCTGAATCAACCACCCTTTCAGGCAGTGAGTTTCAAACTCCCACCACCATCTGGATGAAAACATTTCTCCTCAACTCCCTTCTTCGCCTCCTACCTCTTACCTTAAATCTGTGCCCCTGGTTATTGAACCCTCTACTAATGGAAAAAGTGCCTCTCTATCCATCCTATCTCTGTCTCTCATTAGCTTATACATCTCTATCAGGTCCCCTCTCAACCTTCGCTGCTCCGAGGTAAACAACCCCAGCCTATCCAATCTTTTCTCACAGCTCAGACTCTCCAGCCCAGGTGGCTTCCTGGTAAATCTCCTCTGCACCCTCTGCAGTGCATCATTCAGGTTTGGACCAGTCTCCCCCATGCTTCAAGCTAACAGTGCAGACCTGCAGTGTGGGTTAGGAGAATGCCTATGCCTGAGCTGAGAGCACAGCATGCAGTCCAGTGGGCACAGCTGCCGCCAATTGGTCAGGCGGAGTGGGGCAGAGGAGGGTGGGGCCTTGGGCAGCCATGCAGTGCACTTATCCCTGACCATCCTAGTGGTGGGCAGCTCTCTCTGGAATACTTTAAGGGGCCTTCAGACTTAACCAAGAAAGGTTCTTAGTACATCCAAACTAACTCACGCATCTCTCTCTTTCATCCTGCAGGAGGTGTGCATCAGGAGCATGGGGTCTGGTGACCTAGCTGTATGTCTCATGGCTTACAGGGAGCAGAGATGAAGGGGAAGAGAGGGACAGAGGGACCTGGCTGAACAGAGGGAGGAGCAGCATGCTCAGGAAGAAGGGGTGGCTGGGTCTCCCATGCATGTCACTAAAGTGCCGCAGGAGCCGCTGCTGTTCAGTGCCTAGAGAACCAGTGTCACCGAAGACAGCCCATGTCTAGGAAACTGGTCAGTCACATCTGCCAGCTTCTGCAGGATTTAGCACCACAGGGACATGGAGGGCATCCACTACCCACGGCTGTGAAAGTGACCGCGGCGCTCAATTTGTACATCAGTGGTTCCTCTCAGGGCTCCACAGGTGACCTCTGTGGGATATTGCAAGCCTCCACTCACAAATGTATCCATGAGGTCACAGATGCCATCTTAGCAAAGGTACACAACTTTGTGCATTTTGCTGGGACCAGAGAAGCCAGATTGCAAGAGCAATGGGATTTTCTCAGGTCACAGGTTTCCCAAAGGTGCAGGGTGCTATCGACTGCACTCAGGTTTCCGTCGCAAAACGCGGTCAACTATGTCAACAGCAAGGGATCCCACTTGCTGAATGTGCAGCTGCTGTGTGACCACAGTAAACTCATCCTGCAGGCCTGTGCACAGTTTCCAGGCAGTGTCCACGACTTCTACATTCTCAGTCAGTCTCAGATCTCCAACATCTTCAGGGTTCACAGAAGCTGCAGGGATGGCTCCTTAGGGACAAGGGCTACCCGCAGAGGACGTGGCTGATGACACCCATGCGGCGGCCTCAGACTGCAACAGTTGAAGGTACAACAAGGCTTATGCTGCAACTTGCACCTTGGTGGAGCAGACCATCGGGATGCTGAAAGTGAGGCTCTGGTGCCTGGACCAGCCTGGTGGAGCTCTGCAATAGTCCACAGAGAGTGTCATGCTTTGTCATCATCTGCCCTTTCCAACCTGGTTCTGCACGGGGAGAGGAGTTGGCTGAGGAGCAGATGGAGGAGCTGTACATCTCCTCCGATGAGGAGGATGTCGATGGGGATGAGGGTGAGGAAGTCTTTGAAGTCGGCGATGACAGTGATGAGGCCCTCACACTGGCCAGTCAAGGTAGGCACACACAGGAGGCCTTCATAGCTATTAGATTTTTGGAGGATGATGACGACATGCAGTGAAGAGACACCATAGATCCTCACATTGCATTTGTGAATGTTTGACTCCAGTCTGGCTTATGGCAGCGCACATACCCTCTGTGATAAGGCTCCTGTCATGGAGATGCAGCAGAGGCCCTAACAGTCACTTGATTCCAGGAGGATGATGATGACATGCTGTGAGGACACTCCATACATCTTCACATAGCTCTGTGAATGTCTGATTCCTGTCCGTCCAAGGGCAGCTCGCTTTCATTCTATGATCAGGGTCATATCGTGGAGATGCAGCGGTGAAACTTTAAATGCACCTTATCCTTTGTCAGCTTTCAGCACCTGAGCCCTTCAGGAGCACAGCATCACTGGTCACAGATGCTGACGAGATGAAGGGCAATCCCATCTTAAAGGCGCTCAGAGCACACAGAGAGAATAACGGAACTCTGTGACACCTGCCCACTACATTCTAACATCAATGACAAGCACCATCGAAGTGCAGGCATCAGTAATGTGCCCAGTGAGTGTGAGGCCAGACCATCACTTTGGTCTGAAAGCTGCACAAAGCTCAGGGAAGAGGCTCTGGACTGAGACACCTGCCTTTATCTTGTGCAAGAACCAAGGTTTCACATCTGAGTGACATGAACACTGTTCATCAGAACAAGGAGCCGCAGGCAGGGAGATATTCTTGTGAATTTATTGACAGTAGTGAACATTATATACAAGTTATTAACACCCATGCCCTGGCTGTGCAACTACATCCTCTTAACCTTCCTAGCCCTACATCTTGCTGCTCCCCCGACATCCACAGCGGAGGTGGAGGCAGTCTGCTGACTGCCACGTCTGTCTGTGATGACCTGGGTGGGCGTCCTCAGGAGGGCTGAGACTTGGAGGTTCCTAGCCTGCTTTCAGGGTCCTGCTGTGTGGCAGGGGCACCTTCCTTGGCCTGTGGAGCTGGAGTTGCTGGGAGTTACAGGAAGAGGGGCCAACACTCCTAGAGTCACTTGGGCCTGGGGTGTGCACCTGCTGATGCTCATTCCTATGGACACCCGAGGCTCCCAGGCTTACTCCTTGAAGAGAATGGGTAGCTAGAGTGAGATTGAGCTGCCCCACACCTGTCTCATGTACACATTGTTGGAGGGTAACTATGGCATCAGTGATGGGAGTTCAGCCCACGCAGCAGTGAAGGACCAATATCCTGGACTAAGGTCTCCATGGCGGCTGCCATCCTACCAGTGTTGACCTTGGTGTGTTGGCATGCCGACGCTATCACCTCAGCCTGAATGCGGACAGACTCCTCCATCGTGCCTTGCAATCTGAGGAATGAAGCGGACATCCCTTTCCGATGTTTCCGAACCTGCCTTTGCAGCTCCAGCAACTGTGCCATGACCGAGTTCAGAGGCTCGTCATCTGACTCAGACTCAGCTAATTTCTGGCCTCCAGCAGTCCTCTGAGGCTGATCTAAAGCTAGGGCCCACTGAGGTGTGTGTCTCTGCACTGGTGGAGGGTGTGGGTGAGCACTGTGAAGGGACTTCAATGAAGGTGCATTCAGATTCCTCTTCAGAGGTTTCTTAGGGGCTTGATTGGAGGCCCTGGGTCATGGACTCTGACAGCTCTTTCCCAGATGTGCCTGAGAAAGCAAGGAGAGATAATTAGTGCATGTCAGAGGATTGCGGTACAGGGGAGTTCACTCACAGTTCCTCTGCATTGTTTGATTGATGTTGCACCGCTGGACCCTCACTGCCGACCTCACCGCTAGCACAGGAACGGTCCAAATCCTCACTGGGCATCTGAATGACTCTATTTTCAAAGTCTGTGAGGACCTTCATTTCAGGCATTCCTCCACCAGTCTGTGACCTCTCTCTGTTGTTGTGTGCATGAATAGAGATGAAGAGGCTGTAAGCAGGATGCCTGCCAGGCTAGGTGATAAGTATGCCTGGCATGTGTGGGCGGTAAGTGGTCCCATGGACGGGTTGAGGATAATGATGGTGTGTGTGACAGTGTGAATGGTGAAGTCTCTTGAACTGGCAGTGAGTGAGATCCCTGTGGATGTGTGATGGGCTTTTGAGTGTGTCAGTTGAGGGTGATGAGAAGATTGACTTACCCTGGAAGAATGGAGGAGATCATTCAACCTTTTGGGGCATTAGGTGGCTGTCCTCTTTTGCAGGACGTTAGCACTGACCACCTCTGTCACCACCTCCCATGCTGGATTGGTGATGTTGCTGCCCCTCCTGTGGCCAGAGAGGGAGTAGAGGATATCATGGTGGGCCTCCATTGCATCCAAAAGGCAGTTGAGGGACGTGTCATTAAACCAGGGGGGCTACAGTGTTCTTGCCTTTCCGGGCCATGTCTTCTTTGCAGCAATTCTTGTCTGGAAGCACTGAGGTGTTTGCGCTTTAAATATGGCACCCGTCATGATGAAGCGGTGAGGTGATGGCATGGCGGGCGAATGATAGCTCGTCCATCATCGAAACAGTGTGTTTCCCAGGAACGCATTATTAAGTGGTGTGAGATCAGGACGGTATGGCGTGAAAAACTGCCATTGCAGTCAGCGAGTGAAACCTATTTCCTGCCCGCTACCACACTTAGTACAAATCTGGGTTGGTTCCGCCACATATTTCTTTAATACTGATTCTAGATAAATCATTTATTTCTATTTATGCCACTAGTTCATCTATTTTATTGTGGATGCTCTATGCCTTCAGATAAAGCAGCTTCAATTTTATTTTTTTACCACTATTCCCTGCATGGGTCTTACACCCTGATGCACTACTACCATTAAACCCTCTGTCCTAGTTTTTATCCACATCAATATTCTTTTCTATTGTCTCAACTTTTATCGTTGGATTTCTAGATCTCCCTTTATCTGAACCCTCTCCCTATCTGTTAGTTTCAAACCATTTTTCCCTACTCTGACCAAATTTACTGTTGCGCTGTTATGTTTCTATGGTCTGTCCCCTCCTGTCACACTCGGATTATTATTATCTGCATCGCTACCCTGCACTATTATCCTTTCTCTTTAACTTTCCAAATCTCCCCACAATTTAGTTTAAAGTCCTCTGTAAAGTCCTATTTATATAATTTTCCAGTACACTGGTCCCAATGTAGTTCAGGTGAAGACCGTCCCAATGGTACTGCTCCCTCTGCCCTCAGTACTGATGGCCATGCACATGAATCGAAACCCAATTCTCCCACACCAATCTTTTAGGCACACATTCAACTCTCTGATCTTACTTACTGTATGCCAGTTTGCTCATGGCTCATGTAATAGTCCAGAGATTATTACCTCTATGGCTCTGCTTTTGAATTTAGCTCCTAACTGCCCATACTCCCTCAGCAGAACCTCTTTTTTAATCATTGGACCCACGTGCACCACAAGAACTGAACCCTTCCCCTCCCAGTTCATCTTCAGCCTGTAGGAGATGCCCTTAACCCTGGCTCATGCTCTCGACTGCAGGAAATCATATCTACTCCTCTAGTTATACTGTCCCTTACTACAACTGCAATCCTTTTACTTCCTGCACCCCAGTGTAATGGTCAATTCATCCTGCAGTCCGTTCTCCTATCCACACAAACTACAAGAACCTCAAACCTCTTGGACTATTGCATGAGCTGAAACTCCTCCATTGGTACCTCCCAGAGCCTCAATCACATTCACACCCACCTATCCCAGACCAGGACAAAATCAGAAGTGCCTAACGTAAGGAATGTGGCTGCCTTCTGGAACAAAGTATCCAGTAACTTTTCCACTCCCTGGTGCAACGCAGTGTCCAAATCTCAGACTCCAGCTCATCAACTCACAACCGATGTTCCTCAAGCTGCACACACTTACCATAGAGATGGTTGCCATGGCTCACACAGGGGAGGAAGTGGCACAGTGGTGTTGTCACTGGACCAGTAATCCAGGGACCTGCATTCAAATCTTACCACAGCAGATGGTGAAATTTGAATTCAATAAAAATCTGGAATTAAAAGTCTAATGATGACCATGAAACTTTTGTCGATTGTCATAAAAACCCATCTGGTTCACTAATGTCCTTTCAGGAAGATAATCTGCTGTCCTAATCTGGTCTTGCCTATATGTTATACTAGACCTCCAGCAATGTGGTTGACCCTCAAATGTCCTCTGAAATGGCCTAGCAAGCCACTCAGTTGTATCAAACTGCTAAAAATCTAAAATGAACAAAACCAGATGGACCACTTGGCATTGACCTAAGCACAGAAAACGACAACGTCAAACTCAGTCCTGTCAACCTTGCAAAGTCCTCCTTACTAACACCTGGGGGCCTGTAGTCACCCTCACAGAATCATAATCTACAGATAGTATCCCAGACACCACCATCACCATCGCTGGGTATGTCCTGTCCCACTGGCACAGTGGTATATAATCAGAAGGGAGTTGCCCTGAGAGTCCTCAGCATCGACTCCTGAGCTCATGAAGTCTCATGGCATCAGGTCAAACATGGACAAGGAAACCTCCTGCTGATTACCACATACCCAACCCCTCAGCTGATGAATCAGTGCTCCTCCATGTTGAACACCACTTGGAGAAACACTAAGGGTGGCAAGGGTGCAGAGTGTACCCTGGGTGCTGAACCTCAATGTCCATCACCAAGAGTGGCTCAATAGCATATCTGTTAGACTGGGTCTGCAGCAGGTGGTGAAGGAAACAACAAGAAGGGAAAAAAATACTTGATCTCATCCTCATCAACTTATCTGCTGCAGATGCATCTGTCCATGACTGTATCGGTAAAAGTGACCACTGCACAGCCCTTGTGGAGACGATGTCCCATTTTCACAACACTCTATCATGCTCTGTGGCATTACCACCATGGGATAGATTTTGAATAGATCTAGCAACTCAAGATTAGGAAACCATGAGGTACTGTGGGCCATCAGCAGCAGAATTGTACTCAACCACAATCTGAAACCTCATGGCCTGGCAGATTCCCCACTCTACCATTACCACCAAGCCTAGGGATGAACGCTGGTTGAATGAAGAGTGCAGGAGGGCATGCCAGGAACAGCACCAATCTTACCTAAAAATGAGGTATCAACCTGGTGAAGCTACAACACTGGACTACTTGTGTGCCAAACAGCATAAGCAGCAAGTGAAAGACAGAGCTCCACAACCAATGGATCAGATCTAAGCTCTGCAGTTCTGCCACATCCAGCCATGAATAGTGGTGGACAATTAAACAAATCACTGGAGGAGGTGGCTCCACAAATATCTCCACCCTCAATGATGAGGGTGCAAGTACATCAGTGCAAAAGATAAGGCTGAAGTATTTGTAAAAATCTTCAGCCAAAAGTGCTGAGTGGATGATCCATCTCAGCCTCCTCCAGATATCCCCAGCATCACAGATGCCAGTCTTCAGCCAATTCGATTCACTTCACATGATAACAAGAGGTGGCTGAAGGCTTCAGGCTCTGACAATATTCTGGCAATAGTACTGAAAATTTGTGCTCCAGAACTTGCCATGCCCCTAGCCAAGCTGTTCCAGCTGCAACACTGTCATCTACCCAGTAAAGTGGAAAATTGACCAGGTATGTTCTGTCCACAAAAAGCAGGAAAAATCCAATCCAGCTAATTACTACCCCATCAGCCTATTCTTGATTATCAGTTAAGCGATGGGAAGGAACCTTAACAGTGCTTTCAAGTGGCACTTGCTTGGTAATAACCTGCTCACTGAAGGCCAGTTTGAGCTCCATGAGGTCACTCAATTCCTGATCTCAGCCTTGATAAACATGGAAAAAAGAGCTTAACTCCAAAGGTGAGGTAAGAGTGACTGCCTTTGACATCAAAGCAGCATTTGACTGAGTGCAGCCTCAAGGAGCTCTAGCAAAACTAGCATCAATGGGAATCAGGGGGAAAACTCTCCATTGGCTCGAGTCATGCCTGGCATTAAGGAAGATGGTTGTGGTTGTTGGAGGCCAATCATCTCAGTTTCAGGACGTCACTGCAGGAGTTCCTCAGGGTAGTGTCCTAGGCCCAACCATCTTCAGCTGCTTCATTAATGACCTTCCCTCCAACAAAAGGTCAGAGGTGGGGATGTTCGCTGATGATTGCACAATGTTCAGCACCATTTGTAACTCCACAGAAATTGAAGCAGTCCATGTCCAAATCCAGCAAGACTTCGGCAATATCCAGCCTTGGGCTGACAAGTGGCAGGTAACAATTATGCCAAACAAGTGCCAGGCAATGAAAATCTCCAACAAGAGAGAATCTAACCATTGCCCCTTGGCATTAACATCACTGAATCACCCACTACCAACATCCTGGGGGTTGACCTTGACCAGAAACTGAACCGCTCTAGCCATATAAACGCTGTGGCTACAAGAGCAGGCCAGAGGCCAGGAACTCTGTGATGAGTAACTCATCTCCTGACTCCCCTGCTTTTTATGGCAATAGCTGCTATAAAGCAGATAGTTTTAAAGGTCCAGCCACTTTGGAAAGCCAGGTAAAAGTTAAATGTGTAAGGTGAGGGGGAAAGATTGTGGGGGGAAGTAGGGTATTCAGGGGCTGGGGGGTGGTCAGTGGGGGAGAATCAGGTGGTCAGTGGGGGTTTGGTCAGTGGGGGTGTTGAGTGATTGGAAGGGTCAGTAGTGGAGTGATCAGCGGGGGTGGCCAGTGGGGAAGTCAGTTGGTCGGGGGATTGGTCAGTGGGGGTGTTCAGTGGGGGCTAGTCAGTGGGAGAGGGGATGGTAAGGCGGCCAGGTGGTGGTCAGCAGGGAGGTTGGCAGTGGAGCAGGTTGGATGGTCTGTGGAGGAGTGGAGAAGATAGTTGGAGATTGTGGGGATGGTCAAGGTGGGGTGTAGCTGGGGGTGGGGAGGGTAGTCGGGGGGTAGGTAGGACAGTTGGGGCAATGGGGGTTTTATTGGGGGTTCTCGTCGGGGCAGTCATGAGGGTGTCAGGGGGATAGTGGGGAATAGTTGGTGGGCCTCATAGGGTGTTTGTGTGGGTAAGTACTATAGTTATCGAGAAATTAGACATGGTTTTAATTTTTTTGACTTTTTCTGGGTAACTATTCCTGTATGACACTCGGAACTAATCGAAGTTTGCGATTTAAATTGGAGTATTGGATGGTTCCCATTGCAAGCAATTGCCCAATGGAAGCTTGAGCTTCTGGGGCAATTGCCGAACAGCCCTCATGTGGAGACTTCCAGGACAGGTGCCCCAGCGCATCTATGGGGTATCCCCAGGGTATGACGCCCCAGAGCTCGGAATTATTGGCTACTGTGTAGCAAGGTATTTTCTGAAAGAAATCTGCCTAACTGGCATTGGAATGAATCAATATGAACTGTTTCCAGGTTCTCCCTTTGGAACCCTTGTCATTAACTGACTGCTAACTCACTGAAATATTGGGAGGAATCTTGCCGAGGCACCGGAGATCTCACCTGCGGGCAGATGACTCAGCCAGAGAGACCCCCGCTGCCTCTTTTTGGGAAGGTTCGCCAAACCACAAGCCAATCAGGCAGTGGCAAGGCCAGCAGCAGGACCTTCCCTGGAATCAAGACCCCAGGGCTGGAAGTCTCGTCTACCTAGAGCTGGCAGCTCTTGTGCTCAGCAGTATCACTTGCTGCCAGAAGGATAGGCATGCAGAGCGACCCTGGCCACAGGTAAGTAATTTGGGGGGTGGGAGGTGGGGAGGTGGGAGACGTGGGGGAGGGGTTGGGCATGGGGTTGGGGTTGTGGGAGTTGGGTGCAGGGAGGGTTCAGCGTCAAGGGTAGAGGGTGGCTCTCAGTGGCCACCCCCTTCCTGATGTCCAGCTCTGCAGGCACAAAGTGCCTTTGATCGAGGGATCCCACCCTCCTCTTAAACTCTCCCCCCCACCCCCAAGGAGGTGACAATCTGGCCACACAGTTTTAGCTGCCATGCACACTGCACGGCAACAGGGCCATCCACCACTGGGTTAATACTAGTGGTGGCAGGATGAGGCCCTTATGTGGTCATTCATTGGTCACTTAAGGGCCTCAATAGGCAGAGGGGCAGACCTCTGGCTGATCTGGCAGAGGCGGAATGGCAGGTTTCTGAAATGCCTCCATCCCACCTAATTACATGCGCTCTTGCCTCCAAGCTCACCATCAGTGAGAACAGAAGATTCTGCCCATTGTTTCCACAGATTAGGTTTGAATAACCATGTGCGTGAATCTGGTTTCTGAAGTGCAGTCTAAGATGGTATTAAAGAAGCTGAGCTGCCTTTTGCTGGTGCAGATTGTGCCCCCAGCCACATTGGTCACCTTGATAAGGGCACTTACATGGGCAACCCCGACATGCACTGCAAGCAATTGATTTGACGCTATCCTGACACCACATAGTCCTACGAGCTGATGTGACACCATCGAACAAATTTTGACCACATGACACCATTGCACAAATTTGCAGGTTCCTGCACAAAGATCAAGCATACAATTGCAAGATGGATCCTGCACCAGTCCTATATAAAGTCCTATATTCAACAAGTTGTAGGTGAGGTAACTTACTTTTGCTTAGGCTGAATTTGTATAAGTGATGTGCTGTGCTTTTGGAGTTTGGTTCTGGCAGTTGGTACTTGTCAGTCAAGAAGGACAGTCTGACCCAGGTATGGGGTCTGCAGTTGCAGTGGTTCCTGCTCTGCAACATGATCAGGATATGGAGCAGAGGATGCAGAGAGGGGATACTCCATGAAGAGAGAGGAAGAGGAGTGAGGCTCTCCACAGAAGGCCCTGCCCACCAAAAGCTTTCAGAAGTCACTTATCTGCTACCTTCATCTGACCCAGGAGCAGTGCCTAAGGTGACTCACATTCAGGAAAAGGAATTTCAATGCCTTTGGCTCAAGAGTGATATGCAAGATGAGAGGCTGTATAGCTTCACCAGGAAAGTGGGTTCCCTAAGGTGCAGGGAGTATTAATTGCACCCAGTTATTCCATGTTGAAAGAGAGAGTTAGAGAAATTGCAAGGCTTTCAATTTGATAAATGTGGAGATGGTGTGTGACCACACCAAGACTATCATCTTGGTGAATGCCTGCTATCCTGATAGTAATCAAAATGCATTTATCCTTTGCCAGTCAGTCTTACCTAATGGATTTAGCCCTCCTAGAGGAACCAGAGGCCAGCTCCTCAGTGACAAAGCCCATTCCATTTACACATGGCTGATTACCCCCTTCCACCATCTCACCACATGGGCAAAGTGGGCCTTCAATGAGAGCTACGGAGCCATCGGAGCATTGGCCAATAGGCAATCAGCCTCCTCAAATAATGTTCCTGCATTGATCAATCGGGGGAAGCACTGCAGTACAGCATAGAGAGGGTCTTGATGCTTATGGTGATCTGTCCCTTCCTCCACAATCTCACCGTTATGAGGGAGTAGCCATTACCTCCAGGCATACCAAGGCCTCTTTGGGAGGAGGAAGACAAGGAGGAGGATGAAGAAAATAAGGGATAAGAGAAAGGGAAGAGGCATCCTGGACCCGTTGTAATTGGACGGACTGCCAGAGAACAGATTATGAGGCTCCGCATCCATGGTGACAAATTCTCCAGACCAACATGGAGCCACCATTCCCCGCCATCACATTCACCTGAGGTGTACCATCAACAACATCCCTTTGGCCATCATTTAACAATGAAAAACCACAAACAAAAACCTTTGCGTAACATCTCTAGCCAACAACACGTCCAATTAAACAAAGGAAAATTAACTCTTCAGCCTTTACATTCCCTTAATACTTGTCTTGTGGGTACCTTTGCATGTCGTGGTGTACCAATGCAGTACTACCCCAGTGGCTGATGAATGACTAGTGGAAGGCTGCTGGGCAGCTCTGAGCCTTGTGGGCTGAGTTTTGGACTGGACCATCTTGGCAAGGGTAACATTTTTCTGGGCTGGCTGACTGACAGGCAGCAGAAAAGGCACTGACTGAGTGGCAGTGCAGTGAGCACAAATGCTGCCCGCCTGAGAGGCAACAGGTTCATCTTCCACAGTTCCATTCCCACTCTTAGGGGCAGCACCTCTGCAGTTCTAGTCATCTACTGGAGAACAGGTTGTTGGATTACCATGAGAGCCTGCAAGCCACTTTGAACACAGGTCCGTGACAGCTGAAGTACAAGCATACGTGGCAGAAAACTGGGTGTTTGCATGGAAGCAAGCATGGACCTTATTATCTCAGTCAGAGCTTCCACCACAGCACTTAGAGGTTAGGTGGTTTCCGCCTGTGCTGCAATGCAAGCTGAGAAAACGGCCACTAGATACTTCTTTTTGATCGGGTCTGCTGGTGTAGTCATGGAGTTGACCAACACTTCCATGGTGGAAAGAATGGGCTCAAAATTCTGCACTATGCACAATATCCTTGACTACATTGAAGCTAGATTCCTCCAAACTCCTTTGTGATGACTGGAGCCTGCCAATGCACCAAGCATCTCGTTGTGCATCATCATCAACATTCTCATGTATGCCACCTCATCAAAATCCTCCTATGCAGCAGTTTTTGTGCACTACCTTGCCCTCACTGAGCTGGCACATGAGTCACCTTTTCTCACTGACTCGGTTGCAACCCACTTTTTCCCAGTGACTCACCATGTGCAGGTGCTGTCTCTATATAAGCCCTTAAACTACACACAGTGCCAGTATCTGAGTGGTGGCTGGGATTGTGGGATGCATTTTACAGGGGATAGATTACATGCACGCCAGTCAAAAAGTCCATTGGCACCGTGCCGACCAGAAATCCAGCTGCCCTGCATCAATAACATGCTGGCGCAGAGGCAAAATGAGACACTTATTTGTCAGTTAATTGTCCTCTTGCAGGCCTCAATAGACTTAAGTGCCCTTGGGCTGCCTGGTGGGGCTGAGATCACTTGGCATTGCATCCTCATCATTTGTGTGGGCTTGCTCTCTCTCTCTCCTGCTACTAGGTGGGTACCTGAAAGCTTAAAAATAGAAGGGAGGGTTGAGACGAGGGAGAGCTTGGATAGGAAAGCAAAAGGTGCATTTTTTCACCATCTGCAGCTTTCAATTTATAGGATGAGAGCGAGTAAGAGGGACACTGTCATCCTCAATGTTCTCAGTGGTGCCAGATGCCACAATTGCTGCCAGCCCCATGATTCTGAGCACAATCGCTTCTCTCAGGGTAAGTGGGTGTGGTCATGGTGGATCTCTGTTGCTCCCTTGTGTTTTGGGCACACCCTTCTTGCAAAAGAGAGGGCAGGGGTGTTAGTGATTGTGTTGCACCATCAG
This sequence comes from Carcharodon carcharias, assembly GCF_017639515.1. Lineage (NCBI taxonomy): Eukaryota > Metazoa > Chordata > Chondrichthyes > Lamniformes > Lamnidae > Carcharodon > Carcharodon carcharias. Next base: position 119,759,248 of record NC_054477.1, read on the forward strand.
GGTGATATCCCTTCCTTAGCTGAATAGCCTGTAAAGGTAGCAAGAGCTGGATGTGAGGCTGGCATCGTTGGAAGGTGAGATGGGTATGTGAATGTGAGGCAAAAGTGCTGAGTGTTGTTGACTTCCGTTGACTGGGTGATAGAGGTGTAATGCAATGGACAATGTGAAAGGCGGATGGTTTGGTGAATATGGGATGTGATGTGACAATACGTTCACTGACTTTGACCATGCATATGAGGTTATTAAATATCTTTCTGCACTTTTGCCAGGTTCTCAGAATTAGACTAGGGGCATTCACTTTCTTGACAACCGCTCCCATTCCCTTCTAAGGACATGCTTTGAGGGCCTCCTGATCCCCCGAGGAAAGTTGACCTATCTTCTTCTATTCACCTCTGCAATAGTACTGCTGGAGCGACATTACGGAACCTTGACGCACTCCCTCTCTGGGCTAGTGCTCCATTTTCTTTCCCCTTGAATTTTTCTGTTTCAGTTGTTTTCAGGCGTGAGTGCAGCAGTGCACTTCCTTTTAAAAAGGACAGAGTGCCTTTAAACACTGGAGGATATCTGGAACATGCATAGCCTTGCACATTTTACTGCCACCCTATTGTGAGTGCAGGCAGCCAGCAGTGCTGGTTTGCACCCCATAATTGTGGTAATGAGGAGGCAGCACAAAGTTTGTGAGCTGACTATGTCCAACAAACAATCTCAGGCACATCAAAAATCCTGACTCATGTGCCAAATTAACGGCGCAGGCAAATTTTTAACTCAGTATTTCTTATGAAGCATATCCTGCTTCTGTAACGAGTAGACATCCTCCAGTCAAACCATGGTACTGAGTTGTGTCCGATGTCATGTAAACTCACAATGAGGAATAAAAAGTAAATATGGAAAAATAAAGCTCAGAAACAAACTGGTAAAGCAGAGAGTGACCTGGAAAAGAATGAAAATGAAAAGTAAGTGGGTATGAATGGTTTGAAACTGCATGTGGTGTGCCAGTTTTCACAATTTAATGCAATTAACTGCTAAAAATATATTGTGTGGGAACAGGCACACACTTAAAAATCAAGCTGTTCTGATTATAAATAATGTTCTTGTTAATCCCTTTCTCCATCAAGATTTTGTTTAGATGTTTCTTCACTTTGCTTCTCTACTCAAGGTATTGACTATGATGTGTGATTCCATAACTGCAGATTAGCACTGGTTTAAAAGTGTTATTTTGGAAACTAACCGTTTAGGATGGGTATAAATAATTAGTAATATCCTGAAGGTTAATCGTTGCATCACATTTGTTTTCTATGCTTCACTTGCTCAATTCACCCAATGTGAATTATAAAGAACATAATGGCTATGTGTGTGTTTCTGGTGCTATCCAAAGAACTTCTGCTTAATTATCAATTATTGCTCCTCTTTGACCCAAAAAGTAAGATGTTATTGTTTGGAATGACCTGTTGTGACCTCTTTAAAGACTATCGTTAATGAGCTGCTACTGCACAGGAAGTCACATCTTGGCTCCTGACTCAATCCAGGTGGAGAAAACACAAGCCTCTATATTACAAAAAGGATATGGACTCACTGGAGAAGGTAATCTACGAGGTTGATACCAGAAATTAGAGGGTACAACTATGAAGACAGAAATAACAGGTTGGGGCTCTTTACTCCAGAAGAGGAGTAACCTGATAGAAGTCATTAAAATTATAAAGTGGTTTGATAGGGCAGACTTAGAGAATATGTCTCCATTCATAGGAGAGTCCAAAACTTGGAGTCAAGTCACTAATAAACCTGGTAAAGAAATCAGGAGAAACTCCTTTCCTAGAGAAGGTTAATCTTTCTATTACACAAAGTGGTTGAGGTGGATGGCATTAATACAGTCAAGGGAAATCTAGTGCAGGAATGAGAAAGGTATGAAAGAATAGGTTGTTAGGGTTAGATTAGGCAAGGTGGGAGGAGGCTCATATGAAGAATAAACATTGGCATGGACCTTTTGGGCTGAGTGGCTTGTTTCTACACTGTGAACTTACTTAGAACAACGTACATACAGCACAGAAATGGGCCATTTGACCCAACTTGTCTCTGCTGGCCTACACCACACATATCCCCTCCCATTTCATCTACTTCGCTTCAGCACAACCTTTTAACATTTTTTTATTCCAACCACTTCCTAGCGAGTTCCACATTTTAACTACTCTGCGTAAAGAAATTTCTCCTTGACCTTTTGAATTTATTAAATATAATTATCTTGTATTTATGGCCCCTAGCTTTGGATTCTCCTACAAATGGAGACATTCACTTCACATGTTCCCTGTGAAACCTATTGATAATTTTAAAAATCTCTATCAGGTCTCTGCTATGTATTCCCTTTTCCAAAAAGTAAAGCCCCAGCCTGTTCAATGTTTTCTGATAGCCATACTCTCTCAGTTCCGGTACTATTTTGTAAGTCTTATTTTGTACTTTCTCCAGTCCTTAACCCCTTTATAGTCTGAAACCAGGATTGTACACGGTGTTCTAAATACAGCACCACCAGGCTCCTTTAACATAACTTCACTACTTTTGAATTCAGAATCCTTAGAATTAAATCCCAGTGCTTTGTTCATTTTTTAAATTGCTTTGCTCCGATACTGCTTTTAATGACTTGTTCACCTGTATGCCTGGATATCTTTTCTCTTTTACCCCACACAATTCCCTATTCCCCAAGGTGTAGGTTATATTTATGTTTTTCCTACCAAACTGCATCACCTCTCATTTATCTATGGTACAGCTCCTATAATACTTAATTTGGCAATCTGCAAATTTACTAATATTTTCTTGAATAAGTTATGCATCCTAGTTTGGGATCATCTACAAATTTTAATATTGAACTACTTGTTCCTAAATCCAGATAATTGAGTGATATGCTAATGAGACTCAGTATACATCATCACAGGAAGCGATGCTATGTCTCATGATCTTGCTCTCTCTTGCAGACCTCATGGAAAGGCAAAGCCACATTGAGTTGTGTTCCATTAAAGTCACCGTTTTCCTTGTGTCAGTAAACTCTGTGAATGTTCTATGTTAGCAGTCGAGACCTTGGTGGCAGAGAGTGAAAGAACAAGCTTGGAAAAGTCTCTGCTATTACCATAAAATTTCGAGCAAGTTGCAGATCTCAGTCAAGCAGAAGCATGGCTGGATTTGTGCAGAAGATTTGCCAGATATCGCACCGCATCAGGCCTTGCTGAGAAGCCATGTGGTGAGCAGGTCAGTACGCTATTATACACGATAGTTATCAGTGCAGACAATATCCTAGACAGGTGAAGAAAAGGCTACGTATGATGAAGTCATCAAACCACTTGATGTCTACTTCAATCTGTGAAAAAAATACCCTTGTCAAGTGGGCTAAAGTTAATAGGCATACCCCAAAACAAGGGGAACCTATTGATACATTTATCAATGATCTAAATAGACATGCAGAAAACTTTGAATATGGCAGCTTAAAAGATGAACTAATCAGGGGCAGAATTGTTGTCAGAGTCTTGAATGAAGCATTGTCTGACCACTTGCAGTGAAGATTTTACCTTAACAAATGCAATTCAACTAAATAGACAAGCTGAGGTTAGGAAACAAAATCAATTGGTGATTTGGGGTGACAGGGAGAACCATATCCCAAAAATTACTGAGTCGGTGGAGTATGTTAAATTTAAAAACAGAGAGGTGGCTGTACAAAAGCAGGGGAGGCAGGAAGAACATCCATCAGCCACCCCAACTAACTGTAATATATGTAGCAGAAAAAACACAGGAGTGAAAATTGTCCTATCAAAGAGGCCGAATGCCATTTTAGCAGAAGGAAGGGTTACTTTCAGGCAAGAAGCTTGTACAGAATAGGCAAAATGAAAAGCCTTTGGAAAGTGGCAAGATCCATTAATGGAAAGTATCACTATACTGAGGTACCTTTCCTTGGAGATATCCAGGAACCAAGCAGAAATGCCTGGAGTGCTGATATCCAAGTAGAGGGAAATAAGACACACTTTATATTAGACACTGGTGCAGCAGTTTTGGTTCTTTCTGATGTTGAACAATGTTTGGAGAAAAGTTTTCATCAGCCATCATGCAAAAAACTGCATGGACCAGGAGGTACAGAACTCAAGGACAACTGAATTAAGCCTTTCAATATATAGAGGGAAAAGTCACGGAAACCAAATATGTGATCCTAAACTAGAGTTATTCACTCTTAAGCAAGAAAGATTGTAGGAACTCACATCTGATTGGCAGAGTAGAGGAACTGGAAAACTGAAGGATCAGATTAAAAACTTCAGAGCTGCATTTCCACAGCTGTTCACAGGGCTGGGAAAACTGAAGACAGCACTCTACCTCCTGAAATGAAGCCAGTGTATCTGTTTGCACCCATAAAAGTTGCTAATCCACTCTTACAAAAAGTAAAGAAGCAAATTGACTCTATATTGAAGCAAGGGCTTACTTCACTTGTGACAAAACCAACAAGCTGGCTCTTGGGAATTGTTCCAGTGCCAAAACCCAATGGATCCATCAGAATTTGTGTAGATCTTACTCAGCTGAACTAAGCAGTTGAACGTGAATTTCATCTTATGTTGTTTGTGGACGAGACCTTAGCTAAATTGGGAAAGAGTTCAACCTTCATGAACCTTGATGCAAATATTGGTTTTTGGCAACTACCTCTTGATAAAAAGTCTTCATTGCACCATTTGAGAGATTATGTTTCAATAGACTGCCCTTCAGCACCACATCAGTGCCAGAAGTGTTCCAGAGGACGATGTCAAGTATCAAGCTAATGAACAATTAACCTGACAATCTGTCCCTCACTACCACCCTTCCCCATCCCTCTCTCACTGCCACCCCTCCCCATCCCTCTCTCACTGCCATCCCTCCTCATCCCTCTCACTGTCACACCTTACCTTGCCTCTTTTAATGATCATCACAGTATCCTCTTGGCCCCAATGCAAAAACAAAAGCCACCAGATAACAAACATTCCAATCTGACTTTACAAATCACAATGTTGTGTTCTCTTATGAGCTGTTGCCTCCATATATGTTGATGGCCTCGATGGAGACCACAACAGATCTGTCTCTATTTTATCTGTGCTAAGCAAGATATTGAGACAAACAAAGGTTCTGTTCAAACACAATTACATGAGGATTATTACTAACAGTAACTATATACAGCTCTACACAGGCCTTGATCTAGCCCGGGTCCTAACAGTTACATAGGCTGATTACTTGACTAGATAATATATACAGAAAATGCTGAAAAAACTAAGTAGGTCTGACAGCATCTGTGCAGAGAGAAACAGAGTTAACATTTCGAGTCTGTATGGCCCTTCTTCAGAGCTAAAAAGAGGTAGACATGTGATGAAATTTATACTGTTTAAGGGGGGTGGAACAGGTGAAACTGGAAAGAAGGCCAGCGATAGATGGGGGCTAAGGAGAAATTGACAAAGATGTCATGGACAAAAAGACAAAGGGAGTGTTAATGGTAGGACTAAAGGAGGTGCTGATAGTGGCATAAAGGTAAGAAAGCAGAATGTGTTCATAGCAGAAAAAGGTAAGCACTGTGAAAGAACAAATGGAACAAATAACAGTTTTAAATGAGTACCCCCTTATTCTGTAACTATGTCCCCTAGTTTGAGATCCCCCCATGAGTGGAAACACCTTCTCAACATCTACCTTGTCAAGCCATTCAGCATCTTGCATGTTTCAATAAAATCACTCCTCATTCTACTAAACTCTAATGAATAAGGCCGAACCTGTTTAGCCGTTTTTGATAAGTCAACCCCTTCATCCCAGGAATCAGCCTAGTGAATCTCTTTTGAACTGCCTCCAATGTCAGTATATCCTTTCTTAAATATGGGGACCAAAACCATGACAACTGGATCCTTCCCCTCCCACTCCAAGTCCCTCTCCAGCCCAGAAGAGATGTCCTTATCCTTGGCATCAGGTAGGCAACACAGTCTTTGTGACTCTCTGTCTTTGCTGCAGGGAACAGTGTCTATTCCCCTAACTATGTTATCCCCTATTACTACTACATTTTTATTTTCTCCCCACACTTGAATGGTGCTCTGTACCACCGTGCTGTGGTCACTTTGCTCATCCTCCCTGCAGACTGTGCCCTTGTCCACACTGGGAGCAAGAACCTCGCACCTATTGGACAAGGGCACCGGATGATTCTCCTCCACAGCTAAATTCTGGATCCCCATACTTGCCTCACTTGTAGTTACACCCTCCTGTCCCTGACCATGGACTAAATTTGATGTAATTAATCTAAGGGGTGTAACTGTCTCCTGAAACACAGTGTCCAGGTAACTCTTCCTCAACCTGATGCGTTGCAGTATCTGCAGCTCGGACTCCAGCTCAACAACTCTGAGCCAAAGTTCCTCAAGTAACCAAGACTTGCTACAGGTGTGGTCACCATGGATCGCACTGGCATTCACCAGCTCCCACAAACTACAGCCGCAACACATTGGCTGCCCAGCCATCTCTATTCTATTTAATTATTTAATTTGGATGTTAAATATTTTAAAAGCGAATTTCTTAACTGTACTCTTCAGCTGTAATAAAGTCTTCTAATTTAAACCAATTGGTCAATCAAAAGAGACACGGAAGAGATACCCACCAATCATCTACCTGTTTCCTGAGACGTCACACTTTGGTTCTGACAGGCAGAATCAAGGTGAAGGGGCTCTCTGCCACTGGTTTTTATCTCCTGCTGCTGCTGCCCTTCTCACGCAGGTCCACGCTTGGTGTGCTGCCAGCTCTCCTCTCGCTGTTTTAAACTGTAAAAATTCCGGCTCTCCTCTCATTGTTTTAAACTGTAAAAATCCCAGCTCTCCTCTTGCTGTTTTAAACTGTGAAAACCCTAGTTCTCCTATTACTGTTTGAAACTGTGAAACTCCCGCCCTCATCTTGCTGTTTTAAACTGTGAAAATCCCAGTTCTCTTCTCACTGTTTTAAACAAATTCCCGGCTATCCTCTCGCTGTTTAAGACTCTATGTAAGTAATGCTTTATGTATACCTTATGAGTCAGGCATATGGTCAAGTAAAAGCAAAATAACGTGGATGCTGGAAATCTGAAATAAAAACAGAAAATGCTGGAAAAACTCAGCAGGCCTGACAGCATCTGAGGAGAGAGAAACAGAGTTAATGTTTTGAGTCTGTATGATCCTTCTTCAGAGATAAAGAGAGGTACAAATATGATGAAATATATAGTTCTCTATCTCCTCTATCCTCACTCTTTTTTAACCCCTTTTTAAATTTATTTTTATTTTTTATCCACTTATTTTCATTTTTATTCATTTGTTATTCCTTTTTTATCCCCTTTTTACCCCTTTTTTCATCCTTTTTCTCAGCTACTGCCTCCTCCACCCACCCCGCCCCCAAAACGGTCATCTGTTACCTGTTCCATGTTGCTCTTTCACAGAGTGCTTACTCTTGTTCTGCTATGAACACATTCTGCTTTCTTACCTTTATGCCATCATCAACACCTTTAGTCCTTACCACTACCATTTGTCTTTTCGTCCTTGACACCTTTCCCCAGCCCCCATCTATCACTGGCCTTCTTTCCAGCTTTATCTGCTCCACATCCTTAAACAATATAAATTTCAGCACATTACTACCTTTCTTTAGCTCTGAAGAAGGGTCATGCAGACTCGAAAAGTTAACTCTGTTTCTCTCTCCACAGATGCTGTCAGGCTTGCAGAGATTTCCAGCATTTTCTGTTTTTGTTCCAGATTTCCAGCATCCACTAGAGCTGTACCTTGTGTCCTGCTATCCATTCTTAATTAGCACATTCGTTTAGATAATATCACCACCTTCAACACCTCTTTGTTCTTTTGTCTGTGACATCTTTTGATTATCTGCTCCTATCACTGCTTGCTTGTCCCAACAACCACACCCCACCCCCACTTCTCTCCCCCGACCCCCCACCCCTCCCACCTTAAACCAGCTTATATTTCATCCCTCTCCTAATATTACTCAGTTCTGTTGAAGGGTCATGAGGACTCGAAACGTCAACTCTTTTCTTCTCCGCCGATGCTGCCAGACCTGCTGAGTTTTTCCAGGTAATTCTGTTTTTGTTTTGAGTCATTGTCAGTCTGATCCGTTTGTGTTTCAGTATACATGACACAAATATGCTGATGGTTCCTTATAAGGATCTGTCCATTTGGCATTTCAGCCTCATATGACGCTGTCACAGTACCTGTCCTTGTACCTATGTCTTTGTGTGGTGATCTGGTATGCACATGCTTGTATCTACATTCAACTATGTTAACAGTTTTGCTCTCTGTACGTGCTGTTGGCACATCCTCTCCATCTATTCTAATAGAACATCATCTAGATGGCAGTAAATGGGGCGGGAGAGTGGTACGGACTTGCCTCCCAAACATCAAATTGGTGAGGTAGACTGTTCCCCTGTGATGTAGCACGAAGATTGAGCATGGTGATTCGGAAATCTCGCTTGGATGCCTTACACTTTTGAAGTGTTGCTTCGACCATCTTGATAGTACATTCAGATAACCCGTTGGACTGAGGGTAGGGCAGGAAAGATGCAATGTGATTCACATCCTATTTTGTGCACATGTTCTGGAAGGGTTGTCCTGTATACTGAGGACCGTTGTTTGAGACGGTGGTTTCAGACACACAAAACAAGCTCAAAATTGCCGCCAGTGTGTCAACAACTGTAAAGCTGGTTGTGTCCATGCAGTGGGGGGGGGCGTTCAAAAAGGAAATGGGGAGGGTACAGGCTCAACATGTTCCCTGTAGGGTGATAGGAAGGAGTAACAAGCCCAGAGAGCCATGCATGACCAGAGATATTCAGGATACAATGAGAAGGAAAAGAGAGGCTTTTAGCAGGTACAAGGGGAGCAAATCAGCGGAGGCATTAGTGGAGTACAGAAAGTGCAGGGTGGAGCTTAAGAAAGCAATTAGGAGAGCAAACAGGGGATGTGAGAAAGCTCTGGATGGTAAAATTAAAGAAAATCTCAAGATATTCTTTAAGTATATCAATGTGACGAGGATAACCAGGGAAAGAGTAGGGCCCATTAGGGACCAAGGGGGCAATCTATGGGTGGAGCCAGAGGACATCGGTAGAGCGTTGAATGAATATTTCACATCCGTCTTCACCCATGAGAATGAGGATGAAGGTATGGAACTCGTGGAGAGGGACTGCGAGGTTCTTCAGCAAATTGATATAGGGAGTGATGAGGTATTGGAGGTGTTGGCAGGCTTAAAAGTGGACAAGTCTCCAGGTCTGGATGATTTGTGTCCCAGACTGCTAAGGGAGGCAAGGGAAGAGATCGCAGGGGCTCTAACCCAAATTTTTAATTCCTCTGTGGCCATGGGGGAGGTGCCACAGGACTGGAGAACTGCTAATGTGGTTCCGCTATTTAAGAAGGGTTGTAGAGATAAGCCAGGGAACAACAGGCCAGTGAGTCTCAAGTCAGTGGTAGGGAAACTAATGGAGAAAATTCTGAAGGGGAGAATCTATCTCCACTTGGAGAGGCAAGGTTTGATCAGGGATAGTCAGCATGGCTTTGTCAGAGGGAGGTCATACCTAACAAATTTGATTGAATTTTTTGAGGAGATGACCAGGTGTGTAGATGAGGGGAGTACAGCTGATGTGGTTTATATGGATTTCAGCAAAACCTTTGACAAAGTTCTACATGGGAGACTTATAAAGAAGGCAAATGCACATGGGATACAGGGTAATTTGATAAGGTGGATTCAAAATTGGCTTAGTTATAGGAGACAGAATGCAGCTTTTGTGACTGGAAGCCCGTGGCCAGTGGCGTACCACAGGTATCTGTGCTCGGTCCCCTATTATTCATCATTTATATAAACGACATAGATGACCATGTGGGTGGTAGGATTAGTTTGTTTGCGGATGACACAAAGATTGGCCAGCTGGTTAACAGTGAGGTTGAGTGTCTTGGGCTACAGGAAGATATAGACGGGATGGTCAAATGGGCAGATAAGTGGCAGATGGAATTTAACCCTGAAAAGCGTGAGGTGATACACTTTGGAAGAAGTAATTTGACAAGGATGTATTCAATGAACAGCATGACACTAGGAAATTCTGAGGAACAAAGGGACCTTGGCGTGTGTGTCCATAGATCTCTGAAGGCGGAGGGGCAGGTTAGTGGGGTAGTGAAAAAGGCATATGGGACACTAGCCTCTATCAATTGAGGCATAGATTACAAATGTAGGGAGGTCATGTTGGAGTGGTATAGAACCTTGGTGAGGCCACAGCTGGAGTACTGTGTGCAGTTCTGGTCACCACATTATAGGAAGGATGTGATTGCACTGGAAAGGTGCAGAGGAGATTCACCAGGATGTTGCCTGGAATTAAACATTGAAATTATGAAGAGAGGTTGGATGGACTTGGCTTGTTTTCGTTGGAGCAGAGAAGACTGAGGGGTGACCTGACTGCGATGTACAAGATTATGAGGGGCATGGACGGGGTGGATAGGGAGCAGCTGTTCCCCTTAGTTGAAGGCTCAGTCACAAGGGGACACAAGTTCAGGGTGAGGGGCAGGAGGTTTAAGGGGGATATGAGGAAAAACTCTTTTGCCCAGAGGGTGGTGACGGTCTGGAATGCACTGCCTGGGAGGGTGGTGGAGGTGGGTTGCCTCACATCCTTTAAAAAGTACCTGGATGAGCACTCGGCATGTCATTACATTCAAGGCTATGGACCAAGTGCTGGTAAATGGGATTAGGTAGGGACGTAGGTCAGGTGTTTCTCATGTGTCGACTCGATGGGCCGAAGGGTCTCTTCTGCACTGTGTGATTCTGTGATTCTGTGTCCTTGATTTGGCGAATGAAAGGGAATTTGGGAAAATAGGCCTTTAGCAAGATGTAATCTTCGCTGTCTAGATGGAATAAATCAGTGGCTATGTTCAACCATGGGAGATAGGATGTTTCATGTGTTAACAATGGTTCTTTGCATTGTTTTGGTTGGTGCATCTGACAGGTATGTCATGCCTGTGTCAATTTTGTCAATGTTTTTGTTAATACCTGGCCGATACCGATTCACTGTCAAGGCATTTTGTTCATTGTGCGCCAGTGTGTCTTACGTGCAGGTGAGTTAACATGGCTTGAAGTATTGCCAGAGATATGAGGACTTTCCTGCCTTTGAATATAATACTTCTGGGGATGCCCAGTTCATCTCTGTAGTACCCAGAATGATTGGATATTTTTGTGAACATCCATAAAATGATCGGACCAACCTGCGATAACAAATTGCTTCAACTGTTGAAGCTGTGGGTTTTCTTAGGTGGCCTGTTGTATCACTTCAACTTGGCCTTGCCCGAAATGAACCAAGTCGATGTGGAGATTGTCTTCCACCTCGTATTCGATATTATCTATGTGGCTGGTTTGTGTAACGAACTCAGGGTCTCAGAGGTTACCTGTCTGTCTCTTATGGAGTCAATGCCTCCTTTGGTGTTTTCCTATGCAGTGGTAGTGGCCTCATGGATAGTGACCATGTGCCTGTCACCGCATGCTGGCAGACCAATGGCTTCCACAACATAAAAAATTTCCAGTGTCCACCTGGATCTTCCGTATTGGCATTATATTGTGGTGGTACTAATGCATGGAATGTCAGACCCATTGTAGGCTGTATGCCTGTTAGATGTTGACTGAACTGTGCCGGGCCATTGCCCTGTATATGTGGCATTGAGAACATGCAATAGTAAGATATTGGCACTTGCACCGGTATCGATTTTCACAAATAGTGTTGCGGGTATTTAACATTTACAGTAGCAAATGCTTCAGATCATCTGGCTCCGTTCACATGAAGAGTGAGGTTGACAGTTTGCACAGTTCAGCCTGGATCCGTACACTGTGGTGTTTTGGGGGTGTCTTGCACTTCATTGACATGTATTGACATGTTTACATTTTGCGGGATGAGTCCTGGAACTGTCATTGGTGTTGGATTTCTGTGGTGACCTTCTTTGTTGAGAGTTTTGTACTTTGGACATGTCTGGTTTGTTGCGTTGCTGACACATTTTTGGCCAATGCCCACTAATGAAGCATATTTTGCGCATATTGAAAAATGTTGGACATTGCCTGCATAAGTGTTTAAGACCACACTGCATGCAGGTTTTGGGTATCTTCGATGTTTTGGTTGTCGCAGCAATGGTAGATCAAGGGCTTGAAGGTGCTGTTCGTCAGCCACTAATGCCTCAAATTTTCTTCCTTTGTCCAGTCGTGCATCTAATGAGTAACCTTTGGCTTTGTCTAGTAAGGCTTTCCTGAAATACTTGATGGGGGTTGAAGCGATGGCAAGCTCCATCAATCTCCCCGCAAGGTCATTGGCATTGAAGTTGCATTTGACTCCTTTGCGCTGGCACCTGTTTATAAATTGGTCGATGCTTTCACTTGGCTATTGTCAGTACGACATGAACTCAGCAGGTGAATTCTAGAGTTGACTCGGATCTTTAGTTGATCTTTGTGAGCTTGAAGATTTTATCAGGGTCTTTTTGGTCTTTATTAGGTTGACCTGATGAGTTGCCCAGAGCAATTAATAATTTGGCGGCCTTTTTCTCTTGTTCTTGTACCTGCTGATCCACAAAGTGTAAGTGCATCTTCTGCCTAAAGAGTTGAAATTCTGCAAGAAGGCCTCCTGTGTCCCAGTTCATTGTCACGTCTCTATTCATCATTCTGATGTTCTTGGTTATTAGATGCACTGGGTGCTACACAAATGTAATGTGGAGGGCTGCGTCTCTTTGGGAAGAGAATTTGCACTTGCTGCCTGTCTGCCTGTTGCGCCTGTGCTGTTGGAGAACAGATGCTGCAACAATGTGTCACAGTGTGCTGCTAAGGGAAAAAGCTTTCTTCCCCTGTTGCTGTTTATTTTAAAATTAGCACTTTAGATGCTTGACTTCTTCTTGAATTAAGGAAAACGAATTTTAAATTGCAAACCTTTAGATTTCAAAAATTGTGCCTTGTTTGTTGTTTCTGTTTCAGTATTGAATCTGTGCCGTTTAATTCTGCTGGGTTGCTACCACGCCTCGATGATAGGGAGGAGAAAGCTGGTTTTGGCACCTAAACTGAAAAAACAAAATGGTGGAACCAACCGACGGTCGTGCTGAGCTCTGTCGAGAGCCGTTGGAACTTGCCTATCCTGGCCTCTCAGCCTGGGGTACTTTTTTTTTCGAACAAACTCGATGCTCTAGACTTCACTGTTAGATTGAGTGTCTCTTAAACAGCTGATCCTGACGTTCAGGTAAAACAAAGCCTGCTGCCCAAATCACCGAGTTTGGAGTGAGGCCTTCGCTCACTTCTCAACGTGGATGTTTGGTGGAACTAGCCTGTGTTACATAAATACTGTGGCTAAAGAGCAGCTCAGAAACTAGGAATCCTGTAACGTGTAACTCATCTCCTGACTTCTGCACCTTGTCCACCATCTACAAATATAATGGGATACTCTTCACTTGCCTAGATGAGTGCAGCTCCATCAACACTCAAGAAGCTTGACACCATCCAGGACAAAGTAGCCCACTTGATTGACACCACATCCACAAATATTCACTCCTTCCATCACCAACACACAGTAGCAGCAGTGTGTACCACCTATAAGATGCACTGCAGGAACTCACCAAGCCTCCTTAGACAGCACCTTCCAAACCCATGACTGCCACCACCTTGAAGGACAAGGGCAGCAGATACATGGGAACACCACCACCTGGATGTTTCCCCCCCTAAGCCAAACACCATCCTGACTTGGAAGTATATCACTGTTCCTTCACTGTCACTGGGTCAAAATCCTGGAACTCCCTCTCTAGCAGCACTGTGAGTGTATGCACAGCACATGGACTGCAGCGGTTCAAGAAGGCAGCTACCACCACGTTCTCAAGGGCAACTAGGAATGGCCAGTAAATTCTGGCCTAGCCGGCGATGTCCCAATCCCATGAATGAATAAAAAGTAATAATTTTGGACGCCAAGCTCTTGTGGTTGAAGAACTGGATCTTTTGGTTAAACTGAAGCACATGGACTGAGGCTCCCTTTGAATGACCTCCCTTAAAGTGCTGTACTTACAGACTGTCCTTCCCTCGAGGAGCCTGGTTTGGAGTTGGGTAAGTGGAATCGCTACCATTGGTGTTGCTGCTTAAGTAATCTTTCACTTTTTGTTCTGGTATCTTCAGAAATTATCTTTGCTGCTGTGAGATCTTTAGAAGTGACTACCGCTGGCAACTATGTCATGGTCTCTTATGGGCTGCTGCCACCAAATATGTTGAGGGTCCCAATGGAGACCCCAAGGGATCTGTCTCTATGCCATCTATGCTAAGCAAGATATTGAGACTGATGAGGATTCTTGTTGAACACAATTACATGATGTTTATCACTAGTGTAATGACTCAACTGGGCGGACGGGTTTCAACAAGAAACAGGTAAACTTTATTACAGAGAGCTTTTCAGGTACTACACGCTCAATCAGGACTCTTATCAGGAAGCCCCAACCCTGGATTGCCCACACTTGGGGCTCATTGGTTGGAGCCTCCCAGAACATCTCATGACCCCTGACAGACAGCAGGAGAGGCTATACCTTCAGTTACTACATTTCCTCTCCCTTTAGTTTTTTACAATTTCTATTTACAGGGAAACATTTGAATGTCCAGCAACATTTACATAGGGCAACATTTTCCCCCCAGCAAGGGGATGTGCAGGAGTAAGCGCAGGTGGGCGGGTTCCCGATTGGCACCCCCGGTTGGGGGCGTGCCAACATTTTACGTGGGTGGGCCAATTAAGGCCCGCCCAGCGTGACATCCACTCCAAAGCACTGTGCGCTCCCTGTGCGGGCGGGGACTCCCTGAGCCAGGAGTGTACTCTTTTGTGCATGCATATGAAAGAGCGCTCAGATCTCCTTGAGGCAAAGTGCTGCTTCAGTGAGATCGTTGGAAGTTTTAAAAATTTTTTGGAAGGGTGGAAAGAATATTCCTGACATGTCCCCTCATCTGACACTGTCACATCAGCTGGGACGTGTCAATTTCTTATACTTAAACATTTTTTACACATTTTAAATCCCTCATGAAACCTCATCCTGCCCATGGATGAGGTTTCATGGTTTTTCTGAAGGCCGCCTGGGTTCTTCACCTGCAAGCCAACCTTAAAGTTGGACGGGCAGGTCCATTAATTGATTTAATTACTTTTTTAAAGGCCTTAAGTAGTCGTTGACAGTTCGGCGGGCGCACAGCCGAGTCGGCTGCACGCTCAGCGAACTGAAACTCTAAATGACACGGGTTGCCATCGGCACGCACTCCCAGCATCACCCTGCATCATTTTACATGTCGGCGAGCAGGCCCCGGTCCCCGCTCGCTGACCGGAAGGTGCAGTCCATATATACAACTTCAGGTGATTATAGATCAAGTCGCTGTGGTGCTCTCCTTGTACAGCTAGAGCGGCGTAGCTCTACCACTTGAGGTTCCTCAACAGGATTGACAGGATCTGGAACTGCAGCACAAGAAACATCATTAAAAAGTGGCAGTTCTGGGTTTAGCAACTCTACAGAGACATTGGGCATGTCTATTCTAGGTTGGCCTGCCACCTCAGTAATTGACGGTTAGACGTTAATCACAGGCGGAATAGTTGGTTATTGGAATGTCTCTCTAGCACAGATATGATCTACATGCTTATGAAAAATTCCATCTTCCACTTGTACTTGGAAAGCTAATGAACCAGTGTCTGAGATAATGGTTCCAGAAACCCAACAAGTTCCACTTCTGAAATTTTGCACGAATGCCATGTCCGCTACACTGAATGTGTGAGCTTTGCTGTGTGTATCGTGGTTCAATTTTTGATTATTCCGATTCTTGCTACCTTCCCTCTAAATTTTAAAACACCGTGCCTAACTGTGTAAGTAGGTGGCATTTCATCAACACTTCAGATGGTGTTGAACCCGTAGTCGAATGTGGCATTGTATAATAACTGAGAAGGAAGTGGGAAAGTTGAGATTCTAGAATACCTTCCGATAACCTTTTCATACCAGACTTGAAGGTTTGTTCAGCTCTCTTAGCTAAACCATTGAATGAGGGATGGTAAGGGGCTGTTTTAATATTTCTGGCTCTATTCAGATTCACAAATTTCTGTGCTGGTAAAGGCTGTACCATTATCAGAAATCATGATTTAAGGTAAGCCATGTATGCTAAAACAATGACGCAGCTTCTCAATAATTGCGCTTGATGTTGACGATTTGACATTGTATATATCCATCCATTTTTAGTGTGCATCTACAATCAACAAAAACATGACACCTAAGAATGGTCTTACATAATTGGTATGTAGTCTAAACCACGGTTGACCAGGCCACTCCCACGGATGCAGGGTTGCTGAAACAGGCAACTTCTGTTGTTGCTGACAATGGAGGTAGTGCTTGACCATGCTTTCAATGTCATTATCAATGCTTGGCCACCAGACATAACTTTGTGCAACATTTTCATCTTTGATATGCCTGGATGCTCACTGTAAAGCTCTGTCAAGAGTTACCTTGTGATGGGACAACAGCTTTTGATCCCCACGACAAAATTCCATCTTGACAGCTTAACTCTGTGTTTCTGGCGTGGAATGGCCTCAAATCTTCAGATACAGGAGGATTTGACCATCGTTGCAAAACAAAATCCCTGACTTCCGACAATATTGGATCTCTGTTCATCCGATTTCTAATTTGCTTCGCACACGCAGGTAATTCAGTAATAACACAGCTTCTCGTGGAACAGGAGCATGTACAATGCTATCTGGTAATGGGAGATGACTGAGTGCATCCGCATTTGCAATGTGTAAGCCAGGGCGGTACATAAAAGTATACTCATGCGCAAATAATATCAGAACCAACATTGTATTCTTGCCGATGCTATTGGCTGAGTGGCCTTATCCTCACTGAATAAACCCATTAATGGTTTATGGTCCAATGGTGATATGTCATCCCTTCAGGTACTGGTGGAATTTCTTCACTCCAAATATTACCGATAAACCTTCCTTTTCTAGCTGGGAATAACCATTCTTGGCTGTGGAGAGGGTCCTCGAGACATAGTCAATGGGCCTTTCTGATCTGTTTTGTATTTTGTGTAATAACACGGCTCCTAAGATGAAGCATCACATGTTAAAAGCAACTCTTTTGATGTTCGTAGTGTACCAATAAACACAACGAATACAACAGTTTCTTTACTTTCACAAAAGCTTCTCCCTGTTGTGAAATCCACGACCAACGGTAATTCGTTTTTTACCAACAAGTGTAATGGTGCCAACACAGTCGATGAATTAGGCAAGAAGCGGCTATAGTAGTTGATCATACCCAGGAAGGATTTGAGTTCGTTTACGTTGGATAGTGAGGTGCATCTTTTATTGCCCGACCTTTCTCTCCTACTGATACAAACCCATGGTGTCCACCCTGTGAGCCTGGTACGTAACTTCTGGTGCTTGAAATGTGAATTTTTCCTTCTTTAACTGTACGTCAGCTTTTATGAACCTTCTTAGCACCTCCTCCAGGTTGGCCAAGTGTCCCGGTTGACCCAATGATCAGGACATCATCTAGGTATACTTCCGCTCGGGAAAGTCCTTGTTCTCTGGAAGATAGCGCATGCAGACGACACTCCAAAGGATAGGTGAGTTTATTGATAAAGACCCCTGTGTGTGTTAATAGTCACATAATCTCGCGGCGTGCTTTCCAGTTCTAATTGTTGGTAGGTGAAGCTCATATTCAATTTTCTATGGGACTTGCCTCCAGCCCGCTTTGCATATAAGTCATCTATCCTTGGAATGGGCTACTTATCTAGTTTTGCTGCCTTATTTACAGTGAATTTATAGTCCCCACAAATGCATATAGTTTGGTCAGACTTAACCATTGGATCAATGGGTTCTGCCCATTGTGAAAACTGGACTGGTTGAATGATGCCCAGCTTTTCTAACCAGCACAGTTCTGCATCCACCTTCTCCTTCAATGGATAAGGCACAGGCCTGGCCTGTGGATCCACATATATCTTGGCCTGCAGACATTTTAACTTCCCTAAGTCATCCTGATGTACCATGTCATATTTCCTTAGCTCCTCCTGTTTTCAGGTGAAATATCTCAGACCAGTCAAACTTGACCTTCTGTAACCAGTCTCATCCTTCTTCTGTCACTATTATCACTGGCAGCTGGGCTGTCTGTTGCGTGCAAGACACTGTTGCTGTGGCAGTGCACTTTACCTAAGTATATTATCCGGTGTATGTCTTTAAGTTGGGCGGTTGTCCGCCCCAGGTTTATTGTCTCTCTACTGCCATTAAGGTATTTGAAAGCGTGCTCTCCTACCACTGTATTTGAGGCATGCGTATCCGCCTCCACTATTAGTGGCTTCTCATTAACTTGGATGGTGACAGTTTTTACAGTGGTTATATTATACAGGGAATAAATGTCGGTGTTGGCAGCTTCAGGTTCTGCTGTATATTTTAATTCAATCATTTTGGTTTGTTGTTTTACGGGCTGTTTCGACTTTGCCCTGCATTGACTCACTATGTGACTTTTCTTACGGCAGTATTGGCATTCTGCTTCCTTGAATTTACAGGTGTCCAGTCCATGGTCACCCCCACATCTAGAACAACTTAATCTTGGAGTTGCTGCTGAAGTGTTTCCACTAGGCTTTTTCATGTTTCTAACAGCGGGCGATGCATCTTACTTCAGTGCTGTTGGTCTGGTTTTCGCGCTACGCTTGGCGGTAGGTTCCTGCTCCACATGCAGGACAACGCTATGTTGTATGTGTTGCAAAGCCTGCGAGTCTCTCACAGCATTTTCCATGGCGAGGGAGATTTCTAGGGCAATCTTAAAGTCGATGTCGACGTCAATGAGCAAATGACGGGTAAACTGCGCCTTATGATGTCGTCCTGAACTCCAGAAACTAGTCGATCCCTTAGCATATCATTTAATCTGTCCCCGCAACATATTGGCTCCGGTCTTCCGTAGTCACATCATAAGGACCAATTCTGCCTAAGAGTGAGTAGTCTTTTCTTTTTCTTAAGACTCGATGTACTCACAGTAACAAAGCAAGTTGCAGCATCAGAGCTGTTTTACCCTCCTCACCAAATGTAATGACTTGACAGACCGGACACGTTTCAAAAAGAAACAGATAAACTTTATTACAGGGAGTTTTTCAGGTACTACATGCTTGATCAGGACTCTTGCAGGAAGCTCCAACCCCGGATTGCCCACGCTTAGGGCTCATTGGACGAGCCCCCAGAACATCACGTGACCCCTGATAGACAGCAGGAGAGGCTATACCTTAAGTTACTACAACTAGCAACAACTTTATATAGTTCTGCACAGACTTTGTTCTACCCTTGGGTCCTAACGGTTACATAGACTTGACCAAATGCATGACTCACAAGGTATACATAAAGTCTTGCTGATAGAGAGTCACAGACAGTAGTAAACATTTGCAGTAGAGATCACAGGCAATAGTGAACATCTAACATGGAAGCTATATCTTTTATCCTCCAGCCTTACACACAGTGAACAAAAACAAAAATACCTGGAAAAACTCAGCAGGTCTGACTGCTGAGAGGAATACAGTTGACATTTTGAGTCCATATGACCCTTTATCAGAACTGAGGAAATAGAGAAATTAGGTGAAATATAAGCTGGTAGAGGGGGGTGGGACAGGTAGAGCTCGATAGGGGGCCAGTGATAGGTGAAGGCAAAGAAGAGATTGTCAAAGATGTCATAGACAAAAAGACAAAGGTGTGTTGACAGTGGTGATATTATCTAAGGAATGTGCTAATGGGGACGTTAAGGGTAGCAAGTAGGACAAGCTAATGGCAGATGGCCTTAGTGGGGGTGGGGTGGGGGGAAGGGATTGAAATGGGCTAAAAGGTGGAGATAAAACAATAGATCGAAATAAATTTTAAAATGGGTGGGAAAAGAAAAATATATTTGTGAAAAAATGATAAATTATTGGAAAAAGGGGGATCGGAAAGGGGGTGGGGATGGAGGAGAGAGTTCATGATCTGAAATTGTTGAACTCAATATTAAGTCCGGAAGGCTGTAAAGTGCCTAGTCAGAAGATGAGGTGCTGTTCCTCCAGTTTGCGTTGAGCTTCACTGGAACATTGCAGCAGTCCAAGGACGGACATGTGGGCATGAGAGCAGGGTGGTGTGTTGAAATGGCAAGCGACAGGTGATGTCATGGTGATGTCATTATGCAGCTTCTTGGTATTCATACAACATCACAACACATACTATTTAATAACCTTTATAAATCTCAACAGTTAATTTTTGTGTGCTCCCTTAGTACCTGTCTTCCAAATGCCTTTGCTTGTCCTAGTATTCCTACTCAGTAGTACCTCAGTGGCTGCTAATTGTTGGAGACTATAGATGGTTGTTCAGAATGACCTCAAGCAGCTCTGACCCTAGGAGGCCAGGCTTCAGACTACATCACCTCAGCATGGGCGGCAGCTGTCTGGGCTGGCTGGCTGACAGATAATAGCAACTGTACTGGCGTAGTGACAGTGGTAGGAGGATGAATACTGTCATCCTTGAAAGAGGACAATAGGTTTGCGCTCCACAGTATAACTGCCATCCCCATAGGCTGACACATTAGTAATTGTGCTAATGTGCTGGAGGTCAGATGATGGACTGCTGTGAGAGCCAGCAAGTCCCTTTGCTTACTGCTATTTATAGCTATGATGGCAGCAGCCTGATTTTGTTTGGCAGCAAACTGAGCTTGCAATAATTCATTCTGGACTTCCACTGCAGCACCCAGATTTTGGGTGACTTCTGTATGTGCTGCATTGAAAGCTGAGTCATCAGTTGTCAGGCACTGCATTATGGTTAGGTTTGCAAATGTACTGATGCAGTTGGTCACCAGTTCCATGCTGAAATGATAATTTCTGCAGAAAGCCCGTGCCAAGTTGGTGCCAGTCTCTCCCCATGTTCCTTCAGAGTGACAGCTGACTTTCTGACATATCTGTCAATGCACCAAGCATTTTGCTGTGCTAACCCATCAGCCTTTTCTGTAGACTATCCAAGCAAAGTCCACACCTGAGTCCGCTGCAGCAAAACACATGTCCAACCTCAAGCCCGGCAGTCTTATGTCTGTGCACCCTTTTCCCCTACACTGGCTGCAGATCACTCCAGCCCATGTCTCAGCGTGTGCAGATCCTGTCTCTAAGCTACCCTCTAAAGCAGGGTAGGGAACCCCCAGCCCAGGGGCCAGATCCGGCCCATCGTACTTTTTATCTGGCCCATGGGGAGATTTCAAAATCTGGCTCTGGCCCCGCTGCCGTTTTCTGATGCCCGAGTTTCAGCCACAGTCACCCAGGCTGTGGGGAGAGAGCAAGGCTCAAAATCCGGGAGGAGGAGTGCAGGGCAGGGACAGGAAGCTATCAGCTGCTGATCGGGTGGTGAAGTGTGAATAACCCGGGCCAGGGGAGGAAGGGAGCAGGCCACCCGGCTCCATCGGCGGTGTACTCCTCCGCCCCTTCCCAGCTCTACTGGTGTCCCAGTACTCAGCCCCTGCAGACTGAGGAAGAAGCCCAGGCTGCAGCCTCAGACTGGGAGTGGGCCAGAGCTTTGGGCTGTTGAATCACAGCCCTGGACTGGTTTGGGGGTGAGATAATGTGGGAAAGGAGAGGAATAGGGGGGGAGAGAGAGTGATAGAGTGTGAGAAAGGAAAGAAAGCAAAACGTTGAGCTGAATTTCAGGAGTGGTGTGATTGAGACACAGAAGTTGTGCTATTCTGGGCTTTTTGGGGTGATTTATTGTTATCTAATTTTAATTTATACAGTATTTCTGTTACATTTAGCCACTTCGAACCTTGGAAGCCAAGGAACCTGAGCTCCAACCTTTGAGCTGGTTGAAGGTAACACAGCGACAGGCCCCAGTCAGTGACGGCTTTCTCCATTCCGCGTCCACCATTCACGCCACTTTAGAAGCAGCTCCTGCTCGACAGACGCAACAAAGCTCAGTCTCGTGGGGACTGAGTTCATTTCTCGGCTGCGCTTCTCTCGAACAGCACAATCGGGATGTTAGGAGATATTGATCGGAGATATTGATGGAGCAAAAGTCGGCAGAATCAAGATTAGTGTAAAAACTTCGGGGAGCCTGAAAAATTCATTGGCTCCTACATGGAGTCTGTAGAATTCCAGCAGAGGCAGGTTATTGTATTTAGCCTCAAGCTCAATGCTGCTTTGCAGTTCTATTACTTCATGTTGAAAGTCTTCATGTACATCGACTGCATCAAATTTGAACAGTGTGGCAAAAATGTTTAATTTTAGTTCCTCCCCTTTTAGATCTAGAAATAAATTTGAAGTAAATTTGCAAACTCAGCGGTGTACTCCACTGTTGTTGCAGTTTTTGTTTCTGAAGGGTAGGAAAGTGCCTTGCGTTGCCCTTTTCCAGTTGCACTTGCCATTTCACATTGGCTGAGCCAACACACTTCACAATAGTAAATTAAATTGTTGAATTCTGATTCAAGACCTTTCAATAACTCCTTAAACTGGTGACTGTTTAACCCTCTTCTTCTAATGAAGTTAATGTTCAGCGCTACTGTCAACATTACATTGCTTAATCGCATGGACTGTGCACACAGATTCTCTTGACGAACAATGCAGTGACATACAATCAAATTACTTGAATCAAGGTTGAAGAGATTCATTTCTTTCTTGATTAGAGCCAACCATAGCTTAAGCACCATTAGTAGTAAGACCACTTAATTTTTCAAATGATAACTAAGCCTGTGTACTGCAAGGTAACCTTCTCAAACATATTTTCACCTTTGGTGAATTGCTACGAAGGTAAGCAAGTCCTGTTGATTCTCAAAATCTGCTGTGATTCCATGCAGCAAAATCACCAGTTGGCATGTATTTGTTATGTCTGTTGTCTCATCACTAGCTAGAAAGTAAAACACGAAATCAGCCACAGAATCTTTCAGAGACTTTTTAATGTCTTGAACTATACCATTAATTCAATCTGACACTGTCCTGCGAGATAAGCTCACAGTCTCAAATAATTTGATTCGACCTGGAGCCAGTAAAGCTGCGGTCTCAATGATGCACTCCTTTACAAACTCTCTTTCTGAATGACATCTAAGCTTTTTTGCAATAAGTTCACTCGCCACATAACTGCTTGTGTAACACTGAGCAGGCACACGGGTTTGCCTTTCAACCCAGCAAAAAAAATTAATCGTTTGTCCATTCTTCATTAAAAACACAACACTCTGCATCCACTTTTCTTCTTTTGTTTGCAGTAGCCATGTTTTTTTTAAAACCGTGAGAACACCATGTGCAACAAAACCCCAAGCTCGTGTATTGTGTGGGAACAGAGGATTCCGGACAAAATGTCAGGATAAAATAGCTGGGAGGAAGCAATGGGACAATTTAAAAAAATTCCACCTGTAATGAGGATTGCTCAGTATTCCCGGCAGACTACTCTCAGGCTCCCCGAAGGATTTACACTAATCTTTATTCTGCCGAATTTTGATCCGTCAATATCTCCGATCAATATTCTCATGAATACTTACTAAAACAGGTGCTCGCCGGAATCTTGTTACGCCTTCCAATCTTGCATCACGCCAGCAGGAAATTACGTCGGCCCTAAACCCATTTGAAAAGACGTGGCTTACACAAGTCAGTTTGCTGGTAACTTTGAGGTGAGTGCAACATACATAGCCTACCTGCCCTAGCACTGCGCCAGTCTTGTTCCAATGAATGCCACACTGCTGGGGCTGTAGGGTTGGTCTGCTCCTGCTCTTTGTCTACATTGTCCTGAGGAACACCACCATGCTGTTGCACTCATGCAGACCTCCACTTTCAGACACCAGCACTTCAACTGGGGGTGGGCTGTGAAGCAGTGGTGGGGTTGATGAACACAAGGTGGTCAATGGGGAAGGAATGCTGTGGAATGGCAATGAGGGAGAAAGTATTAGCCACCTTGTCAGTAGTGTAGGAAAAACCCTTACAGTTTCCATATGTTTCATCCTCTGAGCTTCACTTTCTTGTTCCTTAAATCATTAATGTCTACAGTGTTTCCTTTCAGAAAGAAGGCAAAAGCACATATGGATCCAGGGCTCATTGCTGCCTTTGTCAGGGTCCAAATGCAGTGGAGGAGGCAGAGGAGGGAGAGCCGACTCCGTGCATAGCTCCAGCAGGAGGGACATGGTCAAGCGGAAGCAGAACATGAACAGCAGAGTCAGGAGGAGAGACCCAAACAAAGGGAGCGACTCGCCAGACCTAGGGTTTATTGTAGTTGAGTCTTCTATTTATAAATGAGTGAAAGACAATGCCGTGCGCATGTGCGCTTGTCCCAAACTCTGGGACATCACATATGCCACATTCTTCGTGAAGACCTGATGCCACGTGGAGTTGGAGGGTATCCCCTGCCAGTGGCTTTGAAGATAACCAAAATTCAATTTCTTTGCCTCTGGTTCTTTCCAAGGATCAACAAGGGACCTGTGCAGCATCTCTCAGTCCACAACACATCAATGCCTAAAGAAGATCCAGATTTGCTCTAGTCAAAGATAGCCAGGCTGCAAGATTCACCAGCTTCACTGCCATTTTAGGCTTCCCAAGAATGCAGGGTACAATAGACTTCATGCATGTGGCTATACAGGCACCATGGAGCAAGCACTAATGTTTATAAACCACAAGGGCTATCATTCCATCAATGTACAACTGGTGTGTGATCACCGGAAGCACATACTGCACATGTGTGCACGGTTCCCTGGAAGTGGCCATGACTCCTACATCCTGAGTCACTCCCAGGTGCCTGAGATTTTCGAGGGGCCATTACATCTGCGGGTCGGCTGCTTGGGGATAAGGGGTACCCACTGAAACGCTGGCTGATGACACTGGTGTGTTGCCCTCAGAGCCCTTCCAAGGAGAGGTACAATGCTGCTCACAGCTCCACACGTTCCCTTATAGAGCAGACCATAGAGCTTCAGAAGATGCATTTCAGATGCTTGGATCACTCAGGTGGCTCACTCCAATACACTCCCAAAAGGGTTTTCCACACCAATGCAGTGTGTTGCACCCTACACAATCAGGCAATGCAAGGAGGTAAACCCCTGGCAAAGAATGAACTGGAGGAGGATGAGAGCTGATCGGAAGATGAAGATCCCGAGACCCAGGAACTTCAGGAGGCTGCTGAGGGTCAGTATGAGCGCATTCACACCTGAAGAAAGGAAGACATGGGAGACGTGCCCATGAGAGGTTAATTGCTGACAGGCTCCAGGAAGAGGAAAGTTAAGTGAGGGAATATGACCGCATCTCTCCTAGCCCTTAGTGCCATTTTCTTCATTTCAGGGGATGTCCACCCACTCGCAGCGAGAACAAGTCCTGCATTCACAGTTGTGTATTCTGGCCTCATGAATTGCCAGGCCATGATCTTTGCTTTGTTTTGTGGGTCCTGTGAGTGAGCTTACTATGGGAACCGAGGGTCCACTTAGGAACAAGAGCGATGTTAGAGAAGACTTGAAGCCTTCACCGCCATCTAATGATGCAATCCCTGCTGCAACTGAGATGTGGACATGCCTAGGGATCACCTCCTCCCGGGCATGTCTTTTCTTCTGCCACTACAACTGAGGAGACACAAATGCCGCTAGAATATCAATACTGATGAGCTGCCCTCACTCAATGGTGTTCTTTGAGAAAGAAGGGTTAGAAATGCTTAGATCACACACTTCATTTAAAGATTTAAACACATCTCACAGAATCACAGTGCAGAAGAGGCTCTTCGGCCCATCGAGTCTGCACCAACATGTGAGAAACACCTGACTGACCTACCTAAACAGAATCACACATCTCCCTGACATCACAAAAGGGTGCGGGGATTAGTTCAACTGAGGTTGACATCACAGGAATGTGAATCTCACAGCAAGACACTATAATTGAGTGGGAGGATGGCTAAGTCTCAAAATAAGAGGATACCAAAGAACACAACTCCTTCAGTTGCCCAAAACATTCACTTAACCGTCAAATGTATTCAAATAAGTACATTTCATTACATGTCTAGCGCACCCACGGCCCAAAAGTGACATCAGTTTTTCTTAACTTTCTTGACTCTACCAATATGCCTGGGTGCAGCCCCAGCGTCCGCAGCAGAGGCGGAGGCAGCATGCTGACTGCTACATCCTGATGTCTACAATGACTTGGTGGATGTCCTCCTGTGGCCCGAGGTCTGGAGGACCCTGGCCTTAAAAGGGTCACCTACTCAGGGGCAGAAGCGTCCTTGGCGGTCTGAGAGGTTGGAGTGGATGGGTTCACAGGCAGAGGGGGCTGTGAGTGGCTATACACCCTTGGAGTGTCCTGAGGGGAGGCCCCCATGGTATCTGGCTGACGCTCATCCTCCTGGTGGCTGCCCGAGGGACCCACCCATACATCTGCAGGAGATGGTATGCCTGGAGGGAGGTCAAGGTGCCTCGACCCCATGTCGTCTACATCTTGATGGTACCCACCAGGATGTGTGGCCATAGATTGCACGGCTGGGTGAAAATCTGGCAAGACCTGCTGGACCAAGGTCTCCTTGGTGTTTGCCAGCCTTCCCATGGGGACCTCAAGACACTCGCATGTCAGAACCAGAACATCAGACAGAACGTGGACGGACTCCTCCATTGTTCACTCTAGTCTGCTGAGTGACTGTCAAATTTCTGCCTGGTGTTCTTCTGCCTGTCATTGCATCTCCAGCATTGAGTTGGCGGCCACTTCCAGCGTCTCATCATCTGACTTGGACTGAGTGGGTAGCTGGTCTCCAGCAGCCCTCCGGGTGCCACAGACATGGGCTGTCCCTACCTCCAACTGCTGCGGGGACGTGTCAGTGAGGTGTTTTCCAGAAAGTGAGCCCAAGCCTAATCTACACCTGTGCCCCACCGATGTGTGTCTCTGAGCTGGAGGAGGGTGTGTGTGAACACTGTAATGGTTTTTCCAGAGCTTCCTGTTTGGGCATGGTCTGGGGGCTCGCACTGCTGCTCAACTGGCTTGGGGGCCTCAAATTGCTGGTGCCCAGAAAATAGAGTTTAAGTTATGAGCACGAGCTATGTAAGACTGTATGTGACTGACTGATTGTCAGGATTTGATGAGGTGATGGAGCTGTGATCCGTACTAGGTTGCTGGGAGAGGCCGATCTCCCCTTCCCCATAGGAGCGATTCCTGTCCTCCCCAGACAGCTCGACTGCAGCCTCCTCTAACTCAGTGAGGGTAATGATGTTGGCCATCCCTCCCCCTGTCTGCGCTCTCTCGCGACTGTCGTGCACCAGCTTGGCCAGTATGATGAAAAAAGAAGAGCATGTGATGAGAAGGGATGGAGCAGAGGCTGGGTGAGATGCATGCCCCCTGTGTGTGGTAAGCCCTCCCCAGAAGGGCGAAAGGCTGGAGCAGGAGCAATGTGATAGATGGGAAGGTGGTGATGTGAAAATCTCGGTGAGAGAATGAATGTTGATATGTGTCCCCCGTTAATGGTTGTGTGAGATCCCTGAAGCAAGGAGCCATTTGAGTCCGTGATGCCATGATGAGCGTTTGATATTTAAGGGAGCTGAAGGATGACTTACCGTGGCGGAGCGGATGAGATCATTCACCCTCTTCCTGCACTGAATGGCATTTCGGGCATGGGTGCCAGCAGCTCTGCAACAGCATCCCAGGCCAGAGAGGTGAGGCTGCTGTGCTCCCTGCAGCCATCCCTGGGATACAGAACTTGTCTGTGCACCTGCACTCCTCTGATCAAGGCCTGGAGGGCCTGGTGGATGAAATGCAGTGGTGCCTTCTTCCTGAGGCTCTTGGCCTTCTTCTTCTGACTACAACTCATCCCTGCACGTGTCCGCAAGAAAGGTGGGCTGGAAAGAGTGAGTTTATGGGCAGAATTATCCCAGGTTTACGATAAGTGCGGGAGCAGCCGGGTGCTCCCTGTCTCCCTAGTCAGCTCGCTGCAGCCTCCTCAAACTCAGTGAGAGTAATGATGTCGGCCATCCCTCCCCCAGTCTGTGATTTCTTGTCACAAAACAAAAACAGAATTACCTGGAAAAACTCAGCAGGTCTGGCAGCATCGGCAGAGAAGAAGAGTTGACGTTTTGAGTCCTCATGACCCTTGGTGAAGGGTCATGAGGACTCGAAACATCAACTCTTTTGTTCTCCGCCGATGCTGCCAGACCTGCTGAGTTTTTCCAGGTAATTCTGTTTTTGTTTTGGATTTCCAGCATCCGCAGTTTTTTGTTTTTAATCTGTGATTTCTTGTGCCTGTTGTGAATCAGCTTGGCCTATATCAACTCGCTACTTCATCACGCCGGGCGCCATATTTAAAGTCCAGCCGCACGCACACCTCTCAGTGCTTCCAACCATGAATGCTGCATGGAAGACAGGATGGCCCCAAAAGGCAGAAACTGCAGCCCCCAGGCTTAGTGATGCGTCCGTCGAGCACCTTTCGGACACATTGGAGGCCCGCCGTGATGTCCTCTACCCCCGTTCTGCCCACAGGAGGGGCAGCAGCATCACTAATCCAGCATGGGAGGCGGTAGCAGTGGTGGTCAGCATCTATGCCCTGCAAAAGAGGACAGCCACCCAGTGTCACTACAGGATGAATGGTCTCATCCATTCCACCGCTAACTCTTCTCATCACTCTCAGCACACACATTCACAAACCCATCACACATCCACAGGGACCTCACACATCAAGGGACAACACCACTAACTCTCACCACACCCTCACATCTTCATCAGGCTCATATTGTCTCAAGCTTGTGTCCTCACCCTGTCCATGGCTCCGCTCACCACACAAACATTCCACACAGTGCTATGTGTCCTGCTCATATACTCTCCATCTGTTTTCATGCAGGAGAAGCCTGCTCCCATCAGCAGAGAGAGGTCCCAGACCAGGATTACAGGGCCCACATTAGGCTCCTCATTCACTTTAAGGACTGTGCCATCATGCTAACTGGTGACGACTAGCTGCAGTGACGGTAAGGACAGTGGCGAGCACCCACCTGAGAATCCTGTACCATATCATTCCTCTCTCAACACAACTCTAAGGGCTCACTCTCCTGCTTTTGACTCTGCTGCCATGCACAAATTATCTCTACTTTGGTTCACAGGGAGCTCTGCCAACCAACCAATACCCTCAGCCAGCCAGTCCCACAGCTTCATCCAGGTCCTTACCTCCAGACAAGAGGACGCATCTTCCATTGAAGAGCTGGAAATAAGCAACCTGGAAGACCCATCACAGCGCTTACCCACACCCTCCCACCAGCGCAGAGACACACACCTCAGTGCGACCTAGACATAGAGCAGGCTTGGGTTCACAATCTGGTAGTCAACACTTGGACATATGTCTGCAACAGCAGAAGGCAAGTTCAGCCGAACTCCCTGGCACTCGGAGGACTGCTGAGGTAAAGGCATCTGTGAGGACCGAGTCTGATGACAAGCCTCTGGATTTGGCCTTCCAACTCACCCTGGCGAGCCAGCAAAAAATGGGGGAATGTCATGCAGAGCTGTTGGAAGCTCTCAGCAGATTGACTCGTGATCAGAGGTGTGTGTCTGCCTACTCTCTGATGAAATAATACCCACGTGCGTGTATGGATGTCACATGGGGAGGATGGTGGACGCCACAGAGACCCTGGTCCAGCAGAATGCAGTGATTTATGCAAGACCTGCATTCCATTGCTGGAGCCATAGGTGAGTTCCTGCAGTGGCAACGTGAGAGGGAAATAAGGCACCTCGCTGTCCCTCAAGGTGCTCCTTCCTGTAAATGAGTCAGGCCACCGCCCTGGGCACCTGAAGTGATAAGGAGTGGCAGCTAGACACTCCTGGGTCATCCAACCAGGAATCTCAGAGGCTGTCCACTCCCTCCAAGTCCCCTTTGTCTGTGAGCTCCTCAACCTTGTCCTCTGTCACTGCAGAGGGAGCAGCCAGTCCACAAATGATTCTGGAGGGAGAAGTATGTGTCTGGCAGGACCTTTAGGAGCCTCGTGCAAGCACTCTCCCACACACACGTATCCTTCCCGTATCACACTCATCTCAAAGTCCTGAGCACTTTCAAAGCTGCCTGCTGGTGTCTGCTTTCAGTTATCCATCTGAGCTGACCTGCATCTCCACCCACCCACGGATCATACTTCCATGCAGAACCTGATCTCACCCACCACGACTCTCATTTCAATTTGGATTTGGACTCCATGGGGCTAATTTGGTTTTACTTTTGGTCCCCATCCTTTACCCTCCCTCAGTCATCCATTTCCTTTCCCCATCACAGTTGACACCCTTGCGGCATCACCTTTCACCTCCCCTCCATGACCTACCAGCCACAAACCTTTTCCTTTAGAGGTTTCCAGGTGATTGTGCATGTTCCCTTCCTTCCAGAAAACCCCACCCCCGTCCACATTAATCTCCCAACCTCCTCCTTCCAACCCCCAGGGTCCATGTCTGCCTCCGAGTTCCCACCAACCACCCTTGCCATCCCTTCAACAATTAATGTCAAACTCTCACCCTCCCACCTTACCACTTCACTCTGCACTTGGTCATTCTCACCATTCCCTCATAATACACCCACCCTCAGGCTGCAGTCATGGACCAATCAGACCCCTCCCATGTACAGTCACCTGGACACCCCAACCCCCCTGGACCTCTTCATTCCCCAGAACACCCTCTCCCCTGCTGACCCCTTCCCCCCTTGGAACCTCTTCCTCCCCGGAACCCCTTCCCCCCAAATTAGTCCTCCCACCACACCCCCTGGACTCCTCCCCGCTTATTCCCTACCCCTTCCTGATTACCTCAGATGCCTTTACTTCTTCCACCGCTCTTCATCTTTCCACCCTCCCGACTCCTTCCTCCAGCCTTAACTCTTCTTCCAGCCTCACTTCTTCCTCCAGCCTTACTCCTTCCCTCTTCCTGGTTCCCTCAGACACCCTCACTTCTTCCTTAAGCTTTACATCTTCCCCCTTCCCGACCCCTACCTTCCCTCTTACTTCTTCCTCCATCCTTAATCCCGCCCCTCTCAGCACTCCTTCCTCCCACGGACTCCCTCCGCTCTCTGCACTCCTTCTCCTTTTCAAACTCCTTCCCTTACACCTTACACCGTCCTTACATCTACTTCCCCAGTTGCCATCATCTCCCCCATCACCCCATCCCCCCCCGTACTCCCCCTCCTAACCTCGCCCTCGATACCTTCTTTTTCCCCTCCCAACCTCAACTGCCCGACACCTTCATTCTCCGCTCCCAACCTCTCCCCTTGTCAGGAAATTATAATAATTTTCATAATGTTATTGGCATTTATTGTAGAGTAATGGTGGGATTTGTGTCTATGTCTGTGTATGTGGGGGGGACATAACTGAATTAAAGGCATCTGGTCTGAAGGCTTTGGTGTTTCAGAAGATAAGCTAGGTTTGAAACGTTAAATAGTTAAACATGGGGGAAGTTTTAGAATGTGAGGTGTAAAGGGAGCATTTGCATTTTTAAATAAACCAGAGTAGCTTGAATTGAAAAGAAGGGGTCAAATGTTACACCAAGCCAGAAGAAGTTAAGAAACAGTGTATTTACTTTTCCCAAAAACTACTGGTAAAATTAGTGCTATGATAGATTTTTATTATTAGAGAGGTAAAGTCCAAAGGCATAATGAAACAATGGGAATTTGCATTCAAAGGGGAAAATATGTATAAAAGAGAGAAGGCTGTATGTAAGGGAAGGAATTTTAAGATCTAAAACATGTGTGAAAAGCCTCCAGCATCTAATCCTCAAGCTGCTGTTTCCAAAGAACTGAAGTTAAGAAAACTCACTTTGAATTTGACTGTTCAAGGTATCTTGTTACTTTGCCTGGGTCTTTTAAAATCCATGTATCTTACTGTTGCCTTATTGAAGGTATGTCTGGGAGTTAGATTAATTAGGGGGCTAGAAGTTATTATAGTAGTAATTTGTAAACCTGTGTATGTGCTTAAAATCATTGTTTTATTAATAAAGGTTTAATTTACTTTTGTAAGAAACTTATAAGACTTGGTGGTCTTATTATTACTGAATTCAAAGCACACATCTCGAAATTTATACAAATTGCAAAACAGTTGTGGCAGTTGTTTCAAGTTTCCCTTTGGGATTTGAGCAGCTCAGCATTTACCATCGTCTGTGCCATAACACCCCACCTGACACCTTCATTCCCCTCTCCCAACCTCACCCCTCTGACACCTTCATTCCCCCCCTCTAAACCTCACCCCCACAACACATTCACTCCCCCCTCCCAACCTGACCTCCCGACACTGCTTTCTCTCCCAGTTGATCCTAGACCTTCCTCTCCCACCCCTTCGACCATCATCCATTGTGAGCATCAACAGTGACTTTCCAGCTTCTGTGAGCTGCTTCACAGTAGAGCCATGCCCATGAGAATCCACCTGGCATGTCATAGACATTCCTCCAGAAGCCTGTTGCTGTTGGGCTCCAACATCTTCTGCTCCTTGGATGCCCGCGATGTCAGTAAGGCCCTGGTAAGTCCCGACTTCTGCACATCACAGTTGTCAAGCCCTGTTCTGCACCAGTGTCTTTTCCCACCGATGTGTGCGGGCAATCTAGGGAAGGGGGATGAGTCTGGCAGGCGAGTCTTATAATGATATGCAGATCAATTACAATGAGGTTCTCGACATCCGATGGCAGGGAACGTGGCTCGTCATCGACGGGCTGAGTGGATGTTTGCAAACTGGTTTCATGACATTGTAAAACCAACTTTTGTCCTTCTTGCCATATTGTCTGCTCACTCCATCGAACACACCGAAGCCAATGGACATGGAAAATTCCACCTTATGTGTTGAACTGGCCTTTAAATATAGCACCTGGACCTTTGACCCTGTCAGCTGATGGTGGGCGGATGAATCAGCTCCCGACCCGCCAGGTGATTCAGTCCATGACTCACCTGTGCATAATTAATGACCATCCAAGCGCCGAATCAGGTACAAGCTCCCACCATTCCGGCCAGAGGGTTGGGCACTGCTGAAACCAGCTGCCACTGCACTTAGAATCATAAGTGGAAAATTCTGGCCTATGTGTGTGTGACCCTCAACTAGTTTTGTCTATGTGTGAGTATCCTCGATAAGAAAAATGCTCCCCACTCCTGCTCCAAAGTAAATGCAGCGTCAGAATCTGAGCTGGTGGTTGTGAGTGTCAGAGCAAGTAACAATGTTTTAACTTCTTCACTGTCCTCCGGCTCCTGGGCACCATTTTTCCTTCCCACACAAACGTGCAAAGTTCCAGCAGTATTTTGGTATATTTTTCTCCACGCTGCTAATGTACACTTTTAGTGACTCAAATGAGGCTATCTACCTGCATGTCAGAGCTGACAGCAAGCTGCTCAACTTGGCAAGACTGCACAACAAGACCAGATTGTGTAATGTCTTAATCTGTGAGTTGCTGTTTGCTGATGAAGCCACGCTGCCATTTCACAAGAAGTTCACTTGCAACAGTTTGTAAATTAGTTCTCAGTGTCCGCAAGGAGTTTGGACTGACAATCACCAGCAGGAAGACCAAAGTTATGGGCCAGAATGTAGAGACTCCACCTTCCATCTACATCGACAACCTCACTCTGGAGGTCATCGATAGCTTCACATAACTTGGATCAACAGTTATTAGTCACTTGTCCCTCGATATCAAAATCAGCACTAGGATTGCCAAGGCCACAGCTGCCATGTCAAAGTTGAGAAGTCAAGTGTGGACCAATAGCAAACTAACCGAAAATGCAAAGCCAGACTTGCATTCACAGCACCCTCCTTTACAGTAGCAAGACATGGGCAACTTACACAAACCAAGAAAAGTGGCTGAACAGCTTCCATCTCTGCTGCCTCAGGTGAATATTGAGCATCTCCTGGCAAGGCAGAATACCGAACATGGAAATACACCAGCATGCAGGGATCCCCAGCATGTTTGCTGTCTTGAGTCTGCGGAATCTTCATTTGCTGGGTCATGCGATTTAAATGGATGACAGCCACATCCCCAAAACATGTTCTATGGCAGGTTTACTATTGGCGTGAGACCAAGAGGTCACCTATGTCCATGGTATGAGGATGTCAATTAGCGAAACCTCAAGTTGTCCAGGATTGGAGTCAATGCATGGAAAGTCCTTGCTCCTGACTGGAATGCCTGGAGACAATCAGTCAGGAAGGGCATGGAAGAATCAGAGGACAAAAAAAATGACTGAATGGTGGAAAAGCTAGAAGGAATAAAACATCAGTCAA
Source organism: Carcharodon carcharias (assembly GCF_017639515.1). Lineage (NCBI taxonomy): Eukaryota > Metazoa > Chordata > Chondrichthyes > Lamniformes > Lamnidae > Carcharodon > Carcharodon carcharias. The sequence goes on from NC_054477.1 coordinate 119,793,387, forward strand.
CCTCAGGCCAATGCCGTTCATCTGTGCCAGCTGCAGAAGGGACTGATACTCACGATTCACCCTCTACAGCCACAACAGACATTGTCCAATCCAGAAGTGATAAATACCCCAGGCACAGTTCATTGTCTCCCGAGATGGAGGAATGTTAAAATCTTCCTGCTGTTCCATTTTTTGCGCTTCCATCACTTTCTGGCCAAGTTAATGCAGTTCTGATGAACCTGTTCCGAAGAAAGGTCAAGACCTGAATTGTTAACTGTTTCTCTCTCCATAGATGTTGTCAGACCTGCTGAGTATTTTCAGAATTTTCTGTTTTGACCTCTCATATGCTTGCCTAGCTTCCCCTCACCTTCCACCACTAGCGTAGCATATTCTAAGATTTTTTTCCCCCCTCTGTTTGTGATCTCATTGAAACACACAAAATACTTGAAGTGATAGGCAGGGTAGATGCAGATAAGATGTTTTCCCTGGTGGGGAGTGTAGAACCAGGGGACACAGTTTCAAACTGAGGGGGAAGCCACTTAGGACTGAGATGAGGAGAATTTTTTTCACTCAAAGCGTTGTGAATCTTTGGAGTTCTCTATCCCAGAGAGCTGTGGAGGCTCAATCGATGAGTATATTTAAAGTAGAGTTTGACAGATTTCTAAATGCCAATGATGTAAAGGGATATGGAGATGGTGTGGGAAAAAGGCATTAAATGATCAGCCATTATCATATCAAATGGCGGAACAAGTTCGATGAGCTGAATGGCCTACTCCTGCTCCTATGGCCCTATGCTCGAAAATGCCAAGCAAGATTCCCTCAGCCCTGCCGAACTCCAAGCTCCTCACTGGATTGGACTATCTACTGGAAGAAACACTAGCAAGACTCCAGAATCACAAGCAAATGCTCTTGTTCCCTGTACTGACCACTGGGATGTATCATGTGCCACCATGTTATTGTCTTCCCCTTGAAAAGCAACCAAATATGTTCTTCAAACAGATTGAGACTCAGACTTTAAGCCAACAATGGTTTTATATCAACAAAACAGGTAAATGAACAATGAACTCATACATGTAACTAGCCAAAGAATACATGATATAATACAAATAATAAAGATGACAGTGAACCCCAAACCCCCTCACCACAGTACATAGATTTTCCAATAAATATTCACTTCCTACTACTGCTTCAAACTGACACGGATTCTATGCTGGTCAGGCCAATCTTAGACAAACAACTTTCACTGAGGGCTTAAGACGGAAATTGACTTGCTGGTAAAACTGGCTTCCCACAGAAATACATTTTAATTCCCAGTGTGGTTATTTTGGAACAAAAGGTAATGGACAGTGGCATCTGGTATAATATGCCTTCATAAAGGAATCCGTGAATGGACAGAAATTCCTCCAACAACAGAAAACATTGTATTGACACTGGTGTCATGTCCAAAGCCTGTCATTTCAGAAATAAATTCAGAAATCACACTTGAGACAAAGCAAACCAGCCATTTCATCCTGTGTTCTGAACTACAGGCTGAAGAGCAATTAAACTGACTTATTGACACAGAAGCCAGAATGTCTCCTTAAAGAATCTCATTTAATAAAAGTCAATTACCTCTTGGGTTCAGACCTGCAGCCTAAGAAGCAATTACTTTCTGACCGACATCACTCTTTGCACTTCTTCCACCATGCAATTAAACTTCTCTGAAGCTCTTTGTAACAATTAAACTTTGTGGCTTTACACAGACACAACCCAGTGGCAGAAGAATAATTCTGTATTAGATGGTATAACAATATTATCCTGCAGTGTGCTTTGTGGCCCATTGTCATAATATTGGCTTTAAAGTATCAGGCATTAACTATAACTCACACTTTCTTTTTGATAGGATGATCTGACAATGTGGAATGGGTATGCTGTGGGATTAGAGGGAGGGAATGGATAGGTACATGGTACATGACTCCAACTTGGAGTCAACCTACTATTGTTTACTCTGTGGCAATGTTTCCTTTAAAATTTAGTTGTTGTGCATCACAGAGTCACAGAGCAATGAATTGTTACGGCATAGAAGGAGACCATTCGGTCCATTGTGTCTGCACCAGCTCTCTGAATGAGGAACTCATCTACAGCCATTCCCCTACCTTCTCCCTGTAACCCTGTACATTGTTCCTTTTCAGATAACAGTCTAATTCCCTTTTGATTGCTTCAATTGCACATGCATCCACCACACTCTCAGGCAGTGAATTCCAAACTCGAACCACAGGCTGCGTAAAAATGTTTCTCCTCATATCACTTTTGCTTCTTTTATTAATTACTTTAAATCTGTGCCCTCTCGTTCTCGATTCTTTCACTACTGGCAATAATTTCTTCCTATCTACACTACACTGTCCAGTCCCTCATGATTTTGAATACCTGTATTAAATTTCCTCTCAGCCTTCTTTTCGCAAAGGAAAATAGCCCTAACTTCTTCAATCTATCTTTATAACGGAAGTTCCTCATTCCTGGAACCATTCTCGTGAATCTTTTCTGCACTCTCTCCAATACTTTTATATCTTTCCTAAAGCGCAGTGCCAGAACTGGACACAATACTCTATCTAATCCAAACTAATGACATATATAAATTCAACATAACCTCCTTGCTCTTGTGCTATATGCCCCTATTAATAAAACCCAGGATACTATATGCTTTATTAACTGTTCACTCAACCTGTCCTGCCACCTTCAATGACCTATGCACATAGACACCCAGGTCCCTTTGCTCCTGTACTGCCTTTAGAGTTGTACCCTTCATTTTATATTGTCTCTCCACATTCTTCTTACCAAAATAAATTACTTCATGGTTCTCTGCATTGAACTTCATCTGCCACCTGCCCGCCCATTCCACCAGCTTGTCTATGTCCTTTTGAAGTTCTACACTATCCTCCTCATATTTCATAATGCTTCCAAGTTTTGTATCATCTGCCAACTTTCAAACTGTGCTCTGCACACTAAGGTCTAGGTCATCAATATATATTAGGAAAAGCAAGGGTTCCAATGCTGACCCCTAGGGAAATCCACTATAAACCTTCCTCCAGCACAAAAAACATCCATTAACCATTATTCTCTGTTTCCTGTCACTCAGTCAATTCCATATCCATGTTGCTACTTTCCCTTTTGTTCCGTGAGCAATAACTCTGTTCAGAGGTCTGTTGTGCGGCACTGTGCCAAATGGCTTTAGAAGTCCATGTGCACCATATCAACAGCATTGCCCTCATAAACCTTCTCTGTTACCTCTTCAAAAAACTCCAGCAAGTTAGTTAAACGTGACTTTCCCTTAAGAAGCCCGTGCTGGTTTTCCATTTAACATTTGTCCATGTGACTATTAATTTTGTCCCAAATTATTGCTTCTAAAAGCTTTCTGGTCAGTTTCAGAATATGATCCATTTAAATTTTTTTGTGAGCTATTGATCACAGAACAAGTTCTTCAGAGTATCTTCCAGGCCATTGTGCAGTAGCACACCCATGTAGCATAACGTGAAAATTGCTCCTGGACTGCTTGTTTTGCCAGTGACTTGTGCTTCCATTTCTACTTGTCACATGCCCCAAGTTAATAGCTATTCACATTTCATAGAGGCAAAATGGGGTTATGTAGCGCCTACTTTTTAGATGTAATGTGATCACTTAACAATTCAAAATGGACTCCAAAATGTATGCACACACTTCTGCAGGAAGTGTGTAGGACACCAACCCTTCTGGGTTGGCCTGGAGTCTCCAAGAATTGAAGATCAATTTCCAGGACACTGCTGTGTGCGGTCCTGGAGAAAAATCATTGGAACATTAAAAAAGGTTGGGTTTTTTTGTCATTTTCTTTGAACATTTTTCTTTACCAGCTATAAAAATCTTGAAAATAGGAAATAAAGGCTGTTTGGCTGATGGTCAAACATCATCCAATTGTGCAATGAGCCTTTTTGCTTTCCAATTGGTGTAGGGAGGCAGAACATCACAAGGATGGATATGCTGGCTGACGAATGGCTCGAGCGTGGAGGCAAGTCATGTGATGAAACTAGGAATACATTTAATCACAGTTGACAACCTTAATAATGGAGTTTGTGCATGATCATTAACATCAAGGACAGGGAGTTAATGACCCAAATCAGTGCACAATACTAATTTGAAGCTATTGCTGTCATTATGCAACTCCACACTCTTAACCTCACATAGCTGAACACAACATTCAAAGAAATAAAGAACCACCTCACCACTGCCACTAAAAGGGATCATGAAGTACTTAGAGTTTAGTTCATGAATTACTTCTGGCTACTGATGCAATCATACACATTTTTGGAACTATAGTTTAAAATTCCAATGATCAAATTCCATGGGCGCTAAATTGGCCTGTTTAATAGTGTTTTTTACTTGCTACGTGGTCACATAATGATCCAAAATGGGATACAAATTGCATGTGTGTGCTTCTGAAGTGTGCAATTTGAAAAACTTGTGCGAAAAGCATATGCTACCAAACATGGATGGTCTCGTAGGATTTTCTCTAGAAATTGAATATGGCTAGGAGAATGAAGAGAGGCCACACCAAGTAGGGCAAGTTGCTAGAAGGAGGAGGGTGGTTGAAGGGCACTCAGAAGGAGGCCATATCCACCAAGTGTTTTTAAGAAGCAATTCTGTTACCTCAACTTCAACAGGGACCAATCCCATGAGAAGTCTTCGCTTCACAAAAGTGAGGGAAATCTATTAACTGCTCCTTCCACGTCTGTGATCTCAAGGAAAAGCACTGTCTGTGGCAGTTAGTGTGACTGTCACTTTTAATTTTTGTGTCTGGCTGCTTTCAGGCTGCTGCTGGAGATATAAGCAAGATTCTTGTAATTTGCTGTTCGCTACTGCATAAGGGACATCACTGAGGATCTCTATACAAAGAGAAAAACATTAATTTAATTCTCACTTGCCAGAGACAAGCATAAAGAGGGAGCACAGACCGTAGGCTTCCCCAATGTGCAGGGTTCCATTGACAGAATGCATATTTCCTTGCATGTGTCTCATGAGAACTCGGCCATTTCCATAAACTGGAAGAGATTCCACTCACTCAATATGCAGCTGATGTGCAATCACAGTCAAAGCATCATGCAGGTGGATGCCTATTATTGTGGCAGCAGGCATGATTCCTTCATTCTGTGGCAGGACTCTGTTTCAGCTATATTTTTCGCACTATTCTAAGCCAAAGACTGGCTACCAAGTGACAAGGTTATCCACTCATGACATGGCTCATCATTCCTGTCACAGACCCACCGACACATGTACATCAGGCATATAATGAGTGCCATGCTACAATAAGAAATATTATAGAACACAGCACAGGCATCTTCAAGCAAAGCTTATGTTAACTGAACTGTTCCAGGAGAGCAGATATCAAGAAGTGTGGATATCAAGATTTAATTTATATCAAGTCCCATTCAGCCATCACTCTTCTGTTCACTGATCACAATGTCTGCTTTTCGACAACACAAAAATGAAAACCACCTGAAAAAATACATTCAAATTTAATTTTATAATTTCTCTTATTAAATATTGCAGACAAAATGAAACTAATCACCCTTGTGAACCCCCTTATTGTCTGTCTTCAACGTGTCTTTGCTTCTCCTAGTGCTCCTGCAAGTTACTTCCCCGTTGCTATATCATGGGTGGTGGAACTTTCTTGACCGTCAGCTGAGACTGCAAGTGTTGTTGGAGAAAGACCTGACATACCTTTGGGCCTAGCTTCAGACCGCACCATTTCACCCTGCACTGCAGGCCTCTGTGCTTGTTGGTTGAAACAGCAACAGCAAGGGCATGGGAGGAGTGTCGTGGGTGAAAACAGAAATCCTGTCCGTGTAGGAGGGGACAGCATGTTCAGGTTTCATGAAGCAACTACCACTTGCCCAGGTGATGCTTCAGTAACTTTGTTGATCTGTTGGAGAACAGATTGATGGGTGCTGTGTTGCCCTGTAAAACCTTTGAACATTGACATTCAGAGTCTGAACCTCTGTTAGAGTGCAGGAGTGCTCAGATCTTTGATGGAATCTGCTTGTGCTACAGTGGAAGTTCCTTGTGTTGAACTGTAAGGTGTGATATTGGAGATCAGATGATTCGCCATAGATAAAAACAAAAAACTGCGGATGCTGGAAATCCAAAACAAAAACAGAATCACCTGGAAAAACTCAGCAGGTTTGGCAGCATTGGCAGAGAAGAAAAGAGTTGATGTTTCGAGTCCTCATGACCCTTCAACAGAACTGCTAAAAAATATTTCAGTGGTGGAGTCATGGACCAGGGAGAGGTAGGAGGAAGTGTCTGCGAGTTGACGCTCAGCCTCCGCAAGGTAGAGGTCAGTGCGCCAGACAACAACAGCACCACCCTTGTCAGCGGGTTTGATGACAATGTTGGGGTTGGACCTGAGAGAACGGCGTGCAGTAAGTTCAGCGAGAGACAGATTAGAATGGGTAAGAGGAGCAGAGAAATTGAGACGACTAATGTCGCGCCGACAGTTCTCAATGAAAAGATCAAGAGAAGGTAAGAATCCAGAGGGAGGGGTCCAGGTGGAGGGAGAATATTGGAGGTGGGTAAAAGGATCCATTGAACGGGGAGAGGACTCCTGCCCAAAGAAGTGAGCACGGAGATGAAGACGGCGGAAGAAGAGTTCAGCATCATGCCGAGCCCGAAATTCATTGAGATGAGGACGTAAGGGTATGAAACTAAATCCTTTGCTGAGCACTGAACATTCAGCGTCGGAGAGAGGAAGGTCAGGGGATATAGTGAATACACAGCCGGGTCTGGGATTGGAAGATGGGGTGGGGACAGAGGGACAGGTAGGTGTGGAGGGTCCTAGATGGGTGTTAGTGTCAATGAGTTGTTGGAGCTTGCGTTTCTTAGCACTTGAGAGAAAGAGAAAAAGTTTCTTGTTGAGGCATCGGATGAGACGAAGAATAAAATGAAACTGGGGGCACGCGCAGCTTTGAAAAAGGGTGTGGCGGTGCTGCTGGAGGGAGAGGTCGAGTGTGTTCATATGGCGGCGCATGGCACTGAGTGTGGATTTCAGAATGTGACGGGAACAGCAGTCCGAGAAACGTTTTATGTCCCGGAAATACCTGTAATCCTGGGTGGGTTCGAAACAAGAGGGATGGAATTTCAGTTGAAATCCACGTGGGCGAAGTCGGAGACGGAGACAGTCACTGAGAAAGGAGATATGGCTGTGAAAGCGAGTTCTAGTAAATACCTTGTCAAACACCAGGAGAGAAATGGAAAGCAATGAAGGTGAACAAGGCAAAAGAGAGATACGGAAATCTTGTCACAGAGAGGAACAAAACTTCTTCAAGGTAGGCATTCCTTGAAGAGGAGTGGCAGTCAATTAAACAAAGAGATAAAAACAAAAAAACTGCGGATGCTGGAAATCCAAAACAAAAACACTCAGCAGGCCTGGCAGCATCGGCGGAGAAGAAAAGAGTTGACGTTTTGAGTCCTCATGACCCTTCAACAGAACTGCGACAGCAACAGATGATTCACCATGCTGGGTTCTACAGGTATGTTGATGGAGCTGCCTACCCATTCCTTGTTGCTAAGAATGGCTCCAAACTCTGTGCAAATCTCTGTGCCAAGTTGAAGCTGGATTCTCAATGTTCCTTTTCATTGAACATAGGATTTCTGACAAGATTACCAGTGCACCATGCATTTGGTTATATACACCCATCTGCCTTCTTCTGAACTTGAATAACAAAATTTTCATCTGACTCCCCTGCGCAGAACTAGTGTGCAAACTTGACCATTGGTGAACTGGCACTTATGCTATCTTTTACTCCCATCCAGCTCCCAGCACCAACATCTCAACATATGCAGACCCTTCCTCTATCCTAGACTTTAAAGTATGCACTGTATCAGCCTCTAAATTGCTGGCTGCAAGTGTAAGATTGAGTGACAATACCTCATCATCTTCACCATCTTCTTTCTCTTCCTTCTGTTACTAAAGGGATAAGAGTTGGGTTATGGTGAAGGTAAAGGAGAAAGCAATATGTATATATTTGCACCATCGGCAGCCTATGGGTCAGAAGAGATTGTGAGATGAGGGTAAAGTGAAATTAGAGAAGGAAGATTAGATATGCAAATATTCTAATATTCAAACGCTCCATCAGTGACCATGGACCAGATTTTCACAAAGTTGTGGAGATTCTGGGGACCTCTAAAAATGGTGTACAGGACACAGATCCAGAAGTCCAACATCCATTCCAGCCAGAAGTGCTGAGTAGATGATGTACCTTGGCCTCCTCCAGAGGTCCCCAGCATCACAGGTGCCAATCTTCAGCCAATTCGATTCACTCCATGAGATAACAAGAAATGATTGAAGGCACTGGATACCGCAAAGGGCATGGACCCTGACAACATTCCAGCAATAGTACTGAAAACGTGTGCTCCAGAACTCACCGCGCCTCTAGCCAAGCTGTTTCAATACATCTGCTACACTGGCATCTACCCAGCAATGTGGAAAACTGCCCGGGTATGTCCTTTACAGAAAAAGCAGGACAAACCCAACCAACCTATGACTGCCCCATCAGTCTACGATCATCGACAAAGTGACGAAAGGTGTCATTGACAGTGCTATCAAGCGGCACTTATTCAGCAGGAACTTGCTCACTGAAGTTCAGTTTAGGTTCCCTCAGCTCCTAATCTCATTTTAGCCTTAATCCAAACATGGAAAAAAGAGTTGAATGCAAGAGGTGAAATGAGAGTGACTGCCCTTGACATCAAGGCAGCATTTGACCAAGCGATTGATCGAGGAGCCCTAGCAAAAATGAAGTAAATGAATATCGGGGTAAACTCTCCACTAGTTGGAATCATACCTAGGACAAAGGAAAATGGTTGTGGCTGGTGGAGTTCAGTCATCTCAGCTCCAGGATGTCACTGCAAGAGTTCCTCAGTGTAGTGTCTTAGGCCCAACCATCTTCAGTTGATTCATCAATGATCCTCCCTCCATCATAAGGTCTGAAATGGGGATGTTCGCTGATGATTGCACAATGTTTAGCACTGTTCTTCACTCCTCAAATACTGAAGCAGCACATGTTCAAACACAGCAAGACCTGGAGAATATTCAGGCTTGAGCTGGTAAGTGGCAAATAAGATTTGCACCACACAAGTACCAAGCAATGACCATTTCCAAGAGTGAATATAACCATCTACACTTGATATTCGATGCATGACCACCCCTGAATCCTCCATCCTGGGAGTTACCATTGACGAGAAACTGAATTGGACCAGCCATATAACTACTGTGGCTACAAGAGGAGGTCAGAAACTAGGAATCCTGACTCGAGTAACTCACCTCCTGACACCCTAAACCTGTCCACTACCTGCAAGACACAAGTCAGGAGTGTGATGGAATACGCTCCACTTGCCTGGATATGTGCAGCTCTAACAACACTCAAGAAGGTTGGCATGATCCAGGACAAAGCAGCCCATTTGATTGGCACCCCATCCACCACCTTCAACATTCACTCACTTCACCACTGACACACAATGGCAGCAGTGTGTGCCATCTACAAGATGCTCTGTAACAACTCACCAAGGCCCCTTTCACAGTATCTTTCAACCTCTATCACCTAGAAAGACAAGGGCAGCAGGTGCATGGGAACACCAACACCTGCAAGTTCCCCTCCAAACCACTCATCATCCTGACTTGGAAAGGTATCGCCATTCCTCCACAGGCACTGGGTCAAAATCATGGGACTCCCTTCCTAACAGCATTGTGGATGTCCAACAGATGGACTGCAGCGGTTCAAGAAAGTAACTTACCATCGCCTTCTCAAGGGCAGTTAGGGATGGACAATAAATGCTGGCCCAGACAATGACACCCTCATGCCATGAGCAAATAAATTTTTAAAAAATTTCTGCAAGATCTCATTTTCACCATGGGGAGAAAGGGATGGAGGGGGCGGGCTGCAGGGAGTAAAGTGCACAGGTGCAAATTACGATTCAGCTGAGCCATTTAAACACAGTACGCAGAACAAGATCTAATTATTGCTTGACTGTCTCAACTTACAGTGTGTGGTCCACGACCTTATGGTGAAGATATAAATTCTCATGAAGCAGGGATTAACTATGTAGAACTATCAAGCTGTCAAGTTATTTAAATTCCCTGCCCTTTAAATTTTGAAAGGGAAAAAAAACTGCCTGGCTATGTCTGTGTTAGTGAAAATAATCTGTTCTAGTGGTTTCAATAAATATTTGTTGAAATAGCTCCAATGGCTATCATTATAACATTGTTACTCTAGACTGCTTCCACAACCTGTCATTATCACAGTTGGAGGATGAGGGCAGTTGGGGGGGTGGGGGGTGGTGCTGCAAGTTCACAGCTTGATTGATTGACTGTTCCTAGAGGTTATTAAAGGATTAGCTGCTTTTGATGTGGGGTTATGAATACAACTGTGTGTTCCTATAAGTGATTCATTATTTGAAGAAGTTTAAATGTATTGAGTGAGTTTTCATGAATGAGAGTGCTTTTTATATAGTGAAGCCTGTATTGGATACTTGGAACTTTATTTGATTTCATCTATGCATGGCCCCTGAGGACTGCCCATTGTGGATACTTGGTAAGTTGGCATGGAGAGTGTAAGGGCAGAGGAGAGTGGGTGCTGGGCATGCTTTAGCATGAGTTGGCAGTAAGTTGACATTGGAGCTATAAAGAGCCATTGGATGAGTGGGGGTCATGAGTTGGCAGGAGTTAGCATGAAGCTGGCATAGGCATCTAAGGGAACAAGGGGATGAATGGGGGGCATGGGTTAGCATGGAGGGTCTGAAGGGTCTTTGGAGGTGGGTAGGGGCAATACAATGTCTTGAGTTGGCATTTATGGGACATTGAGAATGGCTGAGGGAGTGTGAGGTATGAGGGCCAGAAAGCCTAATATTTAACAACACAACTGATGCAAAGACCCAGAGAACTGAGGCGGACTTTTTAACCAGCCCACTTCGGCACTTGAAAGCCCTAGGCCACGTCCAATCTGCATCCAGGAACAGCGGACCTGACTCTTTCCTGCACCCACACCCAATCCCTTCTCCCCACCCTAGAACATAAATGTCACAATTCAGGCACTTTTTCCCAAGGTTGGTGCATCGATCTGGGAAATTTGTCAATTCAAATCCGCCCCGTGCCATCAGCGATGCCCCTTGACTTGTCAATCAACATGACCTTCTCCAAGTTAAAATATGCAGTATGCTTATTCTCCTCCAGTTCATTCCTGCTGCTTCCTGTTACACGACACCTTCTCCTGCAAAAAAGGTAAGAGCACCAATGAATGCAGGTGTGGGTAGTGGCCATGAAGTTTGCAACAATGCTGAGTGTGTGAGGATAAGGTAATATATTAATTGAAAGCTTCAATACTTATTGATGAAGATTGTTATCTGGTGGATGATGAGTTGAAGTGAATTGAGTAGTGGGTGAAACTAGCTGTGGATTGGTTGGATGTGCCATTTGAAGGTTGAACTCACTCACCCTGACAACTCATTTGACCTCATTAAACTTCTTCCTGCACTGTATCAATGTTCTTGAGATATCGGGGGCAATGGTGAAGTAGTGGTGATGTCACTGGACTAGTAATCCAGAGGCCCAGACTACTGATCTGGGAAAATGCCCCCATGGCAGCTGGTGGAATTTAAATTCAATTAATAAAATCTGGAATTGAAAGCTAGTTTCAGGAATAGTGACCATGAAACTTTTGTCAATTGTTAACTCAGTTCAAGGACAATTAGATTTGGGCAACAAATATTGCCAGTGAAGACCACATCCCATGACCGCACCCCTAGCGTTGGCCTCTGCCATTTCCTCTTCCCACAATACTTCACAAGCACATTTATTTCTCTCCATATCTTACATGGGAAGGTCTTGTGATGCAGTGATTCTGCCTCTGAGCCAGCAGCTTCGAGTTCAAGTCCCACTCCAGGACTTGATAGCCACAGAAGGTGTATTCACAACACATGCAAACAGGTTCATTAGCAACCTGCAAATCCTTCCAATGTGTCTATGGCAGGTGGTAAGTGCGAAAGAGACTCCTGGTCAGATGCTTGATATGAAGTGGTGCACTTCAAGCTATAGCCCCTGGCTTGAGGTTAGTGACCATGAAAAACAAGCTACAGAAAACAGATGTAAGCATGCGCTTTGTCTGCCTTGTGGATTTCTAGATGCAAGAAGCCTTCTGAGTCACCACAGTGTCCAGTGTATTGTCAGAAAGCCTTGGTGCTCTCTCAGGTGTCCCATATTCCACAGCACAGATTGAGTTTTCAAATGACTCTTTCTCTCCTTGCAGCTATAATGCACTGCCCCTTCAAGGCTTGGCCTAAATAGCCAAGTGGTTATGATACTGGGTTTGTAACCCTAAGACCAAGAGTTCAAATCTCACAATAGGAAGCTATGAAATAATGTAACTTCATCTGAATAGGAACAGATGGAAACATGTTTGTATTTGAAGGAGTTACAATGCACTTCCCCTTCAAGAGGTGCAGACTGTCTTTTAGTAGCTGTTTGTGATATCATGAATGAATGCTGTGGGTAGCATCAATTTAATGTGCTGCCTGCAATACAATGAGCAAGTGGAGGTTAATTGTGTACTATGGTCCCCCATGCCCATTTTTACGTTTTATCAAATTTAAGTCCCATGCTGTCTGGTAAATATCCTTTGTTAATTTTGTTTATTATGCCTTATATTATCTTAAGATCATATCACTTTTATCACTTAACTGTCTCCTGTTCACAAAACAACTCCTCAGTCATATTTTTAACTCTTGTATGTTTGTGAGTGTATATGTGTGTATGCATACATTTCAGTGCCTGTGCATGTGTATGTTTATGCCTGTGTATCTACTTTTCCCACCACTGTATTTCTTTCTAGTGTTGTTCATTTGTAATGTTCTCTAGTTTTGATAATTTACTTTCTGCTTTGTTTCAAATGTCCAGTTTTGTTATATTTTGCTTCTTCAAGGTTATTCACTTACAGTGACTGAATAATGTTCTCATTGAATAGCGCATTTTTACAAGTATTTTGAGGCTTGAATTCTGCATTCTATAATATTGTTCTATGTTCTTTCACAAATGTATTCAATTTTATCTCTTCTCTTTCTTAATACCAAGAGACCTACTTTTTGAAAGAATATTACTGGCACTGAGCTTTCTGGCTAGGAATCTCAGGAAATTATGGGCACACAGCCAATGAATTTCTACCAATTAATGGTATACATTTGTAAAGTCAGATCCAAAATTTTTAATTTTTTCTTCTGGGTTTTTGGAATTTGGTGATCTTTTTAATTTGAACACTTTTTGTTGGAAACAGCCTCTTTGATCACATCTGAAATAGGCATTATGGTCATGAAATTAGCCTATGCCAGTAGCGTAAAAAAACCCTTGTAGTGAATCGGCAACTGTTTTACACTTTGCCTGTTTCTTTTTGGTTAGAAATCAATGGGCATACTCTCAAACTGAGAGTGATTTATTATTACCTAATTTTGAGCAATTAGCATACATCAATTTCATTCTCTATTTACTTCATTTTCCCCCAAAATTTGGAAAGGCGAATGGGCCACCTCTGTCTAAGTGGACAGTTTAGTGAGTGTCAGTTGCCTATATTTAAAGTAAAATACTGTGGATGCTGGAAATCAGAAATAAAAACAACAAATGCTAGAAATATTCAACTGGCCATAGAACCATAGAATGGTTACAGTATAGAATGAGGTCTTTAGCCTGTCATGTCTGTACCAGCTTTCTGCAAAAGCAATACAGCTAGTCCCACTCGCCACTTTTCTCCCGTAGCCTGTAAAATTTCTTCTCTTCAGATAATTATTCAATTCCCTTTTGAAAGTCATGATTGACTCTGCCTTTACCATACTCTCAGACAATGCTTTCCAGATCCTAACCATTCACTGAGTTAAAATGTTATTCCTCATTGTATTTCTTATGCCAAATACCTTAGATCAGTGTTCCCTCTTTCTTGATCCTTCCACCAATGGGAACAGTTTCTGCTTACCTATTCTGTCCAGACTCCTCATTATTTTGAAAGCCTCTAACACATCTGTCAAATCTCCACTCAATCTTCTCTTCTCTAAGGGATACAACCCCAGCTTCTCCAATCTATCTACATAACTGAAGTCCCTCGTTCCTGGAACCAGTCTTGTAAGTCTTTTCTGCACCCTCTCTTATGCCTTCACATCCTTCTTAAAGTATGATGCCCATAACTGAACACAACCCTCCAATTGAGGCTGAACCAGTGTTTTATAACTTCCTCACTTTTGTACTCTAGGCTCCCTTTTGTACTCTTTTTATAAAGCCCAGGATCACATATGCCTTTTCGACCACCTTCTTAACTTGCCCCGCCACCTTCAATGGTTTGTGCAGGTGTACACCCCTGTCCTTCTGTTCCTGCACTCACTTCAGAATTGTATCCTTTATTTTCTATTGCCTTCTCTCTTTCTTCAAACTTCTCTGCAGTAAATTTCATTACTATGTGCCTGCCCATTCCATTAGTCTTTCTCTATCTTCTTGAAGTCTATCACTAACCTTCACAGAGTTCACAATACTTCCAAGTTTTGTGTCATCTGTAAATTTTGAACATACAAGTCTTGGTAACTAATATAAATAAAGAAAAGTAGTTATAGTGTACCAACTCCAGGGAACCACACTTCCCTCCAGTCTGATAAACAACCTTGCACCACCAACCCTTTTGTCATTTAATATTTCCATTAAATATCACAGCCGTTCCCTTTTGTTCTCTATCCCACCCAATGCAGTCCCTCCCCTTCACTTGATTAATATCTATTACAGCTCTAAGTTATCTCAGTTCTGATTTAAGGTCATTGACCTGAAGTGTTATCTCTGTTTATCTCTCCAAAGCTGAATCCATACATGCTGAGCATTTCCAGCACTTTTTCACCTATATGTTAGAAACAGTTAATATAGTTCACAAAATTTTACAACAGATGAGCTAGTTGTAATTAGCGGGTCTGTCAATGAATCATTGAAAAGCTAGTTAACAGTCCTTCATATTCTCTTGTCCCCGAAGATGCTGTTGTTCAAAAAATGTGATTATCAGCAGAATGTAACACCAGAGTGTCAGCCAATGGGGGCATGGTGGGACCTATAACAGTTATGCAGGAGCAGCAAAGCAAGAAAAATATAATTGTAATGCCTGTTTAAAAAGAGTCTTTCCTGTTGTGTTTTATGCCTCAGAGGAAAATGGAGATCACACCAGTTTCTATGTCTAAACAGGACTTTATTTATAAATGTTTTTAAAATTCTGCTTTCATGCTTACAAATTACTTTTAGTTTCACTTTCACTGTAACCACACCCAGGCTTGATAACAGCACACTTGACTAACAGGAATAGAAAAGGATCAACAGAAAAACATATGAAACACTGAGCAATTAAACAATTGAATATTACATCTTTTCACCCATGTAAAACCAAGATCTTATTTTAAATTAAGCCATCATAAAAAACAAACATATATACATTGAATAATTTCCTGGCGTTCAGCATGTCCATTTTCTCAAAGTACAAAAATAGCCTTTGAGATATGAAGGTTGCTGATGACATTGCTGAGATTTACGAACTTGAGATTGTGGTTCTGAGTGATCAGCTTAAGGAGGCAAATGATTGGAATGATTGGATACATTGGAAAAGGAAATGTCTCCTTAAAATCACTGCCCTTGAAATATCCTGGTCCGCTCACGGTCAAGTGTCTTGCATTCCACTTTGTGTTGGCATCCAACAGATATGCATTGGTATCAAGCAACCGCTTGATCAACTTTGGTTCTGACAGAGACAATGTGAGTTTGTGGTCATGATTTGGCTATTTGATGAGAACCCAATCTCTAACTTCAAATCGTGATTTCCTTATGCCTGTTAACCATCAATATATACTTTTGCTTTACCTTGTCGCTTTGAAATTTCTTCTGCCTACATTCTGACTCTTGTTGGATAACGGGGATGTATTAAAAATGGTCAGCAGCACACAAAAGTTATGACCAGTCATAAGTTTGGCCGGTGCCTTTCTGGTCAGAAAGTATGGGGTGCAAGATATTAACGGATTGTTCAAAACTTTTCCCTTCTGACGTACTAACTGTCAAACTGTCCTTTATCACCCTGTTGAATTGTTCAATGTCACCATTCAATTGCAGGTTGCGATGCGATGTCAGATGGTGGTGAATTCCGTAGCTTAGTAGGAACTCCATGAACTGACTGGAAACAAACTGCGGTCCATTGTTCATAGTGATAGTCTCCAGCAAATCCCATTTTGTAAACAACTTGTCTAAAATGTCAATGACTGAAGTGGTAATTATGGAATTTTTGTTGTAGTGATTTACAACCATTTGTTGCATAGATCATGGACACAAGTCAAAACTTGGAGTTGTTGCCATGGTTTTGTTGGCCTTGGGGTTATTGGAGAGGTGTGGGACACAATTTAACAGATCTTTCACTAAGTGCAAAAGCTACACATTTTCTAATGAACTCTTCTATGTGGTGACATATTGTTGGCCTCTAGACTGCTTCATGGGATCATTGGTTCTTCTTTAAAATATCCAGATGTCCTTCATGGGCAAGATGCAATACATGTTGCTGGAGCGCTTTCAAGATAACTGCTCGAGTTCCTATTGCAATACTATTGGAATCAAACAATGCAAGCTCATTGTGTACTCTGTAGTACAAGACAAATTCTTTCTCTATTTCATGAGGCCACTCAGGTTTTAGGTGCTGGCTTACTTTCTGCAGTACACTGTCGCTGATTCTGACTTCAGCTACTCCTGTATAACAAGATTTGTGATTGCGTGTGAAATTACCGCAGTCATGTAGATTAGAATGTTCTGTGCTGGAGACTAAGTGCACTGGTGGGTAGGAAAGTCAGTGTGATTCCTGCTCGGCAGTAATGTGGATTTTTGTGCCGGATCTTCTGCTTTTCAGTTCATTAGTTATGTATCAACGAGGAACTCATAGCGGGGCAGGCAGTGATTTGTTCACCCCACTGTTACTTCATGGGGTCAAAGGTCTTGGCGCCATATTTAAACGGTACCCAGACACACATTCACTCACTGCAGGCCAGGTGTGGGCTGAAGGTCTTAATTAGCATGGCACCCAAAAGGGATAAACCTATTCAGCGAGACGCCCTTGAGAAATCCCTCCAGGCCATCCAGGAAAGGTGGGAGGTTCTCATTCCTTGGAATGGGAGCAGGAGGTCCACCCACCTGACCATGCCACCTTGGGAGAAGATTGCCAGGGAGGTAAACACCTGTGGGTCACAAAAAAGGACCACCCTGCAGTGCCGAAAAAGGATGAATGATTTGATCCACTCCACCAGGGTAGGTGCACCTTCTCCTCACTCAAAACTCTTGCTCTTATAAGGGCATCAGATAGTCTTAAGTGTGGCCTAAGGGTTAGAGTGCACAAGGATGTCACATACTAACTGCAGATGGGGCATCAGCACTGATTGTCTGCGAGACACTTTAACATCACCATCCCCTGTAAGATCCTGCACAAGCAGCATCTTCACCCATTACTGAGCAGGTTAGAGATCGTTTCAGCATGGAAGGTGAAGTCAGCCTCTCCCAACAAGCCAGTGAGAGTCCAGCCAGTATATATTGGCCACACACAGCCAATGACTATGGGTGGCCTATAGTGTAGGAGCCTGCCCAGTCATCACTGATTATCCCTCTTCTCTATTCCAAGCACCAGCAAGAAAAGGCAAAGGACATCGTCTAGAGAACTTAACCCCAGCCCGAAGGCCACCTCAGATGAGGAAGCAGACCAACCATCTAATAAAGAACCGTGACTGCACTTTCCACTGATGCAGATACATGCACCTTGGTGGGAACTAGTTCTGGAGTAAGCTCGGCTTCACAATCAGGTGACTACCTCACCAACACAGGTCTACAGCAGGCAGAGACAGTGAAAGCCCTCACAACATTTGAAAAATAAATAGAAGAACACTTGAAACACCATAGCATACAGGGCTACAGGCCAAGTGCTGGAAAATGGGATTAGAATAGTTAGGAGCTTGATGGCTGGCACAGACATGATGGGCTGAAGAGCCTGTTTCTGTGCTTTATAGCTCTATGATCCTATGACTCTATGATTCTGACAGTCAGAGGACTGCTGGAGGCCAGGCCCCTACAGAGTCAGAGTCTGATGATGTGCCTCCGCAATCTGCCCTAAGACAAATGTTGGAGATACAAGGACAGGCAGGAGAACATCAGGCAGAGTTGTCAGAGCCATCAACAGACTGGACTGAAGGATGGAGGAGTTTGTCCATGTTCTGTCTGATGTCGTGACTCCAGCATGTGAGTGCATTGAAGTCTATACGGGAAGAGTGGCAGCAGCCTCAGGTGCATTCCAGCAGTAGCTATGCAAGAGGAGGCCAGGCACCTATATCTCCCTCCAGGTACCCCTTCTGCTCAAGGATTTGGGGAGAAGGGAGGAGGAGCATCAGCCAGACACCCCAGGGCCATCCACTCAGGAGCTTCCAAGGGTTCCCTGTCAGTCCAAATCCCCTCTGTCTGTGACCCCATCAACTCCAGCAGGTCAGGCCAAGGAGGGTGCACTTGCTCTGGAGCAGGAGATTCTGAGAAAGCTGAGGACTTCCAGGCCTTGGGCCTCCAGAGGACACCCACTAAGTCATCTCAGATAATAGGGCATAGCAATCAGCAACTGGCTCCACCTCTTCTGCGGTAGAGTTGGGAAAATTAAGAAGTTGCGAATGTACAATGGTGGCATGGGTGTTCAGTCATTGCATATACTTTTACAATATATTTTGTAAATATATTGCACTTTATCGCTCTCTAAATCTCAGGTGTTGAATGGCTCCTGGATGTAATGCAATGTCCCACATTCATTCAAGGGTACCAAATGCAATTATCTCCCATCTTGTCCCTCAGTTCCAAGAATTCTCACTCAATCTCATCTCAGCCTTTAGTTCCATATCAGCAACATGAACAAAGGCACTTACTATATGAAAATGATGATTGGACAATAAATATATAAGCCTTGCATCTGAAGATCACATTATGTAAACTGATGAGAATTGTTCGTGAAGGTTAGTGATTATCCTAATGTTGCTGCACTGAAGGTTGTTCTTTGTTGATGTATTAAATATTTATCATGACACACGTTAGAGTTTTTTCTCCTAAGTCTACTTTGTAATGCACTTTGCAATAGCTTTTATTTTATGACTAAAAGGTTTTGGTAAAAGTATTATTCATCATCAAGCACCATAGCCTTTCATACCTCCCTGCAGCATTATTTTGTCTCCGCTTTTAATTGCCGCACTCTCCCCATGCATGACACTGAGCGATGGAAGTTGGCTCCACTCGGTGACATTTTAAACATCTGCTAGATGGGAATGAGTGTGTGATGTCAGAGGTGTGTGCTCATCCTGATGAAACCACCCAGTTACCTGTGAGGATGTTACTTTGCTTAATGGAATCCCTCTGCCAGATCACAGGATGACAATCTATATGGTTTCATTACATGACTGTGCAATCAGTATCTTAGGGTTCATAGGAAATATTGATCTTTGTGAGATGGACAATATCGAGAACTGTAATGGTGTGAAAGGGATGCTCTGGCACATCTCCTGAGTGCTCAGCAGCTTCTATGAAGGGACTAAGTTAACAATGAATGCTATGTCAAAATTGACTGGGCCGTTGTCTCTCCCAAATGCCAAGGCAATGCAGGATGTAAACTTGGCATGCTTCCAAAGAATGCAGAGTAATGGGTGTCAGTAATCACACAATAGTCCTGCTGAACCATTCTGTAAATAAAATGCGAACATAACTCGCAGCTTACCAGAGGGCATTACAAATCACTGCATCCTGATGTCCGTTGGCATCTTGGGGTTCAGCATCAAGGTGCAGCCTCTGCAGTAATCATGCATGAGAGCTGGAGTTTGGAGAGATGGTGCTGTGCAGATGTAGCTCCAGCTTCAGATGCTCAAGCGATAGCTATTGATGGATGTTTTTCTGCTTACAGCCACTTTTCTATGTTCCTGTCATACTTGTTTGAGTGCATCAATGTGTACAATAGCATTTCTGCCTCTTCAAGGCTGCCATGGCCACTGACATTTTCAGGCCACAGTTGAAAGGACTTCACTATGTGTAATTACTTAAGAATGAGCACTGGAAGGGTGTTTATCCCATTAAACAGCAACCACATGTTCCCGAGGCTACTGTGCCTTCCAAGGATGACTCCACCATTAGGGTTTAAGATTACTTTTTGCTTCCTCTGTTATCATTTTGTGATTGATGACCTTTCGTGAGAGGTTGAAGATGACAATGAAGGTCTTATTGCATTGCCTGTATCAATGAGTCTGGAGAACTGCGCTTATATCAGCCTGTCTTATTCCTTATTCCTCCTGGAATCTTGCAGTTATGAGGTTATCATGGGCACATCATCTGTATCATGTCCATTCAATGTCATGCTCACGTAGCTTGTCTGAATCCTCACCTTCTTCAAATTCATCCCCTTCAATGTCCTCCTCGTCCAAGGAGACGTGTAACTCCTCCATGTCTCCCTATGGCAAAACATCCCCCATTTGCAGCGCTAGGTTGTGCAGGAAGCGGAAAAAACAATGTTGCAGGACGCCCTCTGGTAAGTACTGGAGAGCCCTACCTGATCAGTCCAAACACCTGGAACAGCATTCTTAAGAGGCCAATAACTGGTCTATTAAGGACCTTGTGGCTGAATGTGCAGCATTGTATCTCTCCTCAGAAACACTCTGTGGATGACGAACAGACATCATTAGCCAAGTCTTTGGGGGGTACCTTTTTTCACCAAGAAGTCAACCCTCTATGCAGCGAGGGCCCTCAAAGGTCTGTGGCACCTGCGAGTGACTAAAGTTGAAAGAGCTGTGACAGCTCCCTCGGTATCTAGCACAAACATGCATGATTTATTCTCTGCGATCACAGATTAGCTGGATGTTTAGAGAGTGAAATCCTTTTCCATTGATGAATCTCACAGGCTTCTGCCAAGGAGATCACAAGGCCACATGTATGCTGTCAATGATACCCAGCCCTTACAAAAAGCCTGGGATTGCAGCAAATCCCAAAACCCTGGCAGCCTGACTTGCTTAATCTATGCAGAACTGCACATAATGGTGAGCTTTATTGAAAATGGCATCTGTCACCTTCCTTACGCAGCAGAAGTCCCCAGTGGAGCCATGGAAGGATCCACCAGCAAAAAAGTTAAGTGTGGCAGCGACTGCAGAGCTACCAGCATTGGATACTGTCCCAGTCTATGTGGCATGAGATCCTCATGGAGAATGTGGCATATATGGTCTACCACGCCCCTAGACAAGCGAAGGCATCTTTAGCACCGTCCTGCACTAATCTCCATGTTTGAGCTGTGTTTTCTGTAGACCCTTCATTGTGCCAAACATCTCCATGGGTTTGGTCTCTCCACATCAGCATCTTTGTCTTCCTGGGGCCCCGCTGGCTCTTGTTCCTCAGGGCGATGGTCTCCCCTGAACTTTGCTAAATGATAACAGACCCTCCTTCTCCTCAAATGCATCTAAGCTATCAAGACAGCAGCATTTCGTGCAGTCTGCATTCTCCTCTCCTCCTTGTATCTGTGGATGAATATATTTGAGACATGATTGCACCTTCCCTTTGAATGATCTCCCTCTACCCCAAGCCAGCGTGAAGCCTCAGTATAGATATGGCAGGTGAAGCACATCACTGAGGCCCACAGCTGGCTGAGTATTTCCCTCCAACATGACTGTGCATTCACAAAGAGGGTCTTAATCAGGGTGAATACATCCATGTGCTATAACATTGGGTGAGGCTGTTGTCAGCTTGCTTCCATTAGCTTAGACACTCTGTCCAGCAATTGTAGCCCTTGATTGTTTGATCCTCTTTCTTTATGTCTCCATCAGGGACAGATTGTCAATCACACCATCTCAAATGTAGCCTCAAAGCTTAATGGATGTTTTAAAAATTCATTGGATGTGGGTGTCACTGGTTAGGCCAGCATTTATTGCCTATCCCTAATTGCCCTTGATCAGGGGGCATTTAAGGGTCAACCAAATTGCTGTGGGTTTGGGGCCACATGTAAGCCAGACCAAATAAGGACAGCAGATTTCCTTCCCTAAAGGGAATTAGTGAACCAGGTGGGTTCTTACAACAATTGCCAATGGTTTTGTGGTCATCATTGGATTTTTAATTCCAGACTTGTATTGAATTGAAACTGCACCGTCTGCCATGGTGGGGTTCGAACATGAGTCCCCAGAGCATTATCCAGCGATAATGCCACAACACCATCACCTCCCCTAATAAGAAGCCCTAAGCGAGAATCATACTCCTAGGCCAATGAGCCAACGGCCATTCATTCTTGCATGTATGCATGATTAGTCAAGGAGCAATGATCCTTTAATGGGCATTTGACCCTCGAAACCAGTACTCAGCTGAGCCTTGTTCTCCATTGCTTGAGCAAATAGTTAACAGGATGCCCCTTCAATTGGCCCAGTCATCCTGAACTCCTCCCACAAGCCTTGAGAACCGCCCCCACCCCCCCCCCAACCCATATCTTATTTTCAGGCTTGTTTATCCAAAGGTGTCACTACTCAGTAAAGGTGAAGATGGTGCTGCTAACATTAGTGAGTGTGACCAACACTTTCCAACCTCCCAGTCACCGCCTCCTAATTCCCATCCCTCCTGTTACTATCCAGCCTTCTTCATTATGCATCATTGTTCACACGGTTATTCCTGTTTCCCCCACTGTTCCTTTCAATGTTGATGTCCCCACGCCCTTCGTTGATCTGACCTTTCCCCTTCTTGAGGCTATCCTGACTTTCCGAGATCCATCCCATGAGACCAACTAAACTCCCCCAAGACTTAACAATTGCCTACCAAATCCAGATGCCTACCCGGAATGTAACTGAGCCCTCTGTTTCCCAATACTATGACTCCAACACCCAGGACCAAATTCCATAGGACCATGCCCTACACACCATTCTGTGCACAACTATCACTGCCCAGAGATGTCTTCCCCCGCCCAAGATGAGAACCAATACTTGTGTAACATTCAGAACCCTCTAACATGGCCCACACAAGCTCAGGACAATCTATTCAATATGCCCCAGACAGTGTGGCCTCAGCCCCAGCATAGTCTCTGACTCCTCCTTAGACAGTTTTATAACTCTTGCTCCAGGACTGTCTTTCACCACTGCACGTTGTACCTTAACCTGCCCCGACACAGTCTTGCCCCCATCTTCTGTCTTCCCCCTTCTCTCCTGTGTTCCATCAGCACCACCTCCCCCAGTCCTGTCTGCATCTTCCCCTATGCCCCCCTCCTCCCACTGGTCGTGCCCACATACTCGGTTCACATTCGTTTAAAGTTGCCATGCAATAGTTGACTTTGTGCAGTTGTGTCCGAGGTCAGTTGTTTTTCTCGTTGACCTCTGCATTACAAAAGAGGAGAGCAGGAAAATAGCAGTTTATATGGAAGCTCAGGGCGGGCAAGGGTAAGTCAGGGGTGAAGAGGAGTTGGGGCATGGAGGAATGGAAGGGAGAAGTGCCTGGTGTCCAGTGGTGGGAGTGTTGGGGCCAGTCAGTCAAGGTAAGAAATTGAGGGCTGTAAAGGGGAGGGTCAGTAGTGCCTACATGTAGGTCCATCTCAGGGTGTTTTCTGGCAGAGCTCTTACAGATGCCATGGACAATTTTAAGGTGTCACTTTTTATTGCCCGTGATCATTTGAATGTGTATATGAGTCTGTGTGTTTTCTTATCCTTGGTGTGAGTGAGTCAGTTATAAATAACCCAGCATTGTATTTAAAAAAGGAAAAAGGTTTGTTTTTTTTCACACCTTTGCCCTGGAGTTTACTAAAGAAAACCACAACCCACTCATTCATGCTGTCTCACACACACAAAACCAGGCACAGATGAAGATAAAAACAATACTTGTAAAAATGGAATAGATCTCAGCCTCTGTTTCCAGGCAGACCTGTTACTTCACAGTTGCTCGTTACGACTTCTGAATTGAAGACCTTGAAACTGCAGAGATGGCTCGGTAGTTGCAGTGGCCCCCATAGTCGATCTGCAGGAAGTTGGTTTTCCCAGGTAGGCTTGTAGATGGAACCAGGTAGAGGGAGAGAGGAGGCTTTTTACTTTTCTTTCAAGGAACTGTGATGTGGCCCTTTTGTTTTTAGCCTAGTTGATTACAGAAGTTCGATGGCTGTGCTTGTTGAACCCTTTCTTCCTGTGTGATAAAGTTCTGTCGTGGAGTTCTGTCTGTTTGTAGCAATTTGCTGTTTTTTTAACGAGGAGTAAAGATGGCCACTATGTCATGTAGCAA